>NC_056737.1:1246095523-1246243023 GCF_019279795.1 Protopterus annectens
GGTTGGTACAATACTCCTGTTTGCATTTCACATGCATGGTTGGAGGTTCTAGTCTATCACTTGTCCTCACCTGCATTTCTCTGGCTGAATTTGCTCATCCATGTTGTAGCTTGGCTTACACTTGCACTGCTGACAGACTTTATTGGATTCAGTATCCAATGTGTACTGCAGTCACCATTTATTTCATTACAACCCACTGCCATCAGTCATGCTGCTTCAGGTATGACCATCACATAGGTCACAACATCTCAGCACTACATAATGCATAGGTGCATCTATATTTCAGCATTGCACCTTAGCTGCTATGTATTCCTGCCCTGCTTGTCAGATTTTCCTTCACCTATTTTGTACAGTGTGCTGTATAATTTATCTCACCTTAATGTTTTTTTTTGTTTCCAACCTCTGAACATCATGCATTGTGATATTTGTTAGATGTTTAACCATGCTGTTCTCCCCTCCTCCTCTTTCCCTGTCATTTCCATTCCTTCTATTTTCCAAAAAAACAAAAAAGGGCCTATTCCCACCAAAACAAACACACATGCCTGTCTAACTATCCCTGAACATTTCCTATTTCACATACCTCTATGTGCCTCACTTCACACACCTATGTGCCCCACTTCATACACCTATGTGTCCCACTTCATACCTCTATGTGCCCCACTTCATACATCTATGTGCCCCATGTCATACACCTATGTGCCCCACTTCATACATCTATGTGCCCCACTTCATATATCTATGTGTCCCACTTCTTTACCCTTACCCACATCTGCTTTTCGATTTTCCTTATTTTTCCTGGTGTATGTATTTCCCGTATGGGTTTCACATTCATAGTTAGCTGCTGTTAGCCATGGTGAATTGTCAGTGATTGTCGTTCATCTTAATTATTTTTTATGTGGAAATTTGCAGAATCTGTATATTATAATGAATGCACACACACACACACACACACACACACACACACACACACACACACACACACACACACACACACACACACACACACACACACACACACACACACACACACACACACACACACATATGTACGCATGTGTAAGCGTTAGAACACAATCTCATTGTTTGTGAATATTATTCACATGAATGTAGCTGCATGACATCCCTAGGAGTTTCTTAATATTTTTCAAAAGGTAGAAGCATTTCAGCAGATTTGTCATCCTTTATTGATTTTGTGTTATTTGCATTGAAGTTGTATCATTTAAAATGATGATCATTGATAATGCAAGGCCCGGTTTACAAAGCATTGTTTGGACATATACAGATTTGCTGTTCATGCTTGTGAGTGCACCGGCCTTGTTGAATATGTTTATTTTGCATTTAGTGATTCTATGTAGACTAAGACATACTAGCGTATTACTTGTTTATCTGCAACATTTGCATGGAACTTGACAAAATACAATGGATTCTGCAAACTTTATGGAATCCGGATCTTGGTGTGTTGCACTTTTATGTTTAAGTTTTAGTAAGTGTAATTCACCAGAAAAAAAACAGGTTTTGAGGCTTACTAAAACCAATAAATCCTAATGGCCATTTTGATTTAAGCATTTTCTTGGATGCCCCATCTCCCCTAAATTAAATAATGTTCTAACATATAAAACATCTACATTATTTTCATAATATTATTTTTAATTATTTAAAATAATTTTCCTTTGGTTAGCTATCTCTCTATCTGGATGAACTTGTTTGATGCATAACATGGCAAAAGAGTAAAAGTAACAATTACATGGGTTGTATATGATTTTATTTTTTAACACAGGGAGGTATATGCAGTACAATAGTATTAGTATGCATAACTTTCAGGTTTTATGTAAGAATATTTACTACCATAATTGACTTGTTCAAAATCTAGGACATAGGAAGATAAGATAAAGAGTTAGAACAACCCAAATTCAGGAAAAATGGTAGGAGGTGCAAAGAAGATAAAGAAGATGAGATGATAAAGCAGGGTATAGTTGTGATAATAGTGTTTCAAATTTTGTGCAGCAGAGAGTAATGGCATGAATTAATATAGCTATATTAGTACCAGTTTAACCAAATAAGATATATTCCTTCTGGACCTGCTCATCCGTTTCCTGCCTTTGTCCATCCTCCTCTAGAACCTGATGGACACCTAACCCCTCCCTACTCTGATAACCCATCCCATTCCTCTGGGTTCACCAGAGAGGCCCTTACCTAAAATTTCCTTTGTGAGTGTAACTTACCTTCAACGATCATGAAGACAGTTACCTTACCTCTGCTATGCTAAACATAGAAAACCATTCCCATCACAACACTGTACCTAACCAGTTACTTGCAGATAATTTTGTGATGAACTATATTTATTGAAACTAAAGCAAAAATGTACAAAACGTTGACCAAAAAACTAAGTAAATACACAGAAAAAGGGCTTTTTCTGACAGGTCTAAGACAAATAAAAGTCAAAACCACTTAATTTAAAGAGTGAGCATTATTATCATACTCATATAGACTTCCGTCAGACTCTACTAACATGGACTATGCACCTGCTTATCTACATTCAAATCAATGACATCATGCAAAATAAATATAAAAAAATCATTTGATGTTTCTACTTCTGCCTTTTTTTTTAATATGGTAATTAAAACCTGGTAACCATGAAGCATTTAACCCTGTCAACCAATAATATTCATTATAGTCTAATACTTTATTTGTTAGCCAGGGTAGCACACTGATCCAGTTAGACCTTTTCAGACTTGTGACTTGCTTATTCACACAGCTATGTAAATGGAGGTGGTGGTACAGCTCAAACCTTGCACCACAGGAAGCAGTTCATTAGCAGCTCATAACCATAGTCCTCTAAGCTAAGTGCACAATAAATTGTCTTTACCCCTTGCTATGCTACTTCAATGCAGTCGAGTACATCGAGTATGAAACATTTAGAGTTGGAACGGTGTAACTAATTTTTGCTTATAAAAGATATTTTCAAAAAGATTAAGGGGTTGTTCTGTGGGTTGTGATAGCCCCACGTTTTACTAATATTGCCTGGCAGAAAGAGAAAACATACATGTTTTTACAGTGGTTTTTTTTTCACATTTTCTTAACCAGTATCTTCATGTTTTTCGAGGATATTATTTTCAGGTGGTCGAGTAATGTTACAATGTTGGCTGGGTTTCAGGATTATTTAAGCATTCAACAAAGTTCTAGAAATTTAGTTTTCAGGTTGTAAAATGAATGCAGTATTTTTGGACATTAGGTTTGAAATGATTACCACTTTACAAGGAAGGAAGGAAAGAAGTTTCCATTAACACTTACTTAGAATGCATCAAAGCTATAAGAAAGAAAAAAAGAAGTTATATACTTACTATCAACCTTTATTCTCACTGATAGGTCACATCCAATCCATTGGATCCATCTCAGCCTTTTACAAAAGCTCAAGTCCTTCAGCAAAGCTTATGTGCATTCTACCTTACCCATAATGCAGTTTCATAACTCCCTCAGATCTTGTTTGCCCCTGATAATTAAAATTTGCAATAAAGATATTCATAGCTCAACAGAAAAGTGGTTTCTGAGGCTATAGAGTCCTATAATATCCGATTAGTGCTACTCAGTCTTCCAGGAGGGGTTCCTATTAGAAGACCGAAGACCCATTCTTTCGAATGCATCTTGGGCGAATTTAAAAACTGAAATGGCAAAATATTGAAGCAGCTTTTAAGTCAATGTTTAAAGTGTTTTTTATTTATTTATTTTTTTTGTTGTTGGAACAGATATTTTTTTTCAAGGGAAAAAAATTGTTGTTTTGACAGTTCGAGATTGTAAGCTTTCACTTACATAGGGTCGATTAATCACCGTTCACTTTTTTTAGCATTTAGTGATCTAATATAGACCCCCCCAGGAGTTTAGGCAGGGTGTATGGAGGGTGGGTTGTGAGAATAAAGGTCAAGATGGACAACACACATGGAACGTTATGGTAAGTACATAACTTCTTTATGTGATGTTGTCAATCTCACCTTTATTCTCACTGATGGGACCATGTCCCAAGCTACCTGATTCTTGTGTGGCTCATAAGAGAATATTCCTCAGAACCATAGAACCAAAAGATGCTCTACTCCTGGAGGCCAAATCTACTTTGTAAGGAGTAATAAAGTATTAGGTTTTGCCCATGTAGCTGTAGCACAGATATTGATCAAAGGTAACCTAGCTTGAAAGGCTGCAGAAGTAGCTACTGACCTAGTGGAATGAGCTTTAATGGGTCTATATTACAAGATTGAAGCTTTAGTTAATCGAATAACTAAAGCTCGATCTTGTAATATTGAAACCGTAAAATATCAAATGCCAATTCAATGCAGGGAAGTGCTTTCCTTTGCCGTTTTGTGGATTATGCCCTTTTCTACAATTTGGAGCTATCTCAGAGTTGGTATATTTAGTTGGGGTGGTGTGGGGGGTGAAGCCCCCCACTTGATTTCGGGTCTAAAGTTTTTTTTTTTTTTTTTTGAAGCGGCCAAGGGAAGTGTTTCTCTGGGTTGAAACGGCTGTTTGACATTTTCTGGTTTCAGTATTACAGGATCGAGCTTTAGTTATTTAATTAACTAAAGCTTTGATGTTATAATATAGACGCACTTTAACAGGGATAGTGAGAGTTTTGTTCTTAGAACTGTAAATGAAGGATATGCATTGTGAAAGCCATTTAGACAAGGTAACTTTGAATACCGATAGGCGTTTTCTAATATCAGAATAAGAAATGAATAGTTGATCTGATTTTTTGATCCCTGGAGTTCTGTATAAGTAGAAACATAATTGTCTATGAACATCCAGAAGATGCAATGAATATTCCCTTTTAATTTGGAAGTTTGGGAAGAAAACCGGCAGCTTGTTTAATTGATTGAGGTTACTTTCCGACACAACTTTGGGTTGGAATGAGGGGTTGTTGCATAAAGAAATTCTGTGCTTATGAAATACTAGGTATGGTGGCCTGGCAGATAAAGCTTGTAATTCTTAAACTCTCCTTGCTGAAACACCCACTGATTAAGCATATGAGCCTAACTACTCAAAAGCTATTCAAATCAATAAAACTATTTAATGCCCTTGCCTTTATACAACTGCTCCATCGAAATCCTAACCTACTAATATATAATAAACCCTTAAATCTAATGAACTACCCTCTGAAAAAAAGATCTTACAATATGGGAAATATACAAATGGAAAGAATCTAATATATTACAACTAAGGTTGAAACTCAATCTTCCTAAGAAACATAATAGCATTCTTAGCCAAATCCATTATCTTATAAATGCTAAATTTTCACAAATTAATATTGACATGCAGGACATTAACTTAGCAAAACTAATACTTAAAAATCTTGTGACTAAAAGGAAAAACAATCTCTAGGACATATAAACTTGTAATGAGCATAACATACCAGAATTCTCTATTATTCTCAACCTATTGGCAAGAGAAAAAACAATTACTTACTGAAAAAAACAAAAGACTGGCCATTGAAAATACGATTAAATTTATTCCCTTTAAGAGGCTGCAATACACACAAATTATGGATAATAATAATAATGTATATTATATCCCATCAAAGCTAAATGAGTTCAATCCCAATTTTTTGCCCATATGCCCACACTGCCCAAACCAAACAGCTGATATTCTCCATGTTATGTGGAATTGTAACAAGGTACACAACCTAGGGTGTTCTTTAAGAGCTATATTAGAGAAGATGGGATATTAAAAATCAACCCTGTCATGGGAGATGGCTATATTGCATGCCAGCACAAATGAACTTCCAAAAATGTTAAAACATATCCTTATCACAATGTGTGCCCTTATTAAATTTTACATCACAAAAAATTGGGCTGTTACATCTCCAATCACATGGGAAGACTTTAGCAAAGTAGCTATTAAATATATCTCATCTCATAAATTAGTTTATAGAGCAACAAAACAAAAACATTACTATCAGAAATATTGGGGTTATTTACTAGATGTAATTCTCAAGAATTAAAGATAGACCTCACACTGACCTGTTAAGACAAACCTTTATAAGCAAAACTTGCATTATAAGCAGCTTATCTCCTTCCCTGTCCATACACCTAAATTTATCTCTAGTATACCTATCTATAACAAGTGATTGAATTTCTACCTACATCCCTTTATAAGCTATGCCCCCTATACTATCCCTCGTCTTTCAGTTAATGTTAAGAAGTTTTTCTCTCCTCTGTTTGCTGATGCAGTGACTTCTAGTGTATATATTGTGTATAGTTAGTATTTACCTTTTATGTTTTTTCTATATGTATTGTAGATTTATGCTTTTTTTGATGTGTTGTATTACTGATATTACTGAAAAACTGAATAAAGTGATTTTGGAAAAAAAAACCTCTCCTTGCTGAAGTAATATCCACTATGATGAGTGTTATCCAGGAGAGAGACTTCAATTCACAGGCAGCAGATGGTTCAAAGGGAGGATAGATAATGTTTGACAATACAAAATTCAGATCCCAAGGTGGTGTTGGGTTTCTGTATGGGGGTTTTGTCATTGTAGTTCCATTTAGGAATGCCTTACAAAGTCTGTGTGGCATGATACCAGAACCACTTTCTCCTATATAAAAATTTGAAATTACTGCCAACTGAACTCTAATAGTGGCAGCAGCAGCTCCCTCACTGAAAAGTTTTCCAAAAATTCTAGAATGGAATGTATGGGTGCAGAAAAGGGATCTGTTTGATTATTGCTGGCCCATAAAACAAATCTTTTCCATTTATGTCTGTACAATTTATGTGTAGATGATTTATTGGAAGATAACAAAATATCTTCCAAGAAACCAAGGCAAATAAGATAAAAGATAATCCACAGACAGGAAGAACCAAACCAAAAATCACAAAGTGCAGCTTTATTGAACAACAAACAGGTCAATAAATCAAGCGCCAGCAAATACCTGGCTTTCTCAAGATAAAAAGTAGTGTGACTGAAAAGTTTAAATACTTAAGCATCTGATCACATGGTACTTAATTAGTTCAACAAACACCCACTTAAGAAGGCAGTTAATTAGTAACTGAACTCAGTGAGTGAAAAGTATGCATATGAAAATGCAGAATAAAAGTTCAAATAGTGAAAACACTAAAATCATTTAAAAATCATTTAAAATGATGTACAAATGTGTGCATAAAAATCACAAATGTGTAAGATAAAGACATTTACTAATTGTAACAAGAAAATCATAGCCTAGCCCTTCTCAGCTTTAGTACACTGGATATATTAATGGCCTCATTGAGACCAGGATTTTGCAGCATTAAGTCTAAGCTGCCATAAAGTTCTTTATATTCAAGGCGGGCTTCCCAGTCACCTCCTCTGACATCCTGGGTTACCTGTTCAGAACCATAAACTTAAGTTTCATGTTAGGGCAAGAAGCAAGATGTTTAAAAAGCATTAGTGTCCTTCTTTTTGTAATGTCATATTGATGTTCATAAATTATTTTCTAAGGGTCTCTCAGTCTTCCCTATGTAGAAACTGCAACATTCTGTGCATAATCCTAAGTACACCACCTTTTTGCTCCAGTTGTAATATCGGTCAGCGTCAAATCTAAATTTTCTAGATGGAAGATAAAGAACTATCATTCATGATAAAGAAACACTGCTTGCATGCCCCACATTTATAGGTACCAAGTTTAGGGAACAATGCCTTGAATCTGATAGATTCTTTCTTTCAAATAACCCTTTTAGGTTAATATCCTTCTAGTCACAAATTTGGGGCGTTCCTGGATTATCCTTTAAAGTCATCGTGTAGCATGAAAAGTGGCCAGTGTTTAAGCACTGTGTGTTCCACCAGTTGGGAATGCTGTGAAAATGTGTGAATAAAACTATTATGCAATTTAAAGTAATCCAAATTCTCAAATTGCTCAACTTGCTGAAAGCCACTACCTAACAGCGGAAAATACTTGGTTTGTCTATTATCTGTCACTTCTTGGGCCATGTTGTTAACCAAGGAGGCAGGGTAACCTCTTTCTAAAAGGTTTTTAAAACTCAACTTCTTCAAGAAAATATTCATCAGTGCTAGACATCTTAGATGCACGAATGAATTGCCCCTTAACCAAGCCCTTCTTCTGGTGAAATGGGTGACCACTGTCAAAATGAAGGTATGAATCAGAAAAGGTGGCTTTCCTAAATACCTTGGATTTAAAGGTGTGATTACAGTAGTCCTTCTGTATTGATATATCCAGGTAGTTCAGTATGTCCTTACTAACATTATAAGTGAAAGATAGAAAGTGTGTGGTAGAATTAATATAACTCATGAACTCAAGAAAGTTGCTCAGGGTTCCTTTCATCTGTTGTGGAAAGGAACCCTGAGCAACTTTCTTGAGTTCATGAGTTATATTAATTCTACCACACACTTTCTATCTTTCACTTATAATGTTAGTAAGGACGTACTGAACTACCTGGATATATCAATACAGAAGGACTACTGTAATCACACCTTTAAATCCAAGGTATTTAGGAAAGCCACCTTTTCTAATTCATACCCTCATTTTGACAGTGGTCACCTATTTCACCAGAAGAAGGGCTTGGTTAAGGGGCAATTCATTCGTGCATCTAAGATGTCTAGCACTGATGAATATTTTCTTGAAGAAGTGGAGTTTTTAAAAAAACTTTTTTTAGAAAGAGGTTATCCTGCCTCCTTGGTTAACAACATGGCCCAAGAAGTGACAGATAATAGACAAACCAAGTATTTTCTGCTGTTAGGTAGTGGCTTTCAGTAAGTTGAGCAGTTTGAGAATTTGGAATACTTTAACTTGCATAATAGTTTTATTCACACATTTTCACAGGATTCCCAACTGGTGGAACACACAGTGCTTAAACACTGGCCACTTTTCATGCTACATGATGACTTTAAAGGGATAATCCAGGAATGTCCCAAATTTGTGACTAGAAGGGATATTAACCTAAGAGGGTTATTTGAAAGAAAGCATCTATCAGATTCAAGGCATTGTTCCCCTAAACTTGGTACCTATAAATGTGGGGCATGCAAGCAGTGTTCCTTTATCATGAATGATAGTTCTTTTTATCTTCCATCTAGAAAATTTAGATTTGACGCTGACTGATATTACAACTGCGGAGCAAAAGGGGTGGTGTACTTAGGATTATGCACAGAATGTTGCAGTTTCTACATAGGGAAGACTGAGAGACCCCTTAGAAAAAAAATTTATGAACATCAATATGACATTACAAAAAAGAAGGACACTAATGCTTTTTTTAAACATCTTGCTTCTTGCCCTAACATGAAACTTAAGTTTATGGTTCTTGAACAGGTAACCCAGGATGCCAGAGGAGGTGACTGGGAAGCCCGCCTTGAATATAAAGAACTTTTATGGCAGCTTAGACTTAATGCTGCAAAATCCCCTGGTCTCAATGAGGCCGTTAATATATCCAGTGTACTAAAGCTGAGAAGGGCTAGGCTATGATTTTCTTGTTACAATTAGTAAATGTCTTTTATCTTACACATTTGTGATTTTTATGCACATTTGTAAATCATTTTTAAATGATTTTTAAATGATTTTAAATGATTTTTTAGTGTTTTCACTATTTGAACTTTTATTCTGCATTTTCATATGCATACTTTTCACTCACTGAGTTCAGTTACTAATTAACTGCCTTCCTAAGTGGATGTTTGTTGAACTAATTAAGTACCATGTGATCAGATGCTTAAGTATTTAAACTTTTCAGTCACACTACTTTTTATCTTGAGAAAGCCAGGTATTTGCCTGGCGAAAGCACTTGATTTATTGACCTGTTTGTTGTTCAATAAAGCTGCACTTTGTGATTTTTGGTTCGGTTCTTCCTGTCTGTAGATAACAAAATATGTTTTACTGAATACGAAAGGAGAGGAAACCTGGCAATCAGAGGAATTGCAGCAGCCAAGCTGTCAGTTTGATATTGTCCAGATTGGGATGAACCATCCCTGATGGGTAAGTCAGAAGGTCTGGAGCAGGATCCAGAATCCATAGTTCCATCCTGCACATGAGGTTGAAGGAAGGGGAACAAAATTTGTCGAGGCCAGTAGGGAGCAACTAGGATTACTGTCATCTCCAGCAAACTTGCTTTCTGCAAAAATTTGGGAATCAGAGGAACTGATAGAAAAGAATAAAAAAGTCCCAGGGACCAATCATGAATAAGTGCATCCCTTCATGACTCCCCCACAGGAGCAATCAGGGCAAAATAGTTGTTGCATTTGGCATTGGTGGGTGATGCAAAGAGGTTGCAGCAAGGCTGGCCAAATTTTTGGAAGATCTCTTCCGCATATTTCTGACTGAGGTACCACTTGTGCAGCCATAAAATGGCTCTGCTCAATTTGTCTGCAATTACATTGGACCCCAGAAATGTGTGTTGCTATCAGAAAGTGGTTGGAAGTTGTTGCCCATTGCTAGACCCTCAGAACTTCTTGACAAGGGCAGTAAGATCTGCCCCCCCATTTGTTTATGTACCAGACCACAGCATGTTGTCTGATCAGATTGCTATCATTCCTAGGGGGAGGGAGTCTTGACATGCATGCTATGCCAAAAGCATAATCGCATCTCCAGGACATTTATGTGCAAATGAGCCTTGTGTTGTTGCCAGATGCCTTGGACTGTCTTCCCAAGATAAGCCCACCCCCCATCTGGGAAGTGTCCATGGTCACTGTGGCTTGGGGTTGAGGTGGGATAAAGTGATGGCCTTGAGATAGTACAGGAGAGTAAATCCACCATTGGAGATCCTTTTTGAAGGAATTCGTTTTCCTGATTTTGTATGTCATAGAAAGTTCTAGAATTGACCATTGTGTCGAAAGTAACCATTGAAGTATTCTCATGTGGAGACAAGCTAGGGAAAGGAGAACAATTGAAATAGCTATTTTCCCCAGTACTTGGAGAACTAGCTTCACAGAAGCTCATTTCTATAAAATATACTGTCACCATCTAACTTCAACTTACAACCACGAAAAAAACAAAACACAGCCAAAATTTGAAATTCAATGCTGACAATATCAAGATGGTAAAATAGTAAATGATATTGTCAGCGTTAAATTTCAAATTTTGGCAGAAGCTCATTTCTTCCTGATTAACAGTCTTACATAATGGTGAAGATTGTGTACTCTGTCTTGTGGAAGTTTTGTTATCGTTGTGTTTATCACTGCTCCTATGAAGACCAAGCTCTGACATGGCACTAGAACAGACTTTTCATAGTTATGGTAATACCTAGGAAGGACCAAAGTTGTAGAGTATAGTCCCTGGCTTGTAGCAGAAGATGCTTAGTCAATGCATGGTCGAGGTGATTATGAGCCAGCCATCCAGATACAGAAACACCTAGAATCCTTAGTGTCTCAGGTGAGCCGCAACTACTGCCGTGCATTTGGTGAACACTCTGGGGGTTAGAGTGAGACCAAAGGGTAGAGCTCAAACCTGGAAGTGGCTGGCTTCTAACTGGAAAGCAAGTGCCTTCTGGATTGTCTTTCTATTCATATATGATAGTAAGCATCCTGAAGGTTTATAGAGCACATCCAATTGTATTTTTCCAAGAATGAAAGTACTGACTGCAGTGTCACCATCAGGAACTTGGTCAATTTTACAGATTTATTCAGATTGTTGAGATGCAAGATGGGCCTCTAGTCCCCTGTTTTCTTTGGAACTGAAAAGAACCTTGAGTAAGTTCCAAATCCTCTCTGGGCTGCAGGGACTTCTTGGATGACTCTTTTTCTTAGCAACTTTTGAATTTCTAAGGTTGCTTGTTCCTTTTGACTGGGTGAACATCTGGAACTGATTTGTTTTCGGGATTGGGGAAGGAGAAGGGAATAATACATCCCTGGAAATTATGCTCTGCACCCATTTGTCATTTGTTATCATTTGCCAGGTTTTACAGTACAGAGACAATTGCCCCAACTACCTCCAGAAATGAGCAATCGGGCACCCCTTCAGAAGCACTGAAAGAGCCTACCAAAGAAAGATTCTCTGGAGCCGTCATTTTGTGGGCCTTCCCTGCCACAAGGACAACATCTTCCATTATTGTTCCCACCTCTGTCTCTAGGGGAAATTTCACTGGAAAGACCTTTTGTGATTTTCTGAACCACATCTTCCCACTACCTCTCATACTTTTGCAAAGGTTCTGGAAGGAGTGGAAAACATACTCCAATGACAGACAAAGTATTGCCTTCCTGTTCAAACCTGCTAAGCATTTCTTTTACTTTAGGCCCAAAAAGAAAATAGCCATCAAAAGGGGTGTTAATGAAGGAAGACTTGAAGGGCTCAGCAAAATCTCAAAGATGCATCAGGTCTATCTCCTAAGAGAGATACCTGAACCCACAGCCCTACTTGTTCCATCTGCTGCATAAGATATGAATCTCGTGGAAGAATATATGACTGAATTGAGGATGGTGAGCTGAGCGGTGACTTTATCTGCTGCTGCGTCAGCTACAGTTCCTTGGAGGGAGTCTGAAAGTTCCTTCAACAGATCCCTTTGTAATCTGGTAAAGTGGGTCATGTAGTTCAGTGGCCATAAGGCAAAGGTTGCTGATGAAAAAATACACTTTCCATACCTATCCATGATCCTGGAATCCTTATTCAGAGAATGGCTAGAGGAACTGGTCTCAGATAGTTCCTTTTTAGTGGCCACCTCCATGAACATGGCATCAATTGCTCCACCTTTAGTTAAGAATGGCTTGTCCTTAAGGGTAGAAATATAACTTATCTGGCCTCCTAGGAGTTGGCTGAATGGAATCTGGAGTCTCCCAAGCTTTCTGAGAGATTAAATCAATAAGCTCATCTGAAGGAGGGGTCACCTAAGAGATTGAGGGGTGAGACCAGAAAGCCTTCAGGTACACTGACTCCTCAGCTGAAGGGGATGTGGACTGGCAGTCACCTCCCTGCTTTAAAATCTCCAGGATATCTCCAAAAGAGACATCTTTTGGAGGTGACCATGGGGACCCTTCTGCCTCATCATGGTCAGTATCAGATGTGATCAACTCCTCTGGGGAGTTGGGAAGCTTCCACTTGCAAATCCTCTTCCAAAGAACCTCCTCAGTGGGATAGTCTGGGGAAGTTTCAGAAGGGGGGGGTCCCTTGTTGGGCATCCTGAGGCCTGGGGTCTCTGCCATTCTGTGGAGAGAGTATATGAGAAGGTAAAGACACCTGCACAGAACTGGGATCAAGATCCAAGATAGACTGTGTCTGAGACTGGGATATAGTCAAAACCCTCCTCATAACCTCAAAGGCAGTCTGTTTCTGCTCCAAAGAACACCCTGCATCTGACAAAAGGGTTGCTGGTGCTGTAGAAATCTCTGGTGCAGGAGACCAAAGCTCTGAAGCAGAGTTAGGAGCTGAACTCACACATGCCGAAACCCCCAGAGGTAGGGTCAGATCCAGAGAGATCCGAACAGGCTCCACTGACTTGGCCAGGGAGTGTCAGCTCCTAGAGGTTTTCTGTTCTGACTGGGTGGAAACACTATGGGTAGACATTGGATCCAAGGAACCTAAGGGTCCCAGATCCAAAACAGACACAAACTGGGCATCCAAATCATCCAGCTCCAAAACCAGGGGATGGATCGGAGGAGGAAGAGGAGCCAACGGGGAGAACTTCATCTGATGTGATTTCTTTGGGCTAAGATCCAGCAACAGCTTGGCCAAGGCTGGTGTTTTTAGAAGCCTCTGCACTACCCTATCAACATCATCACTGGACAAACTTCTTCCAGACTGGTTAGAAAGGTTTTGGGACCTTGATTTTGTCAAAAAGGGAGATGGGAGCTGAGAAGGTATTGGTTCCAATGAAGGGGAGTGGGTCCGATATCTAAATTCAGTGGGAGCCAAAGAGGTCAGAGCCAAGGGTACCAGCTGCTCAGATAAACTCTTGAATCCAGAAACAACTGTCTGCTTTGAGAGTTCTGTTGGAGTAGACAGTCTAGGAGCTTTGTGCATCGACTCTGAGGAAGAGTTCAGCACTGAAGAAGAACATTTCAAAGAATTGTCAGACTTGGAAGTGGTTGTGGACTTCAGGGAAATAGCCTCAGAGAAAGGAGTTTTCAGCAGTCCCTTTAAAATAAGTTTTTTTTACACTCCATAAGAGCCCTTTGGTTAAAACAAGAGCATATGGAGGCAAGACTCTTGGAGAAGAAGAGGCCCCAAGTGTGCAAATCGCTTAAAATAGAAACAAAAGAGAATTAACACACACACACACACACACATACACACACACACACACACACACACACAGAAAACAGAAAAGTCCTCTAATTTAAACTGATGGAAAAGTGTCAGAAAGATAACAAGAATTTTTTTTCTTACTTTTTTTTAGAAGAAATCATCCTCTAACTCAGGTGATAAAGCAGAGGAAGGGAATAAGAATTAGTGGGATAAATGTCCTCTAACTTAAATGGCCATTAGTAGACATCTTCTAACCTGAACAGATGCTAACAGGGAAAGCAAAGGGATCAACACTCATTCTCTACAGCCAATATATATATATATATATATATATATATATGTGTGTGTATGTATATAAACTATATTAAACTATATTACTGTATTAAACTAGCTAATAATACAAATGATTACGTTTGAAAAGGTGATTTTAACAACAAAAAGAAAACACGTAGCCCAGAGTTTCCTTCTGAACCTTCTTTGCAGAGCAGCAAATGAAATCTGAGGGAGTTAGGGAATTGCATTATGGGTAAGGTAGAATGCTCACAAGCTTTGCTGAAGGTCTCTAATGTTTGTAAAACACAGAGAAGGATCTGATGGATTAGATCCAACCCATCTGTGAGAATAAAGCTGAGACTGACAACATCACATTTATAGTTAGGACAAAATTATTAGAGTGGGTAGACTCAGAAACTCTGATTCACTTTTTCCTGAAGAACTTGATTTTCTAAACAAGTTTTGGGAACATGATTACCTACCTGAGTTAGTAGAACAAATTTTATAAGAGATTATGAATGGAAGAATTAATATATTTAAGCCCATTACTGAGAGGAGTGAATTTGACAATATTATAGAAAGAATGGTATAGAAAGATGTAGCAGTTATATCACTGAGTTAGTTTTGGCATGCACACTGCATTCTCCAGTTCAGCTCAGACTGAGTACCAAGCGCAGAACTTGACAGGTGATTCACGAAGGAGGAGACTAGTTGGTAGTGTCCCTATTAATAGTAACAGTATGAGTTACAATGTAACAATGTTTAAGGCTAAATAGAATAAAAATGAAGTATATTCTTACAGTAAGTGCAAACATGTAGCTAATCCCACCTCATTTTCTTGTGTCAGCATTGACAGAATTAACTAAAATAATGTGAAGTATAACATGAATTCAAGTGAGACTTGATCCTTTCTTTCTGCAACAAATGTATGCCTCATGTTTTATTTAACAGGTAAGTTTTGTAAGAATAGCCACCACAAAAGTCAAACCATTCAGGTATTTCCTCATAAATTATGCTCTTCCATCTACTTTTAATTTTTTTGTGTGTACTTCTCTTACCATATCCATCTTCATAATAAAAAAAAATGTTCAGTATGACATGTATAGCCCTCTTTTCTATCAACCACCATGCTATGTAAACGTACTTTCCATTGAAGCATCCGGTTCTGAAAGTCTCTCTTTCCCCACTAAATATTATTTTCTTTCCTTTTTCACAACTATCCCAAAAAGAGTGGTATATTTCAATAAAAAATTATCCGATAAATTTGAAAAAAATTCCAGATCAATTAAATGTAGCACCCAATATTTATTCGGCTGGAATATAACTAAGATCGCCTGACAAAAAAAAAATCTGAAATTTCTTTTTCTCCTTCCTTTTGCAAAATAAAAATACCAGCTTCTTAACTTGCTAGTTACACAAGTGTTTCATTTATTAAGTAAACATTCTCCCTAAAGGACATTCTGTTGTTTTTATAAAAGAACATTGTTCCTTCATTTTGGAAATCATACCTTCCCATTATCTCTGGGCACTTTCATGTCCACCAAATTTAAGGCCTAAAGCTCCTGTTTCCTATAAAATTAATTCTTTACTTGGTATCCCAACCCTTTATATTTTGTTATTTATTTGTAAAGCTACTTTCTTGAAAGTCCTTTACTTTCCATCAAATAAATATACCAATGATTGCCTTATTCCAAAAAAAAAAAAAACAGTATTACATCATCTGTATAAATTACTAAAAATCTTAGAAATTCTAGCCCCTTAACCAGCTCCCATTGTCTCTCTAAAATTTAATGTCTATGTGCTTAATTACATTCATCATCAAGAAAAAAGAATGCCACTAAACTTGCATCTCTGACTAACTCTCCTCCATTTTTTGATGTGAGGTCCTTCCCAACCATTTATAAACAATGACACAGTTGACCTGCTTTATATTGTACTTATCTGTTTCTGTACTTGAAAACAAAAAAAATACTGTTTTAATATTTCTGCTTTAAACTATCAAAGACCTTTGCTATATCACATATCAAAATACTCCATCTATTCTCACGTGTACTTTATAAACTGCTGTTTAATTAACAATAAAAGCTCCTTTATTTGTTTTCCTGGCATATCATACATTCCTGTTGTCATATGCCTACTAATATCTTTCATTATTTTAACCTGTAGGAATTGATTCATTAAGATCTTAAGCCATGTTGCACAGAATGATAGGTCTGCAGTGCTTCATGTGCTATTTTCCATAAAAAAACTTTATGATAGTACATGGTATGCAATCAATACAAATCTGTAAAGTGAGTCATTCATTCAAAACATCCATAAAGTTGTTGTTTTTTTTACATATCATGCATGGAAATATAAAAAACAATAATTGAGTCCATTTTCCCTGGACAGCTGTCTTTATCTTCTCAGCCTAACAGGTTTAAGCTCATCTAACTCAATTTTCTCAGCAATATTTTTTAAATCTGCAACTGTCTTTTCTAAATTCCGTTTTTTATCTCTTCAATTTCCTTACATTCAAATATATTCTCCATAGATTTATTTGCATTGAAGGCAATCTGTGTCTCTCTTTAAACAATCTTGACTATGTGTTTCTACTGAATATTTTATAAAACTACTTCTTCTTGAGAGATCATTCCTTTTCATATAATATATATGGTTCACTATAAAAATTTAGATTGACACTTATGCGAAGCTGGGAAGTTTGAAAGGCTGTTTTCAAGTTTTCATAATGCTGATCTGTAAAATGTTTGACTCCACATTAGCAAATGGTAGTATGCATTTGTTAATGTGGAGTCAACATTCTGATAACAGATCACACTACAGTGGGGAATCAGAAAATGTATCTTTTTTTTTTTTTAGTTGGACAGTCAAAAACTTATGTGCCCAGTTAATATCTACATTACAGTTGCATCTATTACAGATGTTCTGTTTTCTATTAATTTTGTCCATTATTTGTGGTGTATAAAAGGATCTATTCATGAATCTCCATGTGTTGTTGTTGTTGTGTCTTCCGGCTTTTCCCGGTGAGGGGTTGCCACAGCGGAACTCCGGTCCGCTAATGATTGGCAGTAGATTTTTACGTGCCGAGTTGCCGGCCCTGACGCACAACCTTCAATGAAGGTATGCCCATTCATGCATGTCTCCACACAGAAGACGCTCTAGCTGAGAATCGAACAGGACAACGTCTTACTGTGAGGCAAAAACGCTACTACAACACCACCACCACAGTATATGAATCTCCATGTGTAAATCTTCCATTTCAGATAAAATGATGTTTTCCCAGCTGATTGTAGCATATTAACCTTATCTTGCTCAGTTGGGGAATTATGAGTAATTAAACTATAATAACTCCAGTAGTTATGTGTGCAAAAAAATGTTTCTTCTCTTAAAAGTCTATAAATAAAGGAGAGACTACCTGAAAATGTATGATGGTGTAATAATGTTGATTGAAGAAATTGTAATAATATCTTGGTGTGATGTTTGCTAGTTGGTGAAGCTAGTTTCAGCTTATTCTAAAGATATAGTATAAGTGTTTGTATATCTAACCATGATGAATTATTAAGTGTATATTCCTGTATAATATGATCCATTGAACTAGTCTTGTATTCATAAGTTAGCTGGAACCAGTATTTGAGTTCATTGTTTTTCAGTTGAGAAATTTTGTTAATATCTGGGATAACAAAATTCCCTTGTGTATATGCTATAGGAAATAACAAAAAAGTAGTCTTTATATTTAACATGTTTATATATAAAGTTTCTAAAGTTAATTATAATATTATGTATGTAACTGGCAGTATGATTAGGATTAGTATGTGTGATAAAATATTCTTTTAAGATCCATATAAAAGGTGTGATTATGAATTGTAGTTGATATGTTGTTGGTCTTGTTATAAGTTCCATGGTTGATACTTCCCATAAAGATTTTGGTTTAGCTAAATAGGTTATATCTAAAAGCTAAGAAATTGATCTGATTATAGCGGAAATCTAATAGAGATTTAGATCTGGGAAAGCTATTCCACCATTCTTCCAGCTGTTAGTATATTGATTAATAGTAATTCTAGGTTTATTGTGACCAAAATAATCTTATTATTAAAATGTTTAGTTTATTTATAAACCTTTTTGAGGGTAGAATTTGAATGGATTGTATTATGTATAAGATTTTAGGTAGAATTATCATTTTTATAACGGTTAATCTTTCCTCGGTAGTAAATATTACTGTATTCCATTTTGAAAATAATTATTGGATATTTTGTAAACATTTGTTATAGTTTAATTGAATTATTGATTTACTGTCTTTGGCAGGAATTATTCCAAGATATGTGATTTGATCTGTGTTAGCAATGTGATATGTATTATTTCCTATCATCCCTTTTTTTTTTTTTTTTTTTTTTTTTTATTATTAGGATATAGGGGTAGAATTTTTGATTTATTGTCATTGAATGATAGACCAGATATCATTTGAAACATTTTAATTGATTCATATAATGACATGAATGAGGAGTCATTTCCCTTTGTGATGATAAGCACATAATCTGCAGACAGCTGGATTTTGGCTATATTGCCTTTATCCATTTCCAAACCCTCTATTTCTTTATTGTTTCTTATTTCATTTGCCCGGGGTTCCATGATCAAAGTAAATAGTAGTGGAGAGAGAGGACATCCTTGTTTGGTGCCTTTTGTAATAAATATTTTATTGGAAATATATGACCCTATTTTGATATATGCATAGGTTTCTTCATATACATGTTTTAGAAGATTAATAAAATTATGTAAAAAATGTAAGCATTCCAAAAGAGTAAATAGATAGATCCAGCTAACAGAATCAAAGACCGCATTAATATCAAGACTAATTAATGATAAGTTTCTTTTCTTTCTTTCTGAGAAGTCTATAATAGCTAGGGTTCATTTTATATTATCAAAAGTACTTCTGTTAGTTATAAATCCTGTCTGGTCTTCGTCTATTAAGTGGGGTAAGAATTTCTTCAATCTTTCTGAGAATATATTCATAAACATATTATAATCAATATTCAGTAAATATATTGGTCTCTATGAGGAACAACATTTTGGGACTTTATTTGATTTCAAAGTTGGGGATATAAATGTATATTTCCAGGATGGGAGTGTAATATTATCATTTTGGGCCAAATTATATACTTTGTGTAGTAAGTATTTTTTATATATATATATATATATATATATATATATATATATATATATATATATATATGTATATATATATATATATATATCCTTGTTAATATAATCATTATGTTATCTTGTGTTTGAATTTGTTGTGTGGATTGATTAATTTCATGAAAGTGGCATCTAAACTTTTCTAATATATCTTGTATACTATGTACTTCTCTTTTCTTTTTTGCAGAATGTATTTCTTTAATATAATTATATTTATTTAATCTTTTGGTCTTATTCTTAAGGTTTGATAGATGTTTAAGATTTATGGAACAAGCAAGAAACCTATATTTTTCTCGTGTTATCTTTGTTTTATGATGTAGGATAGATCTATATTCCTCATTTAGTTTACATATATTATCCCTTATATTCTTTGAAGACGGGTTGTCTTTATTATTTGTGTATAGTGAGTCCAGTTTATCTTGTATTATATCTTCATCCCATATTTTCATCTATTATGAAACCATTTGTTTATTTGTCCATATAAATATGCTTTTAGGGCATCCCAAATAAATATATCATGTGTGTCTGATGCTGAGTTTATATTAATGAAGTTTTGTGTCTCTTCTGTTATGAATAAATGAAAATCCTTACGTTGTGTGAGATATGCTGCAATCCTTTTAATTTTGACACTATGGGTGTTATTAAGTTCAAATATGATAGTATTATGGTCCGAGATTGGGCAGGATATAATTTTGCTATTGGTCATGTTATTCATTATCTGTGCAGAAAGAAATATTCTATCAATTCTAGAATATGTTTTGTATCTATAATAGAATGCGTATTGTAATGAGTTATGATCCATAAAATATATGTCTGTGAGTAGGTATAAGTCTATGAAATTTATAAGTTGTTTAGCTTGTGCTGTAATTTTTCTTTTTCCTGAAGTGGTTGTATCTTTAGGGTCTAAGATACAGTTGTAGTCACCTTCCATAATTATATGTCCCTCAGATAGTAAAACTATTTGATTCAATATGTGTCTAATAGTATTAGTACCAATACCAGGTAACCAATAGTTGTTTATTAATGTATATAGTTTCTTACCCATCTCAATTACAGCCAAGCAAAGCAAACCTTTATTGTCTTGGTATGTTTTGATTATTCTGGGTAATGGTAATGTTTTGTTCCACAATATTGCTACACCTCTTTTTTTCGTACACTCTGAGCTTAACTATATTTGTATATTTATTTGTATCTAGAAATTTAATAGTATCTTTTGTTAAATGGGTTTCTTGTAAGAATCCTATATTAGGTTTATGAAAAGCTAGATATTTAAATAAATTGCTTTTTTTATATGGATTGTTCAAACCATTTATGTTAAGTGGCATACCTTTCAACATTGTCATATTATGTAATTGTACCTGAAAGATGTGTTAGTAACATATCAATATCATATGTATAATGTGAAAATTTCCACAAAGAAATGAATTTGTTCCTAGTAAAAATATTAAATCTCATGTCTTTAGGGAAAAAAAATATTCCTTGAGCTTTATTCTCTATATTTTCTGTAAATAAGCTACTCTGGATGTCAAAAAACTCTTTTTAAAAAAAAAAATATTACATACACTAGATAAAAACAAACACCCCAACTCTCCCCGCCTGGATTTATAACCTCCTAATCCCAATGACATCTGTCACTGAGATCAACCCCTAAACTGTAACAACAGAGTACAAACTCCACTGATAACATACTTTATATACTTTAAGTTAGAAACATTAAGATAACCAAATTCTAATGAAATCATTAAGTGTCCTAATATAGTGTTATCTGGAAGGTTTATACATTCATAGCTATCAAATTTAATAAGAAACCTACGTAACCTAATAGAGTCAAAATATGATTTACATTCCAAAATAAGGCAAATGTCTAACAGATTATTTAAAAGGACTAAGTAATTTAGCCCACTGCCTTACTATTAACATAGATAACAGAGGTTGTGTGTATAAACAACATTTCTATTAGGTTATCAGATATAATACATTATCCAGGACACAATGTTATTGTTCAAACCATTGTTTGTTTAAATGTAATTCTATTTTGTATTAACATGTTTGTAACTCTCATTATATCTCTTCCCTTTATTTAACTTATATACATGAACACGAGAGGGAAGAGAGAGAGAAAAGAGAGAGATAAAAAAGTAAAACAAGGCTAACATGTAGTTAGGATCCCTTGTAAATAGTTATATTTAGAATGACTATTTAGAAGACATAAGTGTAATTATAAACAGTATGTCATTTAAATAAACATTGTATCATCCCCAAATGGGATGTAGTCACTATAAACACATGTATATACAACCGCTTTCACTAGTGGCAGAATAAGATATCTATTTGCAAAGTTCTTTTTAGTATACCACTTTTGTTATTCAATTCTTTGCTATGCAAACAAACATCTGAAATGATATGCATAACCTTACTTATGACACTTAAATATAAAGATTGCACAAATGTGTGAAGATATTAACTATGAGTATGGTAACCATAATCATAGTATGCAGTGATACTTCAAAGAAAGATGAGGGAGAGAAAAAAAATATTTTATATACATATATACATATATCTATCTATATATATATATATATATATATATATATATATATATATATATATATATATATATATATATATATATATTCACACACACACACACACACACACACACACACACACACACACACACACACACACACACACACACACACACACACACACACATACATACAAAAATGAATGTTACCATCAGTATTTACACTTGTATGGTCTAAGAATAAAGCACATAGATATTTAAATGTTAATACTCACACATTCCTCTCATAACCATCTCCTCTCTCACCTCTTTTCTTTTTACATTTTCTTCCCTTATCTGTTCTGTAATCCTTTCTTCAAGTCACAAAAGATGAAGATATTATGTTATTGTAATATGTAATCTTGTCATCGACCATATAAATGATCATTTTAAGTAAATAACAGTTGATTTAAAACAAAAAAGACTGTTAAACCAAGTTACAGTTAAAATACAGTTCTGCACTTCCTGGAAATGTTCGTCGCATGGTGATGACATCATCCAGCTGCTTTACATTGCCGAGGGAGGTCAGAGAGAGAAGAGATGATTCCACAAACTGTAGAAAATTTTTCAAATTAATAATTAGCTTGTGAGAGTACTGCACGAGGTAAGGAGAATGCTCAAAGTTGTCTCCCTTATTTTTTTGGCGGGAAACAGCCGAGTTTCAGTAAAAAAAAAAAAAAAAAAAAAAACGTTTTTATACATGTGAGTCAGCATATATCTGTTTCCCATACTAGAAACTGCAAAATTGTCATCAAAAAAGTTTTCAAACAAAGCATAAAAGTAATGTAACTTTTCCTACTGCTCTATTTTGTCATTTAAAAGCACTATGTTTATTTTTAACTATATATATTCCCTAGAGTTTAGATTAATATATAAATAATAAGCCTTGTAATACAAACGCATATAACATCTCCCAGCTTCTCAGAGCTAATGTATGCATTGGCATTTAAACCCTAAGATACTACACTACCTTCCCAACATTTACCTATCCTGAACAAACGTATATCATGTACATATTTAATAATTACATTGTGAATTCTTGCTCTACTCTGAGGGTGTAACACAGTTTATGCTGAGTGCTGACCAGTACTGTATGATTACACGTGAGATGGAAACTGTTTTATGAATATGTTATTCTCTATGACTTAAATAAAGTGCAATTAGAAGAGAGAAGAAGGCTTTGAATATGTTATGCATTGTTATTACTTTGAGTTTAGAGAGACTTATGTATAATATGCTATCTATACAGGAAATTATATGTATATATAAAAAAAAAAAAAAACTTTTTTTCTCCCCCCCCTTACCCTCCATTTTTTTACTTTATATTTTCCAATGTATCCTTCATTTTATCTTACATAGAATATTAAATATTTATAACTGTATATATTATAGCTGTGTGAAATTAAAGTATAATATACAGGTCTATATTAGAACATCGAAGTGTCAGAACTTCGAATTTTCTAATATCGAACCCAAGTCAGCAAACTCTGACAACATCAAACATTCAGAAATCTGTTCCGAAACACATACACGCAACACAAGCACACCAAACAAACAACAATCATAGGTTCATAGGTTCATAGGTTCATAGGTTCATACTAGGCTATCTGCCTTAGGGCATTTATAAGCCTAGCCAGAGTGTGTATGGCTTTCGCCACCCATTTTAAATTAATTTTGCTATGCCCTTTTTCGAGGTTAGCATATTGTGCCTCTGTCTAACAGTGACACAGAAGTGATATCCGGGGTAAACCTACGATCTCCCATCCACTCATCAAGATTCCTCTTGAAGAGAGTCAATGAAGGACTCTGCCTAACCTGGACTGGGATTTTATTCCAGAGTGAAGGGAGCCTCTGGGTTATGAATCTGTCCCTCCAGCATGTCCTATTTATTTCAGTGCTGAGGTTTAAGTCCCTCGGCGTAGCTCGATGGGATTTGGATTTTCTGAGGTGCAGCATGTCCATTAATTCCGGGTTGGACATGGCTTTATACGTCAGGCACAGATCGCCTCTGAGCAGGCTGTATGCCACTGAGTAGAGCTGGAGTTTCTTTAACCGGGCAGCATCGGCATCTGTTTGAGCCTTGATCCTCTTGGTAAGGTACTTTTGGGGTCTTTCCAGTTGCTGCAGGTGTCTGGTAAGGTACATCCCAAAAGGGGCATTGTACTCAATTATGGGCCTGATGAGGGATGAGTAAAGAGGCACGATGACCTCCCTGATCTAGATGTGAATCCCTTCATGATTAGGTGGGCTATATAAAATGTTTTTCTAACCACTTTGGCCACGTGGTTGTCAAATGAGAGATTGCTATCAACTTGGGTCCCCAGGTCCCTAATTACTTCTTCTGTACTTAATGGATTACCACCTATGTGGTAATTTGTGGCACTGTTTTTGCCAAAGGGATGACTATACATTTTTGGCGTTTAGCTTGAGGCCATGGCTCTGGCACCAGTTGTCTGTTTCTATGAGGCCCTTTTGGAGGATGCTTGTGTCGGCTGGAGAGTCTATTATGGCCCCGTTTGCAGTCATCTGCGAACTTGGTCCGCCACAGCCCTTCCATGTTGGCCTTTTCCTCCGAAATATATACCGAACAAGAGAGGTCCCAAGACTGAGCCTTGTGGGACGCCACTTGTAACTGGTTTGGAGTCTGACATGGCTCCAGCTATTCTAACCATGTGGGTTCTGTCTTTGAGCCAGTTTGCAACCCATCTAGTGACATAGGGGTTTATATTTAAGCTGGTGAGCTTATCTATAATGCCCGAGTGGGGTATTGTATCGAAGGCTTTTGCGAGGTCCAGGTAGGCTGTGTGGACCACCTTCCCCTTGTCAATGGCCTTGGTGACTGTTTCAAAGAAATTGACCAGGTTTAAGAGGCAGGATCTGCCCTTAAAGCCGAACTGGGTAGGATCCAGTGTCTGTAGATCCCCAATATCTTTATTTATAAGGTCTATGATCATCCTTTCCATAGCTTTGCAGACCAAGCTAGTGAGACTTATGGGGCGATAGTTTCCAGGATCCATTGAGGCACCACCTTTGTGGAGAGGGACCACTGTTGCTGTACGCCACTCTTTGGGTACATATCCTGTAGTAAGGCTGAGATTGAACAGTAGTTGTAGGTTTAGGTTTAGCTCTTCTTGGAGTTCGTGTAGAATGCAGCCCGGGACACCGTCTGGTCCCATTGATGCTGTGTTTCTTGCTTTGAAGAGGGCAGCTCTTACCTGAGCATCTGAGATGTCAGGGGGGCAGCACTCTGCTGGGATAGATATTAGCCCTTTTGGTGGGGAGGGGGGGGAGAAGTTTGCGCTGAACCTGTCAGCTAGGATGTTGGCAATGTCTGTGGGTTCGGTGTATTTTTTGTCATTTTGGACTAATTCTGAGCATATCTGGGAATTCCCACCCAGGTTCCTAACATAACTAAAGAAAGCCTTGTGATTATCCTTAGTGTCCTGTGCAATTTTTCTCTTGAAGCTGGTCTTAGACGATTTTATGAGTGCCCGTAGTTTTTTGCTAATACTGATCAGAGATGCCTTCCCTTTTTGGGATTTTGCTCTGACACGTAGTAGCTTCCTCCTTCTATTGTATAGTTTGTTTATGGCTGGGGTCCACCAGACAGGACGTCTGCCTTTGGAGGATTGGGTCTTGGTTTTATTTGGGATTGCATGAGCCATGCATTCCTGAAGGTGTTCATAGAATGCGTTTATAAAGGATTTTGTGGTCTGGGCCGTATTATCCACAGGCCCGGGGGCTTTGAAGGATTCCACCTCGGTTTTGAGGAGTGTGAAATTTGCTTTAGGGAAGTTTTTCACTGTGGTTTTCTGGGCATGGGGTGGGGTCGGGATGTGAATATCCAGTGAGATTAGTTTATGGTCTGATCTTACCAGTGAGGGATACACTTCTGGTCTGGAGCATAGAGTCCCCATGTTGGTGATGATCAGGTCCAGTATGTTTTCCCCTCTTGTGGGAGTGGTAACAAGTTGTTCCATAGCATTTGAGTTTATAAATTCTAGGAACCTTTGGGCTAGGGTGTTGGAGCTAGAGTAATGCTCCCAGTCTATGGTTGGGTAGTTGAAGTCACCCAATATAATGGTGTTTGGAGAGACCTTCATATTTTCCAGTGTTCTCAGGAAGGCCGAGTGGGGTTCCTGGGTTTGGGAGGGTGGTCTGTAGCAGGCTATAAACTGGAAGGCAGTTTTACCCACTGTTAGTTGCACATGGATAGTCTCTGATGCTTCGTGCTGTGCCACCAACCTGGAGGTGTGGGTATCTTTGGCGAATATTGATACTCCCTCCTTTTGTGGTTCGGTCCAAGTTTTGGGGCCAAAAAGCATGGTATGAGGTATAACCTGGTAGTGCTAGGGTGCTCTCGGGAGCCTTGAACCAGGTTTCTGTTACTGCACAGATATCAATGTTCTCCATGCTAAGGAGAGTTTCGAGTGCGTGCATCTTGAGGTTTAGACTTCTGGCGTTGAGTAGCATTACTCTTAGTTTCTTATCCCTCGTGATACCTATGGAGGTGGGTTTGTCTTTTGAGCCTTGCCTAAAAAAGGCACTATGGGGGTAGCAAGAGCCTTTGCCAATATCTGAAAGCCCAGGGGTGACAGGTGCAAGCCGTCCCTAGTGAAGCATCGTGGCTTGTCGAGCATGTCATCCCAGGCTGACAGGCATTGGATCCCCTTTGAATGACACCAATACTTAAGCCAATTGTTGAAATTGATAATCTTGTCTTCATACTGTGGCATCATTCTTGGTGAGGGTAAGATGCTACTCAAGGTCAGGGTCATACCGGCCTGGGCTACATGCTCAGAGAGCTCCTCTATGTCTCTTTTCATGTAGTCCAGGGAGGTACATCTCAGGTCATTCACACCTGCATGGACAATGACTGAGTCATATTTGTACTTGCCTTGAAGTGACCTGAGTGCTTGTGTTATGTGGCGGATCCCAATAGGCAGCTCACCATGACCTTCTCCTTGTTCAGCCTTGTGAGCGGGACGTCAGTGTGCCTGATGATAGAGTCACCTATTACAAGTGTATCAGGTGTGTTGTTTAGCCTTAAGGGCTGTGACTGTTCGGCACACTGGCTTTGTGAGCTATGTGTTGCACGTGTTTTGTTTTGGGGTAGCGGTTGCTTGGGTGTCTGCTTTGGAGGTCTCTGCTGCTTAGGCAGATTTTTATTTAGAGCCTCCAAGTATGTTTTTGTGTGTTTATGTGTTTGGTTTGCTGTCGTGGTAGGTCTATGTGAGACTGGAATTGTAGTGAGTGTGGTTTCCTTCTCCTCCTGACTGGTTACGCCAGTACTGAGTTGAGAGAGCTTAGCCTCCAGTTTGGTTATATGGTTGCATCTCTCACATGTGTTGGAATTTGTTGGGAGGAGGAGAGGGTTGTCTGTGTACATTAGGCAGTTGTAACATTGCCTCAAGATTCCCAGGTTCACCAGCTGGACCGGAGAGGAGATTGACAACTGACCTTTACACATGCTAGAATAGTATTGGGAATTCCTTTATAATTGAAAAAAAAGGGCCAATGGGGAACAAGTTACTAAAGGGGAGTTTGTGAGGGTATAGTGCTTTTCATTTTTTAGTGCTGACTTATATAATTGCTTTAGTGAGCAAGTGCTAGGCTTTAGCATAGGAATAGGGTGTTTATTATGAGAACTAGATAATTTCCAAGACTCAAACCCAAATAAGCAGCGCTGCTTGATGCCGCGCTATGCACAAAATCACGCAAAGCCGCACTACAGCGGGTTTTATACAGGCGGACTTGAAAGAGCTAGAAATTGGCCCAAAACAGCCAACAGACTACCAGATTCCTGCACTGGGAACACTCCTCCAGGGACAGATAGGCTGCTGCAAGCTCCCCACTGCCACTGGTGAACAAAGAAGCCTCCCTCTATCCAAGAAAGGAAATGGCAACACAGGAACTTTCCAAAAGTCCAGAATACAGCAAAGCCTGTATTTGGACTACTCTAGGTCAGGAACGATGGGAAACAAGGATAACTTTTTTTTTTTTTTTGCAACAAACAGCAGGAAATTGCAATAAATATGTAACACAGGCTAGCGCACTTGAGTTTGTAGCCTCAACAAATAAATGCAACAAACAGGACAAACTTTAAAAGTGTGGGTGCAAAAACAACTTTAGACAGTTTAAAACAGTTCAAGAAGCAGAAATATTTGCAGTTTAGCTAGATCGGACAGTCGCCCAGGTAGTAGCAGGAAAAAACACTTTTATCAGGTTAGCAGTCGCTCGTTTAGCCTCTCTGCTGCTAGCACCACTCTGCAGGACCACGAGGAGCTTGGTTGAGTAGTAACAAGCGCAAAAACCTCGCCAAAGCGGGTTTTATACAGGGGGATTTGAAAGTGCTAGAAATTGGCCCAAAATGGCCAATAGACTACCAGATTCTTGTGCTGGGAACACTCCTCCAGGGATAGATAGGCTGCTCTAAACTCCCCACTGCCACTGGTGAACAAAGAAGCCTCTCTTAATCCAAGAAAGGAAATGGCAACACAGGAACTTTCCAAAAGTCCAGAATACAGCAAAGCCTGTATTTGGACTACTCTAGGTTAGGAAAGACAGGAAACAAGGATAATTTATTTGTTTTTTTTTTTTTTTTTTTTTTGCAACAAACAGCAGGAAAATGCAATAAATATTTAACACAGGCTAGCGCACTTGAGTGTGTAGCCTCAACACACATACACCTAAAATCTTACATCTAACCCTACACTAAACTGTACATACACCACTAACTATCCACTTATGTTAACCCAAACCCTAACCCTAACCCTAAGGTCCATCACTATCGCACACTCACCTCACCCGCGCCCTAACCCTAACTCACCTTCCCGCCCTAACCCTCACGTCCACACAATTACACACTTACCTGATCCATGCCCTAACCCTAACTCACCTAACCCACCCTAAACCTCACGTCCACACAATTGCACACTTACCTGAACCTGACCCGTAACATTCCACCATAGCGATAAAAATAGCAAAGCAACATAAATGGACAACCAAATTCTTTCCCTGGGAAAAAAATTTGGTTTTCAGCAGCTTTGCTATTTTCAGTGTTTGCTGAATAGGGTTCGATATTAGAACATTCGATGTTCTGAAACATCGATGTTCTAATATAGACCCTAATATACAGCTAAGTAGTATCCTACACTATGAAGCAGATACTGAGGTAATGCATTTTTATATGGTATGCTTACTTATATAAAATGAATACTTAAAGTGTTAATTATAAATATATTGATGGTAGATTAAGTATGTTATATCAAATTAAGTTATGAATGAAACATTATATATATGCAACATATGAAAAGCAGTGTAGATCTTACCTTGTATTTATAATATATCAAAACAGACTTGTTAATAAAAGCATAGTCCACAATAATTGTTTGTTTTATAAATAGTCTGTATTTCTTGTTTATTATTTAGTCTCTTTTGTTTTTCAGTATATTTCCATGTAGTTTTAGGAGCCATTCTTTTAAGAGGGGGTTAGCCCACTCCATCTCTTCTATTTTTTTCCAGTATTTTGTGGTTTTTAATATATGTCACAGCAGAATCAAGATCCTCAAACACTGAAGGTCCATCAGGAAGAAAAATCTTCAGCCTTGCCAGAAACAAGAGGTGAGTCTTAATCTGTACCTTTTTCAGTTCTTTAATTAGAGGTAAAAAAAACCTTTCTTTTGGTAATTACCATTGTTGAACAATCATTATCAAAGCGAATGACAGAGTCATTGTATTTTAAATGTGATTTTGACCCGGCTGTTTTTAGAATTAAGTCTTTATCCGAAGATGATAGGACTATTACTATGACAGATCTAGGTTGTTTCCTGTTGGTACTGTTTCCTGATGTGAGAGACTGATGTGCTCTCTCTATACCAAAAGATAAAGCCTCTGGTAAATCTAGAAATTTTGGCAGTCATGAGTTAAGGAAACTTGACATATTGTTTCCTTGTATATTTTCCTGAAGGCCACAAATCCTAATATTATTCCGGTGTGATCTATTCTCTAGATCATCCAGTTTATGTTGTAATGAAGTATTTTGTTTAAGCAAAAATTATATGTTGTTTTCATTTTCTAGCAATCTTCCATCAAAGTCTGTTAATGATTCCTCAATATTGGTAATTTGAATTTTTTGCTGTTTTAGATCCTCATTAAGCATATCCATCTGCTTGGTAGCTTTTTCTTTAAAGTTGTCTATTTTACAGTCATTTATATCAATCTTAGTTGTGAGGTCTTGAATAGTTGTAATTAAAGTCTGTAGTTCCTTTTTTATACTGGAGTCCTGGTTGTTTGCCTTAATATAACTCATGTTGAAAATCTCCCCGAAGTGAAGTATTTGTTCAGATGAAGGTTTTGACTGGAACTTATAACCAGTTTCGATTTATAAGTAGATATTCCTGAAGAGAATGTTGAATACTATCAGATTCTGCAAAAATAAATCCACTTTTTCTTGATATGAAACAAATGTCCAGTGAAGATATATTTTCCTTAGTGGAGCTTGTGAAATCTGCTGCTACACCATGACCATGCTAGCCACGCCCTCTCAGCGTGTATCCCTTCATCTCTCTTCTTGACAGAAGTGGAATTTATAGTCTGTATCTTTACTTTTATCATCCTTCCTGTCCCTACTACTTCAAAGGTGCTTAACTTGTAGCACAGTAAAACATTATTTACATCATCTAAAGCAACTTTTTGCCATATGCTCTCTGTCTTTAACAAGTATTACTTTAGGAAACACAGTGCTGAAATAAACAGATTCATTAGTAGAAAATGAACTTTCCTCTTTATAGGCAGTGTTGCTACCTTAACCAAAATTTCAGTTTAAGTTAAAAGGTTGTACAGTAACAGCTTTATTCAGACTTGGGCAGCCCTGTACCTGGAAACTATTAATGATTTGTCAAGAATACTGGCATATTCAGGGAATGCCAACTGAATTAGCATATTTATATGCAATTTATTAGAGTGATTAGATTTTTTTTTTGTTTGTTTGTTTAATTTAACTGGTTCCTTACAATAGTGCTAATAATCACAAGCTCCAGTTATCACCAACAATTTCTGAGCAGGACATTCAACAATCAACAGTAAATTACTGATTATAGCCAACAACAGTGAACATCAGCTACACTTTAACACAGTGAATAGAGGTATATCTAATTTATTTATTTATAATATATAATGAAGTAGAAAAAACACAATAAATGAGAGAGCGTAAGCGTCAGTTCCTAAGACTGTAATTTGCATCAGAAGTTTTAAACAGAACAACAAGCTGAATATGCAAATTGTGTTAATCAGAATGAACATGAATGACCTGCAAAAAATAAAGATCATTGATAAGGCAGCTTTTACCATCAGGTAGATTTTGAAAGCAGGCAAGGTATGCAATCAAATATGTATTACTCATCAGAAAATGTACTTTGTAAGACAATGCAGGTATACATTTTGTGCATAAAATAACTGAAATTATTTAAGTGGTATTAGCCAATGCTTGATGTGCCATTATTCAGTCCTGTACAGGTTAACAAAAATAATTAAAACCTTTTTAGATGAATAAGGACAACTAGTTTCAGCGAATAGAATCAATTGTTTGCTGTCAAAAAAGTAACAACACTATTTTATAATTGCGATTGAGTACTCCAGAGTATATGCAATAACAGTACACTAACACTTCATATGTGCCATTTCATAAGATGTCCTTTTATCGTATAATAACAGACAGCCTGTCAGGCCTTATTGTTCAATTAACTCACATCTTCTGGAATCTACAACAAACATGACATTTAAGTTGAATTATGTCAATGTACAACATTTGCATTTTTTCTAAGCACAGCATGGTAAGCTCTGCAGTATGACAGTCGGCTTTTTAAAAGTCCCTTAAGGAACTTAAAAATGCATACTGGAAATGACAAGCTTTTGCTCTCTTAATGGGAAGGGCTGAAGGCTGAATAAAAAGATTACTTAATTATTTTTTTTCTTTTTCAAAAGAAGATGAATATGTCCAGTTTGCAACTACCTTTCATTTCTAGTCAAACAAAAACACTTCCATCCAACAACTAGCTATGCTCATAGCATGAACAATAACATTATATTTTAAAATAATGTGAATCCTGTTTGAGTCTTTTCAGTTCCTTGCCGTGAAATGTACTGTAAATTAATTATCAGTGACATCCTTCTAATATGCGATATTTCCCATGACAGTGTGAAAAAAACAGCACTGTCTCATATTAAATTGTGTTCAGTCACAGGAAGCATTTATTTTTATTTATTTCTTTGGTGCACAATAAAATATAAAAAATATAATCAGTATAAATTAATAAAGAAAAGTTAAGATTCAGTAAACAAGTTCGCCTTTTTTTCTTAGTAAGTACAATTTCGGAAATAGTTTCAGTCTTTTGCAGAATATATTAGCATTTATTAAAAAAATAAATTTTATGTAAATATTCTTAAAAAAATTCTCAATGCTTTATTTTGATTTATATAAATCCTCTGAATTGTACTGTACCGGTTATCCCATTATCAAGAGTAATCTTACTGTGTGGGATTAACTAATTATCCTTCAATTCCTTTGTGAATACCTTTACAAAAATATTTTCTACCTAATCATATGCATGCTTTATTTTCACTATCGACTTGCCTTGTGTTTTCTTACTCCCTTGCAGATCTATCTGCTTAACAGAAATGGCATTCATTTCTTTAATATCCCTCTCTTATTTGTTACAGGAAATTATGTTACAATTATGTCCTGCGGTAGCACATGCGTAGTATGTATGTTGGCATGTATGTATGCATGCCACATGTATGTATGCATATATGTACAGTATGTATGTGTTGTGTGTATGTATGCATGCATCTACATGTGTGTACATATGTATCTATGTATGTATGTATGTGTATGTGTGCATGTATACATGTGTGTGTATCTATATACGTATGTGTCTGTATGTGTGTATGTATGTATTTGTTGTTCATACGATTTATCCTCACTGCCTGGTAACTTTAGAAATAGCCTCTACCCTTAAAAGGGGTCAGCTTGGCTGGGGAAGTATTTGGTATCTTCATGTCTTTTCCTGGTGACAAGCATGGAGGATCCCACGACATGGCTGGCACTCATTACAGACTTGATCTTATCGCCAAATTACTATAAGTGGGTACTCACTAAAGAGAGGATAAAAAAGGTTTGAGTTGTTAGTTAGAGTTTATGCAGCTTTCAAGGTGAGCATTTCCAACAGAATAATGAATCTCAGATGCATATTAATGTCTAGAACACACTCTTTCTGCCTGGATCACTACACAAGAGATGGTACACAACTGGATATAGAATTTGGAGGCTTCCTTAGAATTGAGCTATGATTTTGTGCAACTACCTTCATGAGAGATTTAGGAAGAGGGGTACTGCATTACATAGCTCATTTTTTAATATATATATATATATATATATATATATATATATATATATGGATTCACTTCAGAAGGTAGAAATACTGAAATCTCAAATTTCAGTATCTCGAGCCCAAGAAGCGGAATCCACAAAACAACGCTAAAAACCGCGGAATTCAAAACCTCGAATACTGGAAGTTTTGAATTTTGCAGTTTTACTACACACACACACACACACACACACACATACACACCACATACACACACACACACACACACACACACACACACACACACACACACACACACACACACACATGCATGCACACACACACGCACACACACACACACACACACACACACACACACACACACACACACACACACACACACACACACACACACACACACACACACACACACACACACACACAGACACCATCCACCACACAAGCACACACAATCACTCTATTACATCTACCCACACCCCCCTCCTTAAATATTCTCACTCTGAGGTCGCACTACATACAAACACACACAAAACATCACCACACAAGCTACTTTCTCTTTGCACACACACATCACAGCAACAAAACACACTGACACACACCACAGCCCCTACCCAAACCCCTTAACGCGCACACACACACACACACACACACACACACACACACACACACACACACACACACACACACACACACACATATTAGGCCCTCTCTGCAGTCTTAGTCTCTAGGGATATTCTAATAACTTTTTTAACCGTAATAACCTGAGTACTATTCCCTGGTTTGGTACTATCCTGATGTCAGATCTGGAAGAGGAGGGAAGGCAGAATGGAGCAATCAGTAGCATCACATGTACTGTTCTGTAAGTTGAAGTATTTTTTTTTGTCTGCCGTAACTAGGTGGAGCTATTTGTGCCTCATGCATCACTACATATAATGGCAGCTACGTCCCACTCCTACCCCCATTCATTACTGAAGCACTAACGGCAATCTGCTTCAGAATTTTGTCATTGTGTGCATCACCAGAAACATGTTCAGCCATGAGCAGAAACTCCAGCCTCAGAGTTGACATGCCAGGAAAAAAGCATTATTTCCAGCCCCTCTCCATTCTTAACTCCTTCAGTATCCAAGCCACTGGTAGATTATATATTTGTCATGGTAGAAAAAAAAAAGGAAAAATTGTTTATCTAGCCTGCCAGATTTATATAGCTGGTACCCTTCTTGCACTTCCTATGCTTCTTCTCTTAGCTTAGCCGCCACTCCAGACATTGAAAGTTACCATGATCCTGCAGTTCATTGTCAGCTTGAGTAACCTGTTCCATTCATTCACTCCTTCTTCCATGTCAAAGTGTGTTAATTTTCATGTTGGACACTGTGCCTTTAATCAGACTGTGGCCATGCCCCCTCTTCTCTCCTCAGTCCTTCTGCTGAAGCTGCATATCTGCTGCACTATACCCCTAGTGTCTTATGGAAATGACAATGGATTTAGCTGGAGTAACATCTCCTTCTGCTCCACATCCTTTATCACTCTTTGAGCCTTTCTTTGTAGATTCTACACTAGTTTAATATCATTGTCGCTCAACCAGTAGCAGCTCTAAATACAACTGCAGTCACATGTCCTACACAAAAGTGACACTTGATGCTGCTCCGTTCATTAACACCTACAAATAAACAGACAAAACCATTTTTTATACTTTCAGACAACAGTAACCTCTATCATGAAAAACTATGCATTTGACAGAGTGCACTGCAACTATATCTATATCTATTGATCTATCTCTCTATCTAGATAGATACCATGTCCACATGTACAAAGATGTGGCTGAAAAGCTTGCACAGATCAGTCTACAAGCCATCACCAATAAAGAAATATTTCTTTAAGAATGCAATTAAGCATTATAAAAACCTTGGCTACAGCATTTTAATTTTATACTTGATTTTTCAGTTTCCAGACATTGCTACCACACCAAATTTCTTTTCCCAAAATTACGTCACTCTTCTCAGTTAGCAATAATTAAAATGCAGGTGAAGCACTTTATACTTTCTGCATAGATGTCACTTCTCAATACACTCTGAGAGCCTTCTTAGGTCTCTCTGAAAGCTATCCTTCACAGCACTTTATGTCTTAGTGCCATCAAGAGATAGTTTGATCTGGTTCTCACTGTCCTTCATGACGTCTTACACAGTTTAGCTCAATTATTATCTTGTCCAGTCAACAGATGCGTTTGCCACAAGATTAAAATCGTGAAGAGGCATTACATCAAACACCTGTTCACCGACACATAAAGACCAAATGCACTAAACCGTGAACGGTCAAAACAGCAATTTCTTTCCCTGGGAAAGAAATCGCTAGTAACACACACTCACACTCACACTGACACACACACACACACACACACACACACACACACACACACACACACACACACACACTATTTAAAACATAACTAAGTGGGTGGTTTCACCCCCCGCACCCCCCTTACTAAATATACCAACTCTGAGATCGCAGAATGGCCTAATGGTTAAGGTGTTTGCCTTGCAAACACAAGGCGCAGGGTTTGAGTCTCACAAGGGATAATTGGCTAGGCTTAAAATGTCTCACAAGAGCAGTTAGCTTAGTACTAACCTATGAACTACAGTGGGGTAAAGGGCAATGCTATGGCTCTGGCCAAGCAATTTTTTTCCCTGGGAAAAAAAAATCACTGGCCTGAGCCTTCGCTATTTTAAGACTTTGGTCTTTATGTGTCACTGAAGAGGCATTCAATGTAATGCCTCTTTGTGATTTTAATAATCACTCAATTAAAACATTTAATTTATTCACAATATCAAATTTACAAGTTAAACTAAACACTTAAAATTGTTTCTTAATGACATTAAACTGAAATCCGTCCTTTACTTTACCTCTTGGGGGTTATTTTGTATATGTTATTTATGAATGTATGTGTGTATGCATTTATTTACTTATTTATTGCATTATGGTGGTAGCATATAAAAGAATTAAAAGCCTTTTGATCCCTGGAAAATACGTGATCTTATCTTGAACCAAGTATGTGCTGAAATAACAAAGTACTTGTATCAGTGTAAAATGGATACTCTGCAACCAACATGAACCAGATCTCGCTTTATGTTTTTTTAGAAGACATCTCAGCTTGTCAGCTACAGTTGTCACATATGCCTGGACATACTGAAGGGGGCATTGTACTCAATAAATGGTCTCAAGAGGGATGAGTCCAGTAGAATAATAACATATTTGGAACTAGATGCCATACCCTTGCTAATAAGTTCTGCAACATAAAATGATTTATTTATTAGAGCAGACACATGATGGTCAAAGACCAATTCAGTGTCTTCATGCTTTACAAAATCCCTGCCCACAAGGTCATTTCTCATGGGTGTATTATGAATGCAGTAGTTTCAAAAAGAGAGTAGTATACATTTTTTGGCATTGAGTTTTATACCATTCCTTTGGCACCAGTTACTAGACTCAAGTCGTCTTGGAGGATGTTTATGTCTTTGGGGCATTCTATGACTGCACCTAGTTTGCAACTGTCTGTAAACTTGGTCAGCTAGAGGTCCTTGACACTGGTCTTGACTTCAGAGAAGTAGATGGCAAAAAGCAGCAGCCCCCGCACTGAGCCCTGGGGATTGGGAACCCTGCTAGTGACTGACTATTTTGTGGAGGAAGACTCACCTATACTGACTTCTTGTGTTCTGTTGTCCAGATGGATATACAGTGGGTGGCATAGAGGTGTATACCTTATCTTGTGAGCTTGTCTGTAATGCCTGACTGAGGTATTGTGCTGAGTGTTTTGGCCAGGTTGAAGTAAACAATATATACCATTTTACCCTAACCCATTACTTTGGTGACTTTCTCAGAGAAGTCAGCCAGGGTGAGAAGGCCTGACTTACCCTTGACGAAACCAAACTAGATCCAGTGTTTGAAGGTTTCCTGTGTCATTGTTTATAATGTCCATGGTTATTATTTTCAAGGCCTTACATATGATGTTAGTCAGGCTTATGGGTCAGTGGTTTACTGGGTCCATACATAGCCCACCCTTGTGCAGAGGGATAACAATTGCAGTCCTCCATTGTCCTGTTTGGAGGCCATGACTGAATAGTGCTTCCAGTGACCCTGATAGTCGTGTTTCATGCTATTAAGGAGGCAACCTGGAATATGTCATCCCACTAATGAAGTGCTTTTGGCCTTTGAGAGGGCATTGACAACCTGTTCCCTAGTGATAGATGAGGGAGCTATGGCTGGGGATATTTCTTGAGAGATGTCTGGGACATAAAGTGGGGTAAAAATAGAGCTGAATTTATCTGCCAGTAGATTTGCTATATCTTCAACCTTAGTATAGATGTCTCCATTTACAATTAGATATTAGATTTTGGACATAGCTGAAGAATGCACTGTGGTTGCCCTTAGCATTGGAGTTACATTTGCCCTTAGCACTGGAGTTACATTTACCTCAGATTTGGCTGTAGTAGACTTACATAGTCCCTTGAGTTGTTTATTTAGTTTGTTGAGTGAGTTATTACCTTGCTGGACACTGCCTTTCCTATTTTTGGCCAGGATTTTCTTCCTTTCATTATGCAACCTACAGATGTTGGGATTCCATCAAGGTGACCTGTGTTTGAGCTTGTTCTATGCTTCTTTCCTGTATGTACTGCTGTCTCTAAGCAGCTGTATACATGATTGGTTAATGGTAGTCATAGAATTATAGGTTGTATAAAAAGATTTATGAAGTTTAGGGAATCAAAAATAATGAAAACATTATTAGTTAGTTAACATTAGACCCAACGGTGAGTATGAAATAACAATGTGGAAACCTTATAAGAAAGCAAGCATGAGTAAATTGGAAAGAGTGAAACAGTAACAATGGTATCTATGGATGTGAAAATTTAAGTTATTATGAAATGGTAAAATATCTGAATTTGTATCATGTCCCATATAGACATTTAATAGGAGACGTTATTCAAATATATAGGGAATTTAGAGACAACTGTGTCTGGGAATGTTTTTGGTTATCAAAAAGTAGTAGAGAATCATCCTGCAACCTATTTAGAAGATTAAATAGGAATGAGAGGTTTACTAACTGGTTCTCGGGAAGAGTGGCTGATGCATGGAAAAGACTACCAAATTACATTAATGCAAGCACTAGTTTAGAGATTTTTAAAAACAGCCTGGACACTTACTATAGGACCAACTGTTTCAGTATATTGGCAAGCTAGAAGGACATTCTTGCCCATGTCTGAAATATTTGTATGTATGTATGATTGTAAAAGGTATTTTTGAACAAGTCCACATTCCAAGGATTAGGAGGGGCATGAAATGTTGCCAGAGCATTACCTAAAATTAGGATATTTGTTTTGAAATGATTGCTAAAACTTTCAGGGTTACCTGGTGTCTTGGATTTCATTTTTGTTTTGAAGGAGGCAGCTTTGTGGTCTGACCTGACCAGTGAAGACTTTATATTTGTGGATATGCAGTATTCCCTCATGTTGTTAATGATTAAGTCCCGGATAGTGATGCCCCTAGTGGATATACAGATTATATAGAGCAGGGGAAGGCAGCTTTGTGGTCTGACCTGACCAGTGAAGACTTTACACTTGTGGATATGCAGTATTCCCTCATGTTGTTAATGATTAAGTCCAGGATACTGATGCCCCTAGGGGATATACAGACTATACAGACCAGAGCATTTATGTTGACAAAGTGCAGGAATCTCTGTGCCTGCAAGTTTAAAGTTGTGTAGTATTTTCAGTTTAGAGTGTGGCAGTTAAAGCCACTCAAAAATATGGTGTTGGGTTTAATAGAAAGTGCCTCAACTTCATTTATGTAAGTGCTATGTGTTTCCTTGGTCATAAAGGGGGACCTATAGCTTACAAAAGTATGGTGAGGGACTTTGTTTATGTTGAGCTGGACGTGGAGGAGCTCAATTGTGTCATAATGCTTGACCAGCCTTGAAGTGAAAGTGCTCTTAATGCAAATTCAGACACCTCCACCTTTTGTCCCTTTATGTGCAGTAGCAGGTCTAAATGTGTAGAAGGCACTATAGGCTTGCCCTGCCAGGATACTTTCTGTGGCTTTAAACCAAGTCTCAGTAACTCACAGATGTCTATATTCTCCAGGATGAGGAGAACCTGCAGGGAATGGAGTTTCCTTTTTAGATGCCAGGCACTGAGCATTGACATCGTTAGAGTCAGTTTAACTATGACAGTTGGTTTATCAAGATAGCACTGCTTAGAAAAGGATCTATGGGGTGGACAATGTTTTTGCCATTCTTGGCAAAACAGAGTGGTCTGTCTACCATAACATATGGTAAAGTTTGGTGAAGCTGTGAACAGAGGACAAGGTGGTGACCTCTAGAATGGTTTATATGGGCACTCTTTTCAAAAAAGCAGCTTAGGGGCTTTTTGTCTAGTGGAGTGTACTTTATCCATGCCAACAAGTTGTCTGCCATGTTGAGAGGGACAGAAATAGCTCATGATCCAAGGGTCATTGCTGACCAGGACTGGGATGGGGGGATGGGGGTGGTGGAACGAAGTAGATTATGGGATGGAAGGGGAGGAATATTTTCTTTTTGAATGTGGTTATGTGGAATCTATGGGGGTATTCCACCTAGTAAAGAGGCTAGGATTTAGAACAATTTGAAGCCCTGTATAGTGGATGTTATTTTGCCTCAGGAAATTAAACTCTAAAGTAAAGATGCCTTAAAATTAGAGGTTCAAGATTTAAAAGTTCTAGGAAGCAGTACAACTAAAGGTTGAGGAAAGGGGGTAGAATACTAACATGAAACAGCTTGAATTTAAAATTAGAGGCCTTAAACAGGATACTAAGGGTAGAATGATGATTTTAGGCTTGGATTTATTTGGACAAAATTTGAAATTTGATGCTATTTATGGCTCTAATACTGATTGTCCTGATGTTTTTTTTTTCAGGTTTTTATACTCAGTGGTAAATACTTATGTGTAATTGTGATAGAGTATTGATAGGAGGAGACTTCAAAATGGTTATTGACTGGGAGAAGGCTAGAATGTTTGTTTCCAAGGAAAAGCATCAATATTTGCCTGCTGGGAGCATGGCAAAGGGTGGTTTGCTATTTGGAGGGACCTGCACCCTGAAGAAGTAGCTTTTACATTCTCTAGAGAAGAAAGTAGACAAGCTATTAGGTTAGATGGATTTTTGTTATGGGGAAGGTGTTAGCACAAGCAGTAAGTGTTCAAATAGGAGAGATGTGTCGTCTCACAGATCTTACTTTGGTAAGTCTGGCTTTGTGGCTGCCCTGCAGGCAAATCAAAGCAGAAAGATGAAAATTTAAATACTGGATTTTGAAGAAACAGGCTAGTAAAGTAGAAAGTTGTCAACTAATTGAAGCAATATTAGCGTGGAATGGAAGATAAGCTCACAGGAATCTGGCCTCATGGGGAATTGGGGGAGGCATTTAAGTGCGTTGTAAGAGGCCATTTTAAGGGTAAGAAGGGTTATCAAACTAGACGTGAGAGTGATAATTAAATCAAATAAGAGGATGAATTGTAATGAGTGCAAAGAGAAGTAGAGATGAGGAACTGGGCACCTGATAATGTTGATAAGCTAAGAGATACACTACAGATGAAGATGTCCATAGCAGAGTTGGAGGTTATAATGGTTGAAAAGAGTTTGATCAGTTCTTTGGGCATTTGGTGGTGTTGAAGGAAGCATATATGTAAATGGTGGTGATTAGACTAAAGGTAAGACAAAAGGATATGGAAACATTAGCAGCTATTGATAAAGATGGAAAAGAGATGTCCAGTCAGGAAGGTATATGCCAGATTTTTATAGAATTTTTCAGAGAAATTCATACGTCTAAAACTGGTTTGTATAGTAACAATAGCAGTTGAGTAACTTATTTTGCTTGGCAACATCTTTTTCTGGAGGAATGAAAATAGAATGTGATAGACTGATTTCAGAGGAGAAGAGGTTGGTAAGGCTTGAGTTGTTAAAGAGAAGAAAATCCTCTGGAAGTGATGGTCTCTTGATAGAAATGTAAGGAATGTTTTGTAGGGAGGTAGTGCATCATTTGCTTGAGAAGTATGATAAACGTGATGTGGCTCAGACTTTGACAGAATATTTTACGAGTCATTTTTGTGTTGATACCAAAAGAACAGGGAGATCAGCAAAAGCCAAACAGCTGTAAGCCAATACCACTAATAAATGTTGATGCAAAAATATTAGCATCAATGCTGGCTAAATCCTTTCAGGTGTTTTTACCTGATCTGGTCAGGGGTAATCAGAAGGAATTTGTGAAGGGACAGATGGATGAAAGTAATTGGTGGATAGTAAGAAAAACTGTACATCAGGCAGAAATAGTAAATGAAGACTCAACAGGAGTTGTTTTCTTAAACATTTGGAAAGAATTTCACTTGCTAGAATGACCTTTGCTGTTTCAGCTTTTGAAAGGGAGTGGGATAGGGGTTAAATTTCAGGACTGGATCTTAGCACTGTATAGAAATTTATAGTGTAATTAGTGTTAAATGGGAATTTGACCCAAGATATCCCTATTAGCAGGGAGACATACCAAGGGTGTCCGCTATCACACATTTTATCTGTTTCAGTAATGGAGACCTTAATGCAGAAATTACAACAATTTATTATACCAATTCCTTATCAATGAGCGTATGTTAGAATGTTTGTGGATGACTGCGTGTTGCTTACAGATAGGCTAGATCTCATTCTTCCATATGTCATTGAGATTTTTGAAACCTTTAAAGATGCTGTTGGTTTTGAGTGTGATTGGATTAAGACAATACAGATAAATGTAGGTGAGGTTACACCTTTATTTGAAGATTATAGAGTTTCAAGGAAGACAAGTACAAGGCATTTAGGAATATGGATTGTGACCAATGCAAAGGTGTTGGTAGAGAAGAAGTATAATGAGCTTTGTGATACTATTTCAAAATTATTATCCATTTTATCATCTAAAGTACTACATTATGTGGTTGGATAAACATAGTTCAGATGATTCTTTAAGGTTATTATATGTCTGTTGTCATCTGCCAATGTGTTATGGAGTCAAGGTTTGGGACAATAAGATGCAAAACTTTTGTAATAAATTTGTAGGGAATGAAAAAGGTCACAGAATTTCTAAAGCTTGATCATGCTTGTTAAGGGGGGGGGGTCAATGGGGATGCCTAGCACCTGCAGCAGAAGTAGTTTCTTTGTTGAGATCTGGTAAGCAGAACAGAGTGATGTTTTCACTTTGTGGTGAATCCCAAGCTAACAAATTTTATTAGAATTGATTCACAAATTAAAGGGTAGTAGTTACCTTTCTTATGTTATGGAAGGTAGGACTATGGAATAATCCAGTGTTTAAATTATTGGCACAAACGATTTAATGGAAAAATGGTAGAAGACAGGAATTATGAGGGCTAAGGATTTGATGCAGCGTCTGGAAATTAAATGTATATGTTTTGAGGATTAGGTAAGTTTTAAACAGAAATATTGAATGCATGAAGGCAGGTGGCTACTATGTGAGCAGTTAAAGCAAGTGATTTAGCATTGGCTGGTCATAGTTTAATTTCTCCAAGTCTTTAAGGTTTCTAATACCATGACAGGAATGGACTCTATTTCTAAGTCAAAATATGATTAAAATTTGTGAAATTAGTATTGTTTCAATCTTTGATCTTAGCCAAAAGTGCTCTTTGCAGCACTTGCAATATTCCCAGAAGTGACTCCTTCTGCAATTCATATGGAGTTACATGATCCAGTAGCATATCTAAATACGACTGTAAATTCTTTTTTATGAGACTCATTGTTCCCACAACTGTTAAAACTGTTTGGGAATCCTTCTTCTACATTGTCCTGGTTTCTGCTTACAAATATTGGTATTTTGTAATTCTGTGTCTCTTTCTATACACTGCAATCACTGGGTGTAGCAATTCCAATGATCAATGCTACTTTTGTCTTCTTTTCATGAACTACTATCTCTGGTATTCTTGCATCTATTTTTTGAACTGTTGGTAATGAGTAATGCCATGGGATGTAAACTTCATCATTCTCTATAATGTTTTGTGGCTATTCTTTCCAATACTTCTCAGCTACTTCAATATTGTAATGCTTGCAATCCCCAGTGAAACAGTCTTGCCACATTATTATGCCTTTCAGTATACAGGCTCAATGCCATTAGTGTAACACACACTGCAACAGGATGTGCGGCTGTTTCCAACCTGTATTTATTTGTTTCTCCCACATCCTGAATGGACTTTATAAAACAACATGTATATAGTCCACTATCCTGAGCTGCCAATATTAACATTTCATCTTTTCTTTAAATTCACCTCTCCTTAGCCATTCTTGCGTCATATCATATCTTTGATCAACATGAGGTTGTTATGGGAATTTTCTGTGCTACCAACTGTATTTATTCATTTTCCACATTTCTTGCCTTCTCATTTGACCCTTCACCTTATATTCTTTCTTTTGTTTTTTTTTTTTGTTTTGTTTTTTTGTTTTTTGCCTGTTCGGGTGTTGCCTGATTTCTGTCTACTTCTGGTTCAGTTTCCATTCCCACTTGGCACCAATATGCTTCTACCAAACTAAGCAGGGAAGTCATCTTATACCTGTTCTCTTCATGTTCAAAACTTTCACTATGTTTGGATCTGATGAAGTCAGAAGATATGCATTTACTACTACAACTGCAGATCTATACATGTAATCAATTTAGAGGAAGCCCAGCCCATACCTCCTTCAGAACGAGGAATATATATTCTTGGTATACACTGATTTTTTTATATTATTTGATACTCATGAATTATTTTTCTTGGTTTTTTGTCCAACTGATCCAATACCTTTTGGAGCCAGTAAATCACCCCAAATCTGTAAGTTACAACAACAAGAATAAATTGATTTATAGTCTGGACTTGTTCCTAGACGTCAGGGCTATTTTCAGTATTACTTTTAGTCTTCTAAAATATTCCTTACTGAGTCTTTTTCACATGTGTTCATGTTTTACTGTTGATCTTTCATCAGTCAAACTAATCATTGGTTGATCAGTGATAGCTTTTAGATGGATCTGAAAAGGAGTGAGGGCATTACTGGCTGGTCATTTCCTCCCACAAGTAAATGACTAGATGAGAAAGTTTCATGTAGCTATCATTATAAGATCTTAATTATGCAGAAATATTTATAAGAGATTGGACAATTTGAAGGGAAGATAGGAAGGTGTGGAGAATATTAAATTTACTAGAGAGCAATGGATTGATGCTATTAATCTTGCCACTAAATTGAAGGTTCTTCCAAGGGTTTGGGAACATTATATGAGGTGGATTTGTTGTTGGTTTGGAACTCCACAGTTCTATTCTCAAGGCAGTGATATTAAGCAGGTTGGTTATTGGAGATGTGGGGTGAAGAATGTGGGATACAGTCATATGCTTTAGGAATGTAGGCCCATTCATCAGGGTTGGGATGATTTCATTAATGAATAGGAAGGGATATTTAGCAAGAAGTTCCAAAGAATTGGAAAGTCCTTCTGTTTGGTTTGGAGGTTGAAGATTTGAGATGGACATTCTCTGATAAGACCATTATGTTTTAATTGGGTGTGTTGTTGAGGAATTTAGTCAATAAAGCTTACAAAGACAATTTTATGTGGAGGAAGAATCTTGTGGGAAAAACAAAATTAGGACCTATTACAGAGTTTTGTGCACACATGAATCAATAGTAAACAAATACAAAATGTAGCTAAAGTAGGTTAGAATCAAATTGCTTTATAAAATTAGTTTTAGTGTGGATGGACGTTGCCAAACAATTAGATTTTCACTGAGGTTTATAATATAATCCAGTATTTCTAGTGTTTATGTTATTGTTTGAATTTCATACAGATGTTTATTCTTCTTTAGCTGCTTGGCTGTGATTGTCTTTGTTTCTTATTTTTTTCAGTTGAGTTTAACATGGAGGCTTAACAGATGTTAATAATCATTGTTATTTGTTTTGGTAATGTTCTATAATAGACATTATTATAAAAAATGGGGTCAAAGGTCCTTCTTAGGGACAGAACATAATTGTTGCCCTTATACAATGATAAAACTGCTGAAATAAGAGATTATACAAAAGTTTGCATTCATTAAAAGAAGTGATGTATGAAAGTTAGTGTCTGTGCCTTGGGACATCATCCAGAGTGGTTTAAAAAACACAAATTTTGAAAATAAAAAACAAACTTGTAAATAAAAGAAGCAGGGTCTGGACATCCTGCAAACCATGGACCACTGAACATTTTCATAGTCAACTCCTTTTCTAAAACAACTATATTCAGGATACCTTGTTGAGGAATGGATCTAAATTTTAGCTAAAATGAGGGATATTTGGGTGGTATGCCTAACTAGAATGCTGACTAATTATGAAATAAAGCCAAGGACACAATGAGGATTTTTTACCCTGAGTTACAGAAGCAAGACAAAATACAGTTGAATGTCAGCAGAATCAGTCCATTGCATTACGATGGTAGATAGCAAAACTCTATGTTTTGCTTAAAACCTGAATAAATGGTCAAAGAAGGTAAAGGTAGGGTTACTGAACTAAAACAAGCCTACTTTCCTTTTTTCCTTTTTTTTGTAACAATTTGAAAACCTCACAAGATCATCCATAATCAGATTCAAGGAATGGGAGGGAAAAAATTAGCCATAAGACGCCAGAAACAATAACTCTATATACAGACCTGCCGAACTCCCCTGGTTCAGAACTCATGAATGGCTGGAGTGAAAAACAAAGCAGCAAAGGTAGGACCTTAACATAACCAAACTTGTCATAACCACCAGCTGACCTACTGGAATGTAAATGAAGCCTCTCTCAGTCTCTGAAGATATATATATATATATATATATATATATATATATATATATATATATATATATATATATATATATATATATATATATATATATATATATATATATATATATATATATATGAGAAAACAAACCAGGTAGAAACCACCACGATGTAAAAACAAAATCTATTTATTAAAACTAGAATAACAAGCGCTTTCACGTGTATCAAAAAACACGCTTCATCAGGTTTAACTAGAAATTTCAACTGAGGCTTTTTATACAAATCCAAAAGCTATCAAATTGTATAATTAGCAATCAAAGCAATGCAATTAAACAATTAAAATGATAGTTACAAGTTTAAGTTAACTCTTGTAGCACAGGATAAAAATTCAATGCTTGAGACAGATAATAGCACAGTCTCTATTATATTAACATAAAAATAGAATATAAATATATTAATGAATTAATAGGCAATCGCCTCATACTTATACAATATAACATGAAGATATAAAACAAATAGATTCAACGAAATAGTGAATATTTTAAGAACTAGTGAATAGAAGCATAAACTGGTAAAACCAAATTGGTTCATACTGGTCAGTGTTCACGTGCCATTAGAACAGGCTTGATGCTGACAGACTGATTCAAGCCAGGCTCGAGATGGGCTTTCAACCTAAAGATCCATCTCAATTCAATCGTTTCTAGATAATTCATTGCATCACCTCCTCTAACATTTATATCTATAATTTGTAAAACCCTAAAGGTGAAACTATGATCAGGACACATGACTACATGTTTAGCCAAGGCATTGCATGTGTTCATCTTCCTAATGTCATATATATGGTTGTACATTCTATCTCTCAACCTGCGGGACGTCATGCCTACATAAAATGCAGTGCATGCTGTGCAAGTAGCCAGATAATTGAGGTTAGTACTGTCACAAGTAGCATGAAAACGTGGTTTAAAAATATAACTAAAATGAGGATGATAAAAACAATCTTCACCATTTATATGTTTACACATGTTGCATTTATTACATGGGAAAGTACCATGCCTTAGTGTTAACCTCTCTATACTACCAATAGAAAAAACAGTTTTGTCAACACATAATAATCTCTTTAAGTTTTTACTATTTCTATACCTGAAAGAAGGTATCGTTCCCAGAAATTGGGAACATTTATTATCTGTAAGTAATATTCCCCAATTCTTTCTTATAATGTCAGTAATGAATCTAATATCACTGGTATATCTCGTAGTAAAAAATACCCTATCAAGTCTACAATGGGTAGTATAATTAGAGCTTATACCAAAAGGCTCTAAAAAATCAAGATGTTCCACATCACTGGTCGTGATGGCCGATACTGAGCAGCCCAAACCACGTAGTGTGGATTTCGTATAACCTCGATCACGGAACAATCCTTCCATATAATCTAGCTGTAGCTGTCTATCATGGGAGCTCATACATAGTCTAGAAATTCTCTTAAACTGGCTCTTGTCAATGTTCGGAAAAACCGAACGTGGGTGCATGCTATTAAAATGTAGTATAGAATTCCTCCAGCAAGGTTTCCTGTAGAGATTGGTAAAAAGGGAACCTCCTAAATCCTTGGAAATTGTTATATCAAGGAAATGCAACTGATGTTGAGATACTTCTATAGTGAACCTTAAAAAATCAGTAGTGGATTCCAAATAGCTGACCATGTCATATAACAAATCTTGACTGCCTTCCCAAACAATCAGAACATCATCAACAAAACGTCTGTAAAGCAAAACATGTTGGAAAAAGTCGCTATTAAATAAATGTGTACGTTCCCAATAATGCATAACCAAATTTGCGTACGAATTGGCACATGGGGTGCCCATAGCTACACCCCATGTTTGCGCATAAATATCGTTATTGTACAAGAACACATTGTTGTTCAAAACTAAGTCAAGGAGGGTGCAAATAACCAATTGTGTGTTACTATCAAAAGTGCCTAAAACAAGTAGACTCTCTCTTATGGCCTCAATCCCATAATCATTGGGGATAGTAGTAAATAGGCTCTTAACATCAAGGGAAACCAAAATAACAGAGGTAGATAGATTTTGGTTATTAACTAAACTATCTAAGTCATGCAACAACTGATATGTGTCTTTCAAGATTGTGGGAACACTCCTGGCTAAAGGCCCTAGGACTGATTCTAAGTAATGTAAGATATGTTCGGTGACCCATCCAGCCCCTGACACTATTGGTCGTAGAGGTGGAGGGGTGATATCTTTGTGTATTTTAGGAAGACCCATGATCAATGGTATCTTGGGAAACTCGATCAAAAGGTAGTCATAGAGCTGTCTATTGATCTGTCTACACATTAAAAGATCATATAATGAGTCATGAACATTTCTTATGATGCTATCAACCATATGTTGTGATATTATTCTATATGTATCATCATCCTTCAACATATCTAGCATCATACCATTATACATAAGGGTATCCAAAACCACTATCCCTCCACCTTTATCAGCTGACTGTATGGTTATATTAGCATTACAAGATAGTTCATGAAGAGAATGACATTCATCAAAGTTCAAATTATGATAAATTCTTCTCGGAGTAGCGTTAGAAAAATATTGATAAAACTCACGTTCACACACAGACACAAAACAGTCCACCTTATGAGGTAAAACTGGCGAAAAAGAGCTTTTACGTACAAATCGTCTCTCTCTGTTAGTCTCTCCTGTCTTGTCAAACAATAACTTCAAAGATAGATTCCGGGCAAAGAGGCATAAATCAGTTAACACTTCAACAAGGTTACTGGCTTGTGCAGGAATAAAAGAAAGACCTCTATTCAAAAGAATCACTTCACTGGAGGTAAGCGTGTGACTCGAGAGGTTAAAAACAAGCATATTCAATTCCTGCTCCTTCTCCTTACCTCCAGGGATTCTCCGGAGAACTTCCTCTTGCGTCTCCCTCTGCTGCTGGATCTTTCCTGCTGTCTGATTCGGTACTGCATCAGTAATTGTAAAAAACCATTGTTGTGGTTCCCTAATGGTTTCTTAGGTTTGGCGCCAAGGTTGTTTAAAACAAGCTGTTCCTCCATGGCTTGTTGATTAGGAGGAGGAGTGTCTTAATAGTTGCAAACTACCCATTGGTTGACAATGTTTCACTGATGTAGCGTCGCTAGCATTCAAATGTTCTAACCCTTCTCCTATAGAATTTAAAGGTGCAGTTGCTGTAGAAGTTAATAATTCATTGACAGTATCTGAGAGATGACCGGAACCGTTTATGTGGTTATTACTCTGAGAATTAGTTCTCGGCCATACAAAGACATTGCCAGATAAGAAATCATGATAGTCCCTCTGTAATTTCTTATGCTTAGTCTGTTGTAATTTATCACTGTAAGCCATTATTTGCGTGTAGATATAGTCAATCTTTCTCTCATAAATTTCACCCTTGAAACGCTCACATAGATCCATATGCAGAGTCTCTATTTTGACTTTGAGCTCATTTTCTATCGGTGTGAAATAACTAATTATAAGTTTCATATACTGACTGCTCAAATCAAGGTTCAACTGTTGCCATTGTTTTAATAACTCTGGATGGCTGTCACCATAAGTGGGCATGCACAACACCCGCATGCCTCTAGGTACAATCTGAAAATGGAGACTCGCCTCCATATGTCTCCTTTGCCATATCAACCTGTACAGCTTGTACAGGTCATTTTCCAGTTCTCTTAAGCAGTTATAAAACTCACTGAGGTTCTCAACAGTACCTGTAGTTGAAGGAGTAGTGGTAGGAAGATGTAGATCCATACCTAGTAACGGGTTGACATTCTGCTGGAAAATATGGCTCCACTTACTTCCAGGACTCTTAGATCCAGGGTTGTAATCAAGTTCAATTGCTGGAGTGTCGATCGTGTGTAGGTGGCAAAAACCAAGAAGTATGGAAACGACAATGAATATATAAACAAGGAATGCCACCATCCAAAGGTTTCCACAAGAAGGCAAGAAGTCCAATGAGAAAACAAACCAGGTAGAAACCACTACGATGTAAAAACAAAATCTATTTATTAAAACTAGAATAACAAGCGCTTTCACGTGTATCAAAAAACACACTTCATCAGGTTTAACTAGAAATTTCAACTGAGGCTTTTTATACAAATCCAAAAGCTATCAAATTGTATAATTAGCAATCAAAGCAATGCAATTAAACAATTAAAATGATAGTTACAAGTTTAAGTTAACTCTTGTAGCACAGGATAAAAATTCAATGCTTGAGACAGATAATAGCACAGTCTCTATTATATTAACATAAAAATAGAATATAAATATATTAATGAATTAATAGGCAATCGCCTCATACTTATACAATATAACATGAAGATATAAAACAAATAGATACAACGAAATAGTGAATATTTTAAGAACTAGTGAATAGAAGCATAAACCGGTAAAACCAAATTGGTTCATACTGGTCAGTATATATATATATGGGTCTGCTTTGTTTCACTGAAAACACACTTCACTGAAACTCATTTTATTGAAAGCTCATTTCACTGAAAAACAGTTGCCTGAGCACAATTCATTGAAAGCTCACTTCACTGAAAAGTCATTTGACTGAAACTCATTTTGTTAGAAGGTTTATGCCCTGTTCCCCACTGTAGTGCAATCCTGGAGTTTGTATATATAGTAAGGGGGAGTGGGAGGGGCACAGCCGCCCACATTGGAAGGTGTGGAGGGCATAGCCCCCCACCTATTTTAAACATTGGAAACCATAGACATGGACTAACTCTTTCCAGAAGATAATATATACCCAAACTATATATATATATATATATATATATATATATATATATATATATATATATATATGTTTACTATTAAAATGTCGCCGTGCAATTGCACGGCTATGAAGTATTCGAACAACATATGTTCGAACACTTCATAGTTCGTCAGGTTATGTGAGTGAACGTTATTATTGCGAATGGACTGTGCATTCCAATTATAATGTTCGCTCATGTAAGGGGATCGCGGTACAGTGCAGTTAGGGAAATACATCTCTTTTCTCACTGTAGTGCGATCTCGGAGTTGGAATATTAAGTTGGGGTGTGTGGGGGAGTTAAGGGAAGGGTGGGAGTGCTGTTAATTGTTGAAAATGTCGCGAGCGACATTTTCGACAATTAACAGCTGTTTTCTGCATTAGGTACATACGGAAATGCTCATTTCCGATGTTAAAATTCGAACAATAATACACTTTTTTTTTATTTTAGATTTTATGATAGTAAGCTATATATATATATATATATATATATATATATATATATATATATATATATATTTGGTCATATTATTAATTTATTGTTTTCTATTATTGCTTGAAAAGCCTTCTTTGAAAAAAGCATTTTTTTGCAGTAGCACTTTTCACAATTGGTCCAATCCATTACTGATGGATTTACTGCATATCAGCAAGTCAAGTAATATCAGAAATACTCAGTCTCTGGATTTAACCCTCTTTTGCAACACCAACAGAATGGTTTAGAGGGAAAGGAATATTTTGCAGAGGACACCGCTGCTGTGGAACAAATTCCCCATCTACATAAAAAAAAAGTTCATCCATGTCCATTTTCAAGTTCAACTTAGATCTTCTTCTTCTTTTGGCTTTTCCTGTTTAGGGGTCGCCACAGCAGATCACCTGTCCGCTCATAATTGGCAGTAGAGTTTTACGGTGTCGAGTTGCCAGCCTGGTACCCAGCCTTCCATGGAAGGCATACGTACACACACACACACACACACACACACACACACACACACACACACACACACACACACACACACACACCTAGGGCCAAATAGAGTGTCCAATCCACCTACAGCATTTCTTTGGGATGAATGGAAAACTGAACATTTACCCCAGGACTGCCACCTGTACAACTAATGGACAAAAACAGCTTCTAAATGCTTTACCCCAAGCATGTGTCCCTCAAAATATCTATGGTAGGATCCCTGTTATTCTCATTAGAGGTAATATAAGCAATTATTGACCACGGGATGGGTAAGGGCAGTCTATAACCAAATGGAATATCTTATTTTGAGCAGAAAAAGGGAAACTGGCTAGGGTTAAAATGGTCCACAAGAGCAGCTAATCTAGTGCTTATATATAAACCTATGAGCCTATGAGACCAGTCAATGGTGAATCACCAGAGCTATCCCACCAAACAGATGGCTGAAGTCCACCGAGACCGCATTAAGTACTCTGGTTCTATGTGCCATGCAGGCAGCAAATGTATGAGACAGAAGGACAAAGTGGTTTGCAATACAAATCTTGTTTGCATGCAGCTCTCACTATACTTTTTGTATAAACTGAATATAGATTGCACTATCAAAATTACATTCTACTAATTCTGTCTTTATTACTTTTTGGCAATAATGCTCACACACTCCCCAGGATTCACGAATCCTCCGTGTAAGACTAAAGTAGTCTTACACGGAAACACCAGTCTAAGAGTAAGACGGAAGTGTACCATGCATATTAATGAGGGTGCGCTGCCTCAACTCTAAGGCTAACACGGAGCATGCATGAGTGCAGGGGGAGTGTCGGACTGCTGAGCAGTCCAACAATTCATGCCCCTACATGTCTCTCAATTGGGAAATGTCAACCTACATGAGCGAGTCCGCTCAAATGTGTACATACCCAACACTACACTCCCCCACATTCTAAACCCCTGTACAATTATAAAATGTAAAACTTTAATTTTTTTTTTATTATTCCCGATATAGCTGCCGTATTTGCACATGTTTGCGTGGGTTTGCCCATTGCTTAGCTACAGTTAGCAGTTTAGACATCGAAGAGGATAATAAGAAACGTATACGCAAATTAAGCAAAATAGCGATAGTGTAGTGGTAGAGCCTTCACACAAAGAGGAGGCATTCCCGGTTCGAGTCCCACCACTCCCCTTTCTGTTTTCTGTTGGAAATCTGTATATAAAAATAATTCCTGCATTTATCATTTAAATTTCAGTAAAAAGCATTGAAATGGCCTATGTAGTAGTGAATACATTATATATATATATATATATATATATATATATATATATATATATATGAAAGTGAAATGGTAATCCATACTGATGGATGCATAAGTAATGCATCTTAAGCAATGTGAAGCACTGCTAAGCAAAGTTTACCAGTATTAACCATATTTAAATATAATTGCTCGTAGCTAAGCACTGCTTTAACTAGCACAATAGCTTTGCACGGAGCTGAGCATCACGCAAACAAGCGCAAACAGAAGATGTTTGCGTGTAGCTGCGCACTGCGCTAACCAGTGCAATGGTGGGCAACAGTGGGCAATGTAGAGCAACATAGAGCAACATCGGGCAATGTAGAGCAACGTAGAGCAAAGTTGGGCAAAGTTGAACAAAGTCGGTAAAACACAGCAACACTTCCTAACCAGTCTGGCCAGTAGTAAAATAAAAAGCAATGACAGGCCTCAAACCTGGGTTACTGTGCACCATAATCACAGTACTGAACCACTAAGCCATGACAGCTTTTCATAAGCATGCACTTTCATTGCTAAGCAGGTGTGCCTTCAGCTGAGTTTTTTCAAAACTGGCCAATCACAAATAAGTGCGGGAAATGATGCATATTTAAGCTGCATAGGCGGGAATACTTGCCATAACTGGTTGTAGCTCCCATCTGCAGGTAGCAATGGCCAGTGCTGGAGAGGGCTCTCGTTTTCGAGCGCAACGTTGGGGCATTGAAGAGTCAAAAGTAATGGTTTGGCTCCTTGTCCATAATCATTAGGATAGACTCCTGCAGGGCCAGTACCAGGGCACCCAATACAAAGAGGAAGCCTGGGACCGTCTAGCTCATGAACTCACCAGTGCCACAGGTGTCCCTTGGACTGCTGAGCAGGTCAGACACCACCATGCAGATCTGAAGAGACGCAAGGTGGATCAACTGGACCATTGGATCCATGAGGCTCATGAGATGGAAAATGCCACACTACTGAGTAAGTAGCCATGGGATTAAGCATGTAAGAATTGCTATTCTACTGTATACTATGGGTAGGTATGTCTCAATATCACTTCATTTACTTCACAGCTGCAGGTGTCTGTGCTGCGAATCAGCAAGCCTATGCAAATAGGCTGCGCCACCAGGCAGGTTAGTAATTATTCTGCTTGTACTGTTATGTAAAATAAATGAGAGAGCCTGAAAAAAGTGTTTTAACACAATAAAGAAAGGTATAATAATTCCCTAATAATTATTCTGCATGTACTGTTATATAAAATAAATGAGAGAGCCTCTAGAAAAGTGTTTTAAGTCTTTAATAAAGGTATAATTCCTGGAGTGTGTCTGTGTCATTTTCTTTGATATGTTGTTGTACTCTTGCATTATAGAAATAGTACTGTTGTATTAAGCGCTGTTAACACACAGTTGGGTAGGCCCATATAAAGTGGATGAAGGGAGTGCCAGTAGCTTTTAAGCTTATTCACAGCCCTCAACTGTTGGTTCATGCCCAGCATGTACAGGTTAATCTGGCACATGAGTAGCTTGGTATTGTGTTCCTCAGAAATGTCATTGTGCTGGCAGAAATGTAGGGAGCTGTTAACATATAACTGATAATTTCACCTAAACATATCTAGATAAGTATAGGAAAGTAGAGCTGTCAGTGTACCATCTCAGCAGTAGTGTGTCTGAGCAATTCACAAAATATGTACCAGTAACATCTGCATCCCGGACAGTTTGTATGTCAGATACAGCCCATGTATATAAAGATCTAGAAAGACCCATTTCCCAATTTAAGGACAATTGGGTAGTGTAATAATACATGTAGGGGACATATAACTGCAGTCAATAGGAATGTAGTGTAAACTAGAAGGATATATAAGTTGTTAATGGAGCTATCATTTTCCACCCTACTGTATGTGCATAAAAAATGCAATTCCACACCTCAATGGGTATGTCTAATCTCAAAACATTTGTTGGGACATATGTCCTATTGGTTTATAAATATCTGCATTTATTTTGATGCATGTGCCCTGTTCAAATACCACAATATTGGTGACCTGTTGCCATCAATTAAACCTGAATGCTGTTGTAATGTCCACTGTTGTTCCATATATGCATGTGTCATGCTTGCTGTTCAACTGCTGGAACTCTGGTGTGTTGGGTTAATGGGAATACTTCTGCATGCTGTTATAACTAATTGGTAATGCTGTTGACTGTTACAAACCCATATTTTCATAAAATCCTCCTAAACATAGAACGTATGGGAAGGCCGGTTCCAGCGGACCCACCTGTCCCACCTCAGCTGGCGATGGCACCTGGCACCAGCAGGTACGGTGCCCAGCCTGGGACCTCCTCCTCCATTGGCCCTGTGCCACCTTTGGGTGGAAGCGCTGCAGGGGGTGGGGCTCATCCCCCCTCTGCAAGCTTGGGCGGAGGAGGGCCACCTATCACCCTCTGAATGGTCCAGGCTGTGGTGCGTAGGGAGATTGAGCGTTCTGTCACTGATCCTCTACTCCAGCTTGAAGCACGAGTGGCGCGACTCATGGGTGAGCCTGCCCCTGCTATGCAGCTCCCAGCACAGCCACCCTCTGGGCTGTGAAGGTGCAGTGGTGACTGCCCATGGGTGGGGATCTCAGTTCCACTGTTGCCATCTGTGGGCTCATGGGCTTGCGATTTCCAAACATCCTTCCCCGTCAATGGTGTTCACCCACCACATGTGTCATATTCTGCCCCTGTATGCATCTTGCTTGTCCTGTCTGTTTACCTCCCCAAATATACCTACACCCCCTACCCCACATTCCACTCTCACCTGGAAAAAGAAAAAAAAAGGGCAATCTGCTTCAAAAAAAAATTATGCCCCATACATAGCTGCCCATTTTGCACACATGTCTGCTGGACATATACAATTTAATTCAATTGGCAGTACAACATACTTTGTTGTCCTCACCCCTCTCCCAGGGGTGGAAGGTTTCATATTTCCCTCCAAAATTATTGCATATGCATAGCCGTTGCTGTAAAAGAAATGGGCAGCTATGGTCCTTCCCTACACCCGCCTGCAAATCTCGAGCTGTTTTCCCTACTGTCTTTCCCTCTTTGTGCCCCTTTTTCACCACTGTCCTATCTCCCCATTTTCTTTTCTTTCAAAGAAATGAGCACGAGGGTTAGCGGGAGTAAGCACTTTTAAGCAGTAGTTAGTGGGTTTGTGCCAGTGTGCGTTTGTGTGCGCTTAGCTAAGCATTGCTAAGCTTCACGCAAACCCACTTACAACTGCTTAAAAGTGCCTTAGTCACCCTGCATGTGAAGGCCCTTGTTCTGCTCAGCAGCAAAATAAAACACCACTGTCAGTCTTGAACCGTGGACCTTGGATACACTAGACTGCATGAAGTACCACTAAGCCACAGTAGATATACAGCAGGTTGTTGCTGAAATAGATATATCATACATTAGAATGAGTGAATGTGAAGGAAAAATAGGAATGCCATAACACAAAACCTGTTCTGTGGAGCTTTACCAGCAGTTGTTGTGGAATTGCATTACATGACTGTGATAAGAGAACCAGCCATTCTAGCAGTAAATGATGTTACAGCAGCACTTTACAACCCCCACACATTATCATAGCAGGACAAACACTGGCATATCTGACTAGGGCAGAGGACATACATCCCAACTGTGACTACATATCAGGGATGTCCCTGATTTTGAAACATGTTAGCTGTGTCCCTCTGTATCCCCTGAAAAGTACTGACGTTAGGCAGAACAGTTGGGGTATTACACCTAATGCATAATGACAATATGTAGGAGTTAGACACTACTTGTACTTTAGAAAAGATGTAGTAATTCATATGCACTGGTTCTCCTGAAGTCTCCACTTACTGTCCCTAATACCTTTACCTCACTCTGTTCAAATATGTACCTGAGTGTTTCAGAGGCCTGGCCGAGGCAGAAACACACAGGCATATCAGCTTTTCTGCTGTTACACACTGTGCAAATAGCTTTGGAAGGAGTTCCACAAGCATACCCTTATGTAGGAGTACAACACTGAAATACCAAAGGATGTAGCCATGTACTGGTAGCAAACGACTGTACCAATGCCATTGTACCAGTGCTGGAAAGACCAGTGCATTGCACAGACAGAGAATAACAGCCTAACGTCTGGCTACCATCTGGATAGGTCCACAGTTGGGAGCTATGCAGACATACTACTTGCCTTGCTAAACTAACAGGTACACAGCAACCATTAAAGTCCAGCAAGATAACATTCACACAATAATACATAATGCTCTCTGTATGTCTGCATCCACACCCAAATGTACAACATACCTGTGTGTTCAGGGTCTACAAGGTTGTAGGCAGGCATATTCAGTACTGGAATTGTCCAGTTTTCTTGAGCATCCTGTGCTAATGTCAACAATAAAAAAGCACAAACTGTGCAGAAGTGAGTACATTAATATTCACAGTATAGCAGTTCACAAACAGTTCATGTGCCAAATGAATACATCTCAATAACTACTTTTGTATGGCAGTTAATTGTATAAGTAGAAAAGAAACTACATACTCCCATGTATCTTGTGTTAGCATTTGTAGGGGTGAGTACAATCCTACACTGACAACTGTGTACTGGAAGTGGCAACATTCAGGTCTGAGTACAACATTTAAATCACTGGCTACACCCCTAGCTTCAGATATAAGAACTATACCAACCTTCTGACTTACACAACGGTGTCCACAGCAAACAAGCATCGGCCCCACTTTGGAAAGCTGAAAGAGCTATGCCTACCTGACATAGCAATTTATAGCATTGGGTTGCTATGACAGTGAGTACTGCAATTACCACACAGCAGGTTGCATGCAATTACCAAATGGTGGCCACCAATTGGTGCAGAGGCCATCACATGCACATGTGCAGATACCTATAAAAGCAGGCTGTACTTGCTGGCCACACATGCAATCATTCCATTGCAGATACTGAGAAAGAGAGAGAGAGACAGAGACAGAGAGAGAGAGACTCACACCCACCCACACCAGCTGAAAAAAAAAAAAAAAGGCAAAGACACACGGAACTGAATACTACCAACACATACAAAGGAAAGGTATGTAACAGATATGTATTTACTGGCATGTATTAGATGTATTTGAAGACTACTCTACATACTTTGAAACTTCAATATGTGGCAGCAGTACGTATCTATGCACAGATGCCCTGCATAACTACTGCCATGGACAAATCAGTGTGTAGCTGTGTGCAGTGGGACATAACTGTGATATATGTAGCTTAGCATTAAATGTCAAACATCTGATCCATGTTATCTGTGTTCTGTACAGTAGTGTGGACAATGGCTGTTTGGGGAGTAGCGCATACAGCTATATAAACATGGATGTGACAGAGTAACACTTGCATGATAGTCATATCAATGTGTAGCTTAGCATTGGCAAGTACTGTACCAGGCTAGTATGCTAATCTAGCATTTGCAGCTATGTATACACCCTCTAATATTACTGTGTGCTCACACGTGACATCTGTTCATGTTGCAGCAAGGCCCAACAGGTCAGCCGTGAGGTCCAGGGACTTACAACAGTGTGGACCTTGTGTGTGTATGGCACACACATATGGAGAGATATAGCTGTGTCAGATATATTAGCATCTGTACATGTGCATAGAGCAAGGGACATACTGCAACTGTTTGTGAAGGGAGGTCATATATATGTTGGTGAAGGTTGTTATGTGCATGTTTGTATGTAGGTAGTAGTGTGTGGCAAACAAGACATCATACAGTGCTGGTATATGACATGTGGTGGTTAAACGCTGTGGGTGTGATTTTTTATGTTTGCAGTGTTGCAGCCAGTGAGGCCTGCTAAAGCCACATGGGCTGAGAACACCTTCAATGCATTTAGCACAAGACTGTGCAATATCATTACATAACTGTATACCTCACATACTTCGCATAATTGATATTCCCACCATGAAAGGTGGACTGTATATGTGCCTATATGTATATCTATATGTACACCGATGGATGTTCATATGTATGTGTATAGATATATATATATATATATATATATATATATATATATATATATATATATATATATATAAGAGAGAGGGAGACAGTCATATTTACTGCGGCAGTTGCCTGGTGACAAAGCCATGGCCTCAAGCTCAATGTCGAAAATGCATTGGCATCCCTTTTGCTAAAAACTCTGTACCCATGAACTAGTCGACTTAACACTGAAAGTGTGATAAGAGACCATGGGACACAGGTGGACAGTAGTCTCCCCTTTGATAATCACAGTGCCACACTAGTCATGTAATCTGTCTATGTGACACACCTCATCACAAAAGCTGTGTCGTCCAGGGAAAAAGAGGTCAGTGTTCCCCTCTACTCATCACTCACAAAACCCATTATACAGTACAATGCCCTTCTGGTATGTACCTCACAAGACATCTACAGCAACTGGAAAGGCCACAGACATACCTCACAAAGAGAATTACTGTCCTCAAACAGATGCCTTATGCAGACCGTCTCACAAAACCACAGCTAGACTGTGTCGCATACCGCCAACCCAGAGGTGACCTCTGCCTAACATACAAAGCTATGTCAAACCCAGAGCTGTTGGACACGCTCCACGTAAACAGATCACAATCCCTATGAGCTACACGCTCTAGGGACCTAAACCTTGTCACCTCAATAAACAGAACATGCTGGAGGGATAGAGTCCTATCTCAGAGACATCCCATACTCTGGAACAAACTACCTATCAATAGCAAACAAAGCTCCTCAGTAGCACTCATCATGAATAGTCTTGATGATTGGATGGGAGATAGGAAATACACCCCGGGAATCACCTCTGTGGCTCTGCTTGACAGGGGCACATGAAATTAAATTACTTGGGTGTCAAAGGCCAGGGTACCATCTGTCTAGGCTTATATAGGCCCTAGGGCCAATAGCCTATTACCTACCTATGAACTAATACACACCCACATATACTTGTTGCAATAATTGCTATGTGAGGTTGACTGAGTGTGATAGTGAATGTGTTGGTGAATGTGTCACAGTTGTGTATATGTGGGATAGCTTAGTGGGAAACTGTTTATGTCATGGTCTTATGTGTCCTAGCTCTGATCCCAGCAAAAGATGTGTATGCTATTGCTAGCCAGAAAAAGCAGTATGGCATACAGTCTGACGTAGTCCCTTGGTGTTAACTGGGGTGTGCTATTGGAGGCTAAAGCAGTACATGTATGCTCATTGATTGGTACTGCTGGTGAATCCAAATCCTGTATGAACTGTAGTACTACCTGAAGCTATAGGCCTAAACAGCACAGTATGGTGTATGTCCACATTGCTTGGAAACACTGTTTTGTGTGTTCCCTGTAGTCTTCACAGATTACATACCTCGGGCATAAGGGTTTGTAAGTACTGACACACAGTACTGTATGGTACACACGTAAAGCTCATCTGAGTTGCTATACCTCTGTGTCCTGTATGTATGTCTGATGTGTGTGTGGGTATGCCTGTAACATGCCCTCGGTCATATGTGTGTTACAGGATATAAGTGCGTATCTAGCAACATGTATAGTCTAGTACAGCAGTATGCCACCTATATTCACGAATGTGCACATATTTTAGGCAGGGGGTTTCCATCAACAACTACTATGGCATACTGGTAATACTGTAACTGGACTTTACAATCATTGCAATGGATGACATCTTTCTTTATGCATTAGCTTGATATATACCTCCTGTGGCTAGGTGGTGCATTGTGTCGCATACAGTGTGCCATGTACTGTTGCATAGTCTTACATAGTGGTTTCTCTTTATTGCTGTGCAGAAAATGGTTTAATATATAGAGCATGCCAGGCACTGTCAGGCAGTTGTGGGTTGAGCACTGATATGTTGTATTGAAAGTGTGTATCCTCTGACAGACAATAGTTTGCTATTTATGGCAGTTCAGTGATATCTGTACTGTAGAACGTTAAGTGTGCCACATGACTTGCTCACACATATTGTTTCATTGTCTTCCAGGGTCATGGCCCACCATTGCAACCCTACCTATAGTCGAGCAGAGGATGAAATCCTACCCACCAGTCTCATCCAAAACTACTCCCTGCTATTCTCAAGAACCAGCCAGGACTAGCATGAGCAGACTGCACTGTGGCAAGATGTTGTCCGTAGGATAAATGACATAGGCATGCATAACCAGACATATGAGCAGGTACGCCATCACTGCAGTGATTTACTTAGACATGTCTGGCAGCATGAGTCTGATGTCCGTAAGCAACAGCTTGCCACAGGTGGTGGGGTTACCACCCATCCCCCCCTCACTAGAGTGGAGGAGCTGCTCCTGATACTGGCGGCTGCCGGCCAACAACAACAGCACACATGTATCATCATGGAGGCCAGAGCCCCCCAGCAAGTTCACATGGAGCGTGAAGGTAACATGGCATATCTGTAGACTACTGTTACCTCTATTGTTAGATCATGCATATGTGAGATGTGTAGTTAGAAGATGTAGAGCCTGATGTTGTGCAATACTGATAATTTGGAACATGATGTGTAGGCCTGTGACTGTCAACCGTTGTACTACTGTAAGATTGCAAACCCACAGTAGCAATGCCACAGTTGTTGCCAATGAAAAACTGTCTCATATCCTTGTAGGTCCCTCTGGTGTGACAGCAAGGCAGCAGACCCATGCTGGTGAGTGTGTTCTACATTTAATATTGCAAATAAAATGTGCATGTCGTAGGTGAGGTGTAGGCCATGTACACATGTAACACACCTAGGCATAATGCATGTTGTGCATGTTTGCTGTGAGACTATGCACATCTCAGTAATGTGAGTAGCTGCCTGAAACACATGCAATACACAGAGCATCCCAAACAATTGTGGCTACACTGTAATGGACATTGGATAGGCAGTCGATACACATGCACACAACATACACAACTTCATCATACGCACTACATGTTAATATGCTACACATGGCGTATTCAGACACCCGCTGTAAGGTCACACTCCATTATCCCGTATGTCATCCACACAGCACACATAATATACCTGAGGGGTAGAGGCCTATCATGGGGCAGTGCGACACTATTCAATACACAACACATTCATGTTAGGCAATGCTCCCTATTGGGCACCTCACAAACCCATGTAACAACTGGCTGTGAAATGGTGAATGTAGCCATGGTACTGCGATTTAGGTACAGCATGATAGGTGCTGGTCTGGCACACATTAGTAGCCTTGAGTGACCACATGATGCTGCATGATGATGGCTCATGGTACTACACCCCATCCAGTTACAGTAACCACAGTACTACACATAGCATTCATTGCTATACACCTCAATGTTGTGTGTATGCAAACATATGCACCTATACACAATATGCATAGCAATCACCATTTGCACAAAGTGACACATATATGTCTTGTAATGCTATTGATTGTATAGGTCACATGACACACATTGGGTATGTGTGATGTTTAATGTTACAGTTGTAGCATGCCATGTCATGGCTGGCACTGGCATGTCCACAATATGTTCTACACTCACCATAACTACTGTACAATGGCTATGTTGATCAATGGTATTCCATCAGGTATACACACACCACTCATCCTGTGTGTATACATAGCATGCATGAGCTAAACATGTGTCCACAATTATCTGCTAAAGACACAAATGCTCTAATCAGTAACGGATATCTATGTGACACACAGATAAACATCCAGCCATGGTATGTATACCTGTGGGTGATGGTGCACAGCACATTGAAGAGCTTGTAATACTTGCACAGCAATGTTGTGTCCATGTACACATTGCGTTCCAAGGTGAGGCCAATCACTGCACAACAACACACATGCATCAAAGCCATGTATACTGTTATTAGCAAGGACTGTCTACACTCGCACTGCATCATGTTGAGCAACACACGTCCTGCATGCTGACACTTGTGATATGACTGTTTGTCTTGTGATACTGTACCCCACCATCAACTGCTGTTGACTATGTTCTGGATTGCTAATGGTGTGTGTGTGTGTGTGTGTGTGTGTGTGTGTGTGTGGGTGTGTGTGTGTGTGTGTGTGTTTCTCTCTGCTTTAGTGAGGAGTGTATTTGTGTGCATGTGTGCATGTGTTCATGTGTGCATGTGTACATGTGTGCATGTGTTCATGTGTGCATGTGTGCATGTGTTCTGACATCATGTACAGGTCGTAAAGTGTGTTTCTTGTCTTCCTCTCACAGGTGCTGAGGTTGGGCTGGCTCACTGCAGCAGGGAACCTGATGTCACTGACACAAATAGTGATAATGAGGATAGGTGTGTTGAGGCACAGGCATGTTTGCCAGGGTCTGTCGTTGGGCCACCAATTGACAGTACACAGGTGTCCACCCCATCCATGCACACAGTCATACTGCCAATAATCCATCATCACCAATGCCCTTAGCTGAGGGACAGTGTACAGTCAGCAATGGCCAGGACAGTGTGGTATCTATGGCACATGCATCCGGACGCAGCAGCCATGCCCAGAAGTCTGGAATGGTACCACATAGGCAGATGTCCAGGGGTTCTCGTCGGAGCACTGCTGGTCATCATGCCCCTATCAGATGTGCCACAGGTCTTACAACCTCACGCATGTTCCAGGCTGTCATGGAGGCACAGGCACGTATGAAATGGTACACCAGACAGGGACTAAGAGCACAGAGGGCACATAACACCACTTTAAATGACAGTATCCGTGACCTAGCAGGTGCCATCCATAATTACACTGAGGTCACTGATAGACGTTGGGGTGAGACATTAGATGTCCTCCGCAATGTCATGTCCATGTGTCAGGACAGTATGGGACAGTTGAGACGTCAACGTGGACGTATGCCAGCAACATCAGCAGCTGCCAGTCACCGCGGACGTCCCTCAAGTCACATCCACTCCTGTAGTGCCAGTACCAGCCCCAGCAATGTTGGGGGTGGGCTCTCCATAGACCATCCTAGAAGACCACATGCACGTGGCTCTGGACAGTCCCAGCAGGGACCTGGGTCCAGTGTACATATGTCTACCTCTGAGGATAGTACCCAGTCTAGCTTAGTACCTGATACTGTCAGTAGCACCCCTGCCAGGCACAGGTACCGTATCTATGGCCAGAGACGGTGATCTATAAAGTCTGGCAGGTACAGTCTGTGGCTGTCCCACAAATCCCCAAATATGGCAGCCACATGGTGGAACTGTGTGCATGCAGACACACACACACACATAAACCAGACACATAGGGATAACACATACCCACAGACATTACATCAAAATTGGCCCATACCAGTACTCTTGGCCCTCACACACACACACACACACACACACACACACACACACACACACACACACACACACACACACACACACACACACACACACACACACACACACACATGTCGATTGTATGGCTCAATGTAGGCCTCTGGCAAACTAACAACACACCCTGTGCATATGATGAAACCTGTGCCACCTCCTGTCATCTGTAACATTGATGCAGGAACAGGCTAACATGGTGCTGATGCACAGGGTAACTTTATAGCAGTATAGCAATGTTAGCATGTTGTCAGCAGTAAAGTGTAATGATATCCTTGAAGGTGTAGCTGAGTAGGCATGATGCACTAAAGCTATGATTGTCAATGTAGTATTGTTTACACCAGTGTTAATCCCAATAGTGTATTATCCACCCACGTGCCACTTGGCTGATGTGTGTAGTATTGGCAGCATGTGTTAGAGAGTGGACAGTACATGTGGGATGTGTGCAGCACAGGTTTGCAGGTGTACATTTGTGAACATGGTGGAGGTGCACTGTCTGCATGTACATGCATAGGGGACACATGGGCAGGGTGACATGCCCTGTATTACACAGTGTTAACACTCCATAGTTTCTATTGGTGGCCAGTATGCATTGTACTACACACATTTTGGAACTTGGGTACACATGTGTGTATGACATGGTTTCACACTGTGCTGTGGGTGATACTGTTACTATCTGTCATTGGTTTGCATTCTGGTAGTATACATAACCTCAACAGCCTGACCATAAACAATTGTTAGATGATGTCGTGACAAGTGACACACATATGTAGGACACACAGTAACATTTGTATCCTTCAGGAACTATACTATGCCAGTAACCATTGGTGTTCACCTGCACCCATTCCTGGGACCACTCCTGATTGGCATATAGCTCACTTAGGTACAAGCAAACACAGTAGGGATATGTCCGTCCACATCTGGGAATGCATACTGTGGCCTATAATGCATTCTCCAGATGACACACACATCCTCCACAAGGGTATCATACAGACAGATACCTGTTGTCAAACCCATGCTGTAAAGCAATAAGCCAACTAAAGCATAGTCATCCACCTTTACAAAACATAGTATCCCCACAGTACCACATAGGTAGTAGCCCCCAACATGTTGACAGGTACCGATGTGTACATACAGCCAAGTGTTACATCATCTCTCCTTTGGTAATCACATTTCCAAAGGTATTTTGAAATCCCTCGGTGAATCACATAAGCAATAAGGGGTCTGCATGCATATCCACAAAAGTTGTTGTACACCTATAATGAATAGCCATCATTGACAGACTTTGCTGTGTTTTAACTGGTCTGAAATATACCTCAGGCATAAACCCACAGTCACACTATTCAATAGAAACCGTAATGAGTGCGTGTGACATGGATGATCTAGGCCAGGGATCACTGCAGTGCCTGGGCTTGTCACAAGCATACAGATGTGACCTAAGGTCTGGAAAGTGGCAGCACACTCTGGCAAAGATAACAGATGTGTTCATGGAGAAAGCAGGGTTCCCACCTATGAAATAATTGAGGTCACATGTACGTATATGTATTTGCCACACAGCTACCTGACGTGCAATGCACATACTGTTGTCGTTGTGATATGTCATACAGTAGTAAAAGCAAAACCCACAACACAGTGACCAACTGTTTCACACACATAGAGCACACACACACACACACACTCGCCAAGTGCAGGATTCAAACTCCTACCTAACTACTTTATGATACTAAAGCAGTACGCCTTTACACAACATGCTATACACATTACTGGGAGTTCTTCTTTCCACAGGTATATTTGTAGGATGGTGACATCATCAGACTTGACAAAGATAAGTATACCACTTTTAAGGTGTTGTACTTGTCTCCAAAAAGGTTGCTCCTCTACAAGGAGATACACACACACACACTTTCATACAGTTGTCAAGTGCAGGATTCAAACCCCTACCTAACTACTTAATGATACTAAAGCAGTACGCATTTACATGACGCACAATACACATTACTGGGAGCTCCCCTTTCCACAGGTATATTTGTAGGATGCTGACATCATCAGACTAGACAAAGTGGGTTACATTAGGTGACATTAGGTGGGCTACATAGAAGGAATTTGTAAACACTTTGGCAATGTGATCATCAAAGGAGAGTTTACTATCTACCTGGGTCCCCAGGGCCATAATTACATTCTCCATACATACTGGATTATGACCTATGTGGTAATTTGTATGCACTTTGTTTTATTCAAAGGGGATGACTATGCATTCTTTGGAATTCTGCTTGAGGGCATTGTTTTGACACCAGGTATCTGTCTCTGTAAGACGCTTCTGTAGGATGTCTGCATCAGTCGTGGAGTCGATTATGGACCACAGTTAGCAGTCATCTGCAAACTTGTTCAGCCATACTCCTCCTGTGCTTGCCTGTACCTCTGACAGTATCTACTGAACAGGTGGGGTCCCAGGACCAATACCTATGGGATGCCATTTGTGACTGGTTTAGAGTCGGACTTGGCACCTGCAACTCTGAACATGTGTGTTTGATCTATGAGCCAGTTGGCCATCCATCTTGTGACATAGCTGTTAATGTTCAAGCTGGTAAGCTTGTCCATGATGCCAGAGTGGGGAATGGTGTCGAAAGGCCTTAGTGAGGTCCAGGCGGGCTGTGTGGACTACTTTCACCTCCATCTATGTCCTTGGTAACTGTTTCAAATAAGTCAACTAGGTTTAGGATCCAGGATCTACCTTTAACAAAGCCAAGTTGGGTAGAGTCCAGTGTCTGGAGGTCGCCAATGTCTCTCTTTATGGGTTCCATGATAATTTGCTCCATAGCTTTGCAGACCAGGCTGAGTAGGCCTATAGGGCATTGGTTTCCTGGTTCTGTTGTGGCACCCCCTTTGTGGAGCTGGATGAATGTTGCTGTATGCCATTCTTTGGGTACATAACCTGTGGTAAGGTTGAGTCTGGACAGTGAATGTAGGTGAGGGTGTAGTTCCTTTTGGGGCTGATGTAAGTCGAAGCCTGGGACACCATCCAGTCCCATTGATGCTGTGTTCTTAGCTTTGGAGAGGGCTGTTTTTACCTGCATGTCCATGAAGTCTGGTGCTCTGCATTCTTCTGGGATGGACACAGGCCATTTTGGGGGTGATGGCGGGGTTTGCACTGAACTTGTCCCCCAGGATGTGGGCAATGTAAGTTGGTTCAGTGTATCTTTTTTTTCCATTTTGCAGTAGTTGACAGCATATTTGAGAGTTGCCTCCTAAAAGTTTGGTATAGCTAACAAAGGCTTTGTGGTTGTTATTCTTACATTCCTTGGCAATTTGTCTTTAGAAACTGGCCTTGGATTATTTTATAAGTGATCATTGTTTCTTCCTAAAAATTATCAGTGATGCCTTTCCTTTTGTGAAGTTTGCTCTATCATGTGTTCGTTCCCTCCTTCTGTTGTATAGCTTATTTATGTGCGACGACCACTAGAGTGGTTTCCTATTTTTGGAGGAGTGCATCTTGGATGTATTTGGCATGTCTTGATCCATGCATCCCTGTAGATGCTCAAAGAATGCACTTGCAAATGATTCTGCAGATTGTATAGCATTATCCTATAGCAAGGGTGCTTTTGAACTTTCCACTTTGGTCTTGAGAAGTGTGCTGTTTGCTTTAGAAACTTTCTTCACAGTGGTTTCCTTGACTGTTGGGGGGGGGGGCGTGATGTGGATGTCCAGTGTGATTACTTTATGATCTGATATTGCCAGCGAGGGGTTTATCTCTGTTGTGGAACACTGGTACCCCATGTTGGTGATGATCAGGTCCAGTATGTTGTCACCTTTAGTGGGCATGGTGACCAGCTGTTCCAGAGCATTTGAGTTTTCAAACTCTAGGAAGCATTGGGCAAAGGAAGTTGTACACCAGTAATTCTCCCAGTCAATGTTTGGGTAGTTGTAATCTCCTCATATAATGGTGTTTGGTAGGACCTTTATATTTTCCACTGTTCTCAGGAATATTGAGTGAGGTTCCTGAGACAAGGTAGGTGATCTGTAGCAGGCTACAATCTGATAAGCAGCTTTGCCCAATGTTAGTTGCACTTGCATGGTCTCCAAGGCCTCATGCTGTGCCACTAACCTGAAGGTGTGGGTATCCATAAGGTAAATGGATACACCACTTCCTTTTGTATTTCACTCTGGGTTTTGGGGCCGAAGATCAGAGGGATTGTGAGTGTTTTACGTGGAGCATGTCCAACAGCCCTGTGTTTGACATAGCTTTGTATGTTAGGCAGAGATCACCTCTGAGTAGGCGATATGCGAGAGAGTACAGCTGGAGCATTTTGAGATGGTCTGTGTATGGCATGTTCAGGCTGCTAATGCTGTTTGTGAGGTATTTCTGCAGGCTTTCCAGTTGTTGTAGATGTCTTGTGAGGTACATAGCAAAAGGGGCCTTGTATTCTATTATGGATCTAGTGAGTGATGAGTAGAGGGGAACAATGTCCTCTTCTATTCTACATGAGACACCTTTTGTGATGAGGTGTGCCACATAGAAGGATTTCCTGACTACTGCGGGGATGTGATTATAACAGGTGTGTCCACTGTCCCCCTGTGACCCAAGGTCTCTTATTACACTTTCAGTGTTAAGTATACTACCGTCTATGTTGTAGTTCATGGCTACAGAGTTTTTACCAAACGGGATAACAATGCACTTTTTGGCATTGAGCTTGAGCCCATGGCTTTGACACCAGGCATCTGTCTCAGTGAGGCCCTTTTGTAGGATGTCCACATCTTCAGTGGTTTCAATTAGGGGTCCTAGTTTGCAGTCATCTGCAAACTTCATTAGCCACAGACCTTCCATGTTAAAGTTTACTTCAGGGAAGTAGATACCAGACAGGACAGGACCCAGGACTGAACCCTGTGGTACTGCACTTGTCTCTGGTCCAAAGTCGTACTTGGAACCTGCTACTTTCACAGTGTGTGTTCTGTCAGTTAGCCAGTTGGCAACCCATCTTGTGACATAGCGATTTATACCTAGTTCAGTGGGTTTATCTATAATTCAAGAGTGGGGGATGGTGTTGAAAGCCGTGACAAGATCTACATAGGCTGTGTGAACCGCCTTACCCTTGTCTACAGTTCTGGTGACTGCTTCAATTATGTCTATCAGGTTTAGGAGACATGGTCTACCTTTTACAAACCCAACATGGTTGTGGTCCAGAGTTTGGAGATTACCAATGTCTTTTTTAATAAGTTTTATGATGATACATTCCATGGCCTTGCAGAGCAGGCTCATCAGGCAAATGGGGTGCTAGTTCCTGGGGTCTATGGTGGTTCTCCCCTTGTGTAGTGGGATAACCGTCACTGTGCGCCATTCAGCAGGCACAAAGCCTGAGGTGAGGCTATGACTGAACATGGTACGTCGGTGTGGTGCCCATTCATTCTGTAGTTTGTGTAGAACACAGCCTGGGATGTTATCTGTTCCCATGGATGCTGTGTTCCTGGCTTTGGAGAGTGTTTTTTACCGTGATGACAGCAACTTTGCAGTCTTCCGTTATAGAGATGTGCTCTTTCATTGGTGAGAGGGGGGTAAAGTTAGCACTGATCCTATCTGCCAGGATGTTGGCAATATCAGTTGGGTCTGTATATTTAGTGCCATTGTGCTGTAACTCAGAGCAGATCTGAGTGTTGCCATTGAGATTCATGACATAGCTATGGAATGCTTTGTGGTTGTCTTTAGAATCAGTGTTGATTTTGTTTTCATAACTAGCTTTGGAGGATTTTATTATGGATCACAGCTTCTTACTGATGTTGACTATGGAGCTCCTCCCCTCATGGGATTTTACCCTCTTTTTCAACAGTATTTTCCTTCTGTTGTGCAGTTTGTTTATGGTAGGGGAACACCAGATTGGCTTCCTTTTCATGGAGGATAGCGTCTTGGTTCTGTTTGGGTTAGCACGATGCATGTAGTTATGTAAGTGCTTATAAAATGCAATTGTGAAGGATTCAGTAGTTGTAACTGTATTGTCCATCTGCATGGGTGTCCTGCAGTTCAGCACTTCTGTCTTAAGAAGCATGAAGTTGGCTTTGGAGACATTTTTTAACATGGTTTCCTTAATGGGGGTGTGGGTCATGAATCATAGCACATAGGGTGAGGATGTATCCATATTCATCAAGGATACTTACACTTCTCTCTACATGCTCTCTACAGGAAATGTGCCCATAGAATGTTGCACAGCAATGTTCTTCACACTCCACAGGGGTGGGACCACAAAAACCCCTTGGCATTCATGCTCTATGAGCCTGACGAGTGTGTTCTGCAAGGCAATGGAGCCACTCATAATGAAAGTCAACAATACAGAGATTGGGAACCTTCACACAGTTGAGCACACCCAGTTTGGCTTTGTCAAATGCAGACCATGCTTTCTGAACTGGGAGGATTTCTTTGACAGTTACCCAGGCTACAGATGATTGAAAGCCTACCTATACCTCGCTAAGGCCTTTCACACCATTCCCCAGTCAGGTATCATAGATGAACTCACCAACCTGTCCATGAATCCATACATCACAAGATGGATTGCAAACTGGCTCACAGATAGATCCCACACATTACGAGTTCCTGGCTACATGTCAGACTCTACACCGGTAATGACTGGTGCCCCCTAGGGTTCAGTCCTGGGGTCCCTCCTGTTTGGTATAGACTTCTCAAATGTACATGCCAACACAGGAGAGTTGTGGTTGACTAAGTTTGCTGGGAACTGTAAAGTGTTTGCCATAATAGATTCCCGGGAAGACAGACATATTCTCCAGAAGGGACTCTATGAGACAGATGTGTGGTGTCAGAATCATGGCCTCAAGCTCACTGTGGAGGAATGCATAGTGATCCTCTTTGTTGAAAACAAAATACCCACAAACTACCACATGGGTGTTTCCCTCTTAATAATGACAAGGTGATAAGGGATCTGGGGACACATGTACATAGTCATCTTTCCTTTGACAACCATGTTGCCAATGTGATTGGGAGATCCTATGTTGCCCACCTAATCAACAAAGGGTTTGCATCAGGATCCAAAGAGGTAGTGTTGGCACTCTACTCTTACATCATCAGACCCATCATTGAGTGCAGTGCACCATTTTGGATGTACTCGACTTAGCATATCCAGCAGCTGTAGAGACCACATAGGTACCTCACCAAGAGGATTACTGGCCTCAAACAGTTGTGTTATGCAACACAACTGGTAAAACTAAATCTGTTCTTCGTTGCGTACCACCTACTCAGAGGCACACTCTGCCTAACATACAGAGCCATGTCCAACACATAACTGTTGAACATGCTCCATCTACACATAACAACGAGTCACCCTACACATTCCATGGATCTGAACCTCATCAGAACGATGAATACAACATGCTGGTGGGATAGAGTACCATCACAGGCACTTGCCTTACTGTGGAACAGAGTCCCAATGTACATCAGACAGAACCCCTCGCTGACACTCTTCAATTGGAACCTTGATGAGTGGATGGGAAACAGACAATTCATGCCAGGCATCACATCAGCAGCCCCACTAGAAAGGGGCTTGGGTACTAACTAGTGGAACTAGGCCTTGGGAGACTACCCAATGGTGTGGTGAAAGCTGCACAACTTGTGTAGGCTGATATATGCCTTCGTGGAGATAGTCTACTACATACCTATGAACCTATGTGACAGGTACATGTCTACAGATAGTAGATGTGTACTTCATTGTACAGTCATGTTGTACAGCAGGCACATGGACCACATACACTGTAATGCTTACAGATACTGGTGGCTGTTATGTACAGTGGGAGAGATGTGCACTTCATGTCTTTCATGCCATTGGGATGTGTGCTGGGTGGGACAGTCCTGGATGGCTCCCTGTCATGGTCACCCTCTTACACACATCTCTGCCCATTCATCTTTGGCTTATTATACTGTGTTCCCCCTACATATATATAGAGGTACATGGGTAGGTAATAGGCTATCTACCTGAAGGCATATATTAGTATGGCCAGAGTGTGCAGCTATTACCACCCATGGAGTTAGTTCCCTAGGCCTCTGTGTAGTTGGGCTGATGAAGTGATCCATGGTGTGACAGTTAAGTTTCACATACAATCATCAAGGCTCCTCTGGAAGAGTGTCAGTGAGGGTCTCGGCTTAATGTCGGTCGGGAGCCTGTTCCAAAGCAAGGAAAGTCTGTGAGTTAGTAATGTGTCCCTCCAACATGATCTATTTAATGTGATGATGATATCCCTAGAGCATGTGGTACAGTGAGCTTGGGTTTACTTCAGATAGCGCATGTACATCAGTTCTGCATTGGACATGGACCTGTCTGTTGGGCAGAGATCTCCTGAGTAGACAGTATGCAACAGAGTACAGAATGAGTTAAATTCAGTCTTGTTGCATGGGGCAACTGTTTGATGCCAGTAATCCTCTTTTTGAGGTACTTCAGTGGTCTTTCCAGCTGCTGAGGGTGCATAGTCAGATTCATCGCAAGTGTGTTGTGGTACTCTCTGATGGGTCTGATAACTGATGAGTAGAGGGAACCTCCTTTGACCTACATGCAAAGACTTTGGCAGTTTGTGGGAACACATAGCATGATTTTCTAACCACTTTGTGAATATGTTTCTGGAAGTGGAGATGACTATCCACATGTGTCCATAGATCCCTTATTATCACCTACATATTTAGGGTGTTGGCACCTATGTGGTATTTATATGACTGTAGCTCGAGGCCATGATTTTTACACCACATATGTCTGACTGAGACCGTTTTTAAGGATGTCTCTATTGTCCCAAACATCGATTATGACAACTTTTTTGCAGTCATCCACACACTTTGCTAAACATAGCCCTCGTGTGTTTGACTGTATTTCTGAAAAGTATACACCAGACAGGAGGGATCCCAGGACTGAGCCACGGGGGACAGCAGTTGTTACCAGCTTGAACAGGAGACCACAATTCTTACCTTGTGGGATCTATCTGTGCCCCAGTTGGCAATCCATTAGATGACATACATATTTATGCACTGGATACGACATGTGTCTGAGATGTTGGAAATGGGCTTTTCAAGGTCTATGTGGGACGTGTGTAGCTCATTTCATTGATGTATGCCCTGGGTGAATGCCTTGAAAACAGTGTAGCAGGTTTGGGAACTATGATCTGCCCCTGACCAAACCGTAATTGGTAGGGTTGGGTGTTTGCAGGCTCACAATAGCTCTGTTTATGAGTTCCATCATGATGGCTCCATGGCCTTGCAGATCAGGCTTAATAGGCTTATAAGACAATAGTTCCTATGGTTTGTTGTGCACCAACACTTGTGGAGTGTGCCAAATGTTGCTGTAATGCATTCAGCAGTTTCATATCCTGTACAGAGGGTGCGAGTCAGAGAGAGGTGTCATTTCCAGGGTTCCTACTGAGTCATTGTATGTGCTATGCATTGCCTCTTTGCCAAGGCCAGGGCATACTGAGCCTGCCTCCTTCTGCCTAGTGGGGCAGGCTCAGGTTGTTCCTCCTCCAAGTCACACTGTGCCTGTGCAGGCCTTGGCAATGATGGGGGGCTGTTTGGCCCTGCCGCATGCTGTTCCTGCTGCAGCTGTTTTCACAGGATCATATTGTGTAGCATGGCACATACCATGACAATTTGGGAACATGTAGTTGGTGAGTACTGCAAGGCTCCACCAGATGTGTCCAGGCACTGGAACCATGACTTGATCATCCCAAACACATGCTCAATAATGTTTCTTGTTTGTGCGTGTGCCTCATTATGGAGTTCTTGGTCGGGTGTGTGTGCATTTCTGATAGGTGTCATCAGTCACGCCTCCAGTGCGTATCCAGCATCCCCCACTAGGTGACCGTCAGGGATGTCCCCATTGGCAAATCTCTGGTACAGCTGCATCAGATGCCAGATGTGGGAATTGTGATAGCTTCCAGGGAAGCCAGCACACACATTCATTATTATGCCCTAGGCATCGCACATGACCTGGCAGTTGATGGAGGGGAAGCCCTTGCAGTTGATGTAGACACTACCCCGCTTACCAGGTGAAGTTTTGATGTGTATGTGCATGCAGTCTATTGCACCCACCACCTCAGGGTATTCTGCTATTTGGTGGAAAAGACGCATATTGCTGGCCAGTGCCTCACTAGAATTGGTTTAATATACATGTTCACCAACATGTGCTGACATGGCATCCAGGAACTGGTGCAGTACCCTGGATGTTGATGCCTGTGAAACCCCCATCATATCACCAGTTGGTCTCTGGAAGGTACCTGTAGCTTGTATTTGTAGGCCAACACATACCTTGGTATCCACTGAGATGGGTTCCCCTCTGTTGGCTCTGTGTGTGAGGCGTGGCTGGCATAGCTCAAAAATTTGCTGCAGGAGGTCACTGTCCACTCTATAGCATTCCACTATCTCCAGCTCATGTAGCCCCTGGTAGGTTACCCTGGGTCTGTACACTCTCCTCCGTCTCCTCACTATAGGTTGCTCAGCAGCATTCACAACATCACCACCCTCAGCACCTTGCACATGTTGGTTTATGATAGCAATAGCAGCCCCTAACATTTTGTCAGACTTAAGCTTTTTAAGTTTTCACTCTTTGTATACTGAAGTGTTGCAGAGTTCTTGTGAAAAAACAGGGTAAACTGCTGTTTGCAGAGTTTAAAGTGCTGGGCTGGGCTGGGCTAGTCTACTGCCTGTGTAATTGGCTGATTCTGATATATTTCACCTGGCAGCTCTGCTAGTTCTCCTTGGTTAACTTCCTACTATTTCTTTTCCTTCCTTTTCCCTTTCTGTTTGCACAAGGGGCAGCACCGCACAAACAAGCGCACACGCTCGCTCACACACGCGCACACAGTGTAAGCACATTTGCAAGAAATTTCAGATATATCCACGGTGTACACTTTGGTTTCTTGTTTTCAGCTAGGACAACTGTAGACACGCCTACTAATGCTTGGTTATATCTCTCACACTAAGCCCCCCCCCCCTTAGCAACCACTACTCAGTGGCCATGTTGTTTTCAGCCTGCCATTCACCTGCATGGCAGAACAAGCTTTTTAGTGAAAATGCCCATTTTTGGCTATTTTGCAATTGTTTTCATTTTATTTAAAGAGCAGCACGTTTGCGCGGCGCTGCGCTATGCTTAAACATCGGCGATCAGGAAAAATGGATTTTAAGGATTTACATTTGCAAATGTCAATGGCCTTATATTTGGCCATTGGAATGCTTCCTCAACTAAATGCATCCTTTATTTGGAGCTGTCATAGATCTGTTTAGCTATTTGCAGAATGGTACTCCGTTACCAACGGTGTACATTTCTGCAAATAACACTACTCTTACACGGACAGGTTAGTGTTTCCTGGATCACAAATTTACCTCATTTGCATAGCTTTCAGCAGCAAATGAGGTAATTTGCATACCATAACACTGTCCGTGCAAGAGTAGCTTTAGAAGCTCTCATGCACGCCCCTGCTGGCTATTGCTGGATCGCTCGGCAGACATATTGGCTGTCTGCCGTCTTACACTACTCTTAGACTCCGTGCAAGCCTTCGTAAATCTGGCCCACTGTGTAAATGCTGTCTTCTCTTGATTTATATTGTTGATGTGATTTTCTTTTGAGTTGTATTGCTGATATGATTTCTGTATTACTCTTCCTACTCTTAAAGCAATAATTGTGGACAGAGGTAATAATTATGGGTAGGACAAAGGTCCAAAATAAGGGACTGATTTTCAATATTATCATTTACGAACTTAAAAAATTGCTAGAATATCAGATTTTGCACTAGTATTCTTTGTCTGAAGGAAGTGAAGTCTGAAAGTCAAATATCTGTCATTATGTAGTGATTTCAATTTGTCAGCGATTTTCCAGAAAAACAGATTTGATGAAGAACAGATCAAAAATATGAGGCAAAAATCTAGAAAATCTGTGTAGTTCCAGACAGCTGAGTGGTATACCTTGGCCATGTCTGAATGAGTCTTTGGACTAGAGTACCATTCTAATTAACAAATGGAAAATAAAATAAAAAAGAAAGCTTAGGCTTTATCCTATTTTAAACAATCCACTACAGTACCAGAAAAAAATCACTCATCATGTTTAGCACAAAATCCAAACAATTCAAAGCCAGTCTGGTTGTGTAAAGGGATAGAGCCCTGACTACAACCCAGCTGACCTGTGTTTTGATTAGCAGCTCAGACAACTGATGGAGCAGCAGGGAAGGGGTGGGAATGACCATCTAATTGGGAGGGAATTCACTGATATCCTCTTAAGGGGCAGTGTTGTTCAAAGAGAAGAAATGCCCTCAGATGTAATCAATGAGAGTGGGGGAAAGGGAAAGTGAATGGGTACGTCATAAAAGAAAAAAAAAATCACTGCCTGGTGGAAGCACAGATGAGCTGAGCCCACAGGGTACCTTCAAGGTCCATGACTGGTTCTAACAAAAAAATGGAGTGAGTCCAGATGAGATAGAGAGTAGTTGGTAGACCTGGCATGGGCATTGAGTAGTAGGGGCTAGGCTGGTAAAAATGAGGTCCAGGGGGACATAAAATATCCAATCAATTCAAACTTTTTATTTTTTCTCTGGTAATCCAAATTTATACAGACTTCTTTTTCATGCTTTGTCCTCCATCTTAACCAACTTAGCAATGAAAGGCACCGACTTCTCTTTTATCTTGCTGATCAACTTTTCTAAGAGCCTGTTTTTCATCTGCAGTATAAAATGGCATCTGTTTGTCATAGAGCAATGCCTTTTTTAACTTTAGGCATATTTAACATTATCATAATTTCTGATAAATAACCATTTGTCAATTGAGTATGTGCTGCTGCTGCATTCATCAGTGACAAAGCTGCAGGACAGGGGTGGGGAGGAAGGTATAGAATCGTTTAGCTGAGAGCACATATGGTGCCCGAAAGCGCATGTGTACGGGGATGAAAACATGCCCGAAACCCAGTAAGCGGATGCATGTGCCATGAACAATAGCACAAACAGGAAGGTCAGGGGAAGAAAAGAAGGAAATGCCGAAGTAGGGTAATTGGAGTACTACTGAGCAATTAACACCAATCAACTCACGGCCGCCAATCGACGGCAGCTGACAAGTCTGCTCACAGAAACCTGCAAAACAGGATAGGGGAGGCATTGGATTGCAAAGAAAGGAAAGGAAGGCATTGGATTGCAAAGACAGGAGATCTGTCATAGCAGAGCAAATCAAACCGACAGTAGACCGGCAATAGAACACATTACAAAAGATAAGCCAGGTCTAGGAAAGTACAAATGAAAGCAGGCTGCTGGATGCATGCCAGAAAATGGTAGGTGGAACGTGCAGAAATGTAAAGGGAAGGTCAAGAGGTAATCCACAGCAGCCAAATGTAATTCAACACCAAAGGCACCACAATAGTAGTTCCGGTAGTAAAACACATAAGGTACCCTGTAGCTACGATCATGCGTACACACCCTATGACATCATCGGTGTTCACAGCACAATTGTATAAAGCGTGAAAGCACCCAACACACACCTGCGTATTCCCAAACACTGCACCATAGGAGTAAACACATGGGGAACTTTTAAAATGTACATGTTCGAAGCTGCCATAGCTGTGATTCATCAGCATGTGTTAGAGACTGACGGTGTTGTGGAGGATGATGCCGACAACCACCGCAGGCCCTGGAGGAGGAGAAGAGTGTTCAGACCAAGGGTAACCTACCAGGGGCTACATGATCTGGAGATAGTAGAGCATTACAGGGTGGACAGGGACATCTTACAGCAAATAGTGGAGCTGTGCCGGCCACGCCTGAGAACCAGAAACAACAGAGGGGAACCCATCCCAGTCGACACAAAGGTATGTGTAAGCTTGCGAATACTAGCCACAGGTACCTTTCAAAGGCCAACTGGAGATATAATGGGGATCTCACAGGCATCAGCATCCAGGGTAATACACTAGTTCCTGGATGCCATGTTACCACATGCCAATGAGCATATATACTTCCCCCGAACTCAGAAGGAGTTGGCCAGCAATATGTGTCACTTCCACCATGTGGCACACTACCCAGAGGTACTGGCTGTGATAGACTGCACGCACATACATATCAAGTCACCACTCGGTGAGCATGGTAGGAGCTACATAAACCGCAAGAGATTCCACTCCATCAACTGCCAGGTCGTGTGCAATGCCCAGGGCATTATCATGGATGTGTGTGCTGGCAGCCCTCGAAGCTACCATGACTCCCATATCTGGCATGCTTCACAGCTGTATCAGGTATTTGTCAGGGGGGACATCCCACATGGCCACCTTGTGGGGGATGCTGGCTATGCACTGGAGCCGTGGATGATGACTCCCATCAAAAATGCACACACACCCATGCAAGAATGCCATAATGAGGCACACGCACAAACCAGAATCATCATAGAGTGTGTGTTCGGGATGCTGAAATCACGGTTCTGGTGCTTCCACATCTGGTGGAACCATTCAGTACTCTCCAGGCACATGTGCCCACATCTTCATAGTATGTGCCATGCTACATAATATGATCCTGCGGAAACAGCTGCAGCAGAGACAAAACGGTGAAGGCCCTCATAGCCCACCGCAATTGCCAAGGCTATAGCAGGCACAGAGGGATTCAGACCATGAACACACTGTGCCAACCCAGTAGGCAGACGGAGGCATGCCCAATATGCCTTCACCTTGGTAAAGAGGGAACGTATAGCACATACTCTGACAGTGTAGGCCCCTATGGACTAACACACCTCTCCACCTGCACACACAGTAAAATGGATGGCACACAAACACGACCACCTGTAAATTGTAATGTATAGGTGGCCCACTGTGTGAATCATACATAGGCAGCCCTCAAACATTGTATACAAAACAGCTATTGGAACACGGAATGGCAACACCTGAACAGTACATGCGCCTATCAGCATATGTTGGTACTGTGTGTATAGGTTCCCAGGTACATTGGTAGGTACACGCCCGATTGTCAGAGGCCATACACCAAATGGGGCAAACAGCATCCGCTGTCGCCACAACATCGTGTAACCAACTGTTGCTTAGTGGAGAAGAGGCAATTGTGGGAGCACATGTGTGTAAGCACTGTTCTGCACACACTCAGCACGGATTCCCTGCAGCGTTAATGAGGGGCTCCACATAATGTAATCATGGATGTTATGTCAAGGCATGGGGTGTACCCATGACAGGTATTCGTCACCCCAGCATGCTCCATCTACGGTCGTTTGAAGGTGTAGCACAGTATCGTGTGTGGCTCACTGTGATATACATACCCAATGCTGGAGCACATCCAGTAAACATCACATGGACATTCCATTAACTGGACTCATCAATATGTAAACTAACTGAGTTACCCATATGAGTGCAGTATGGAGTAACAGCCGTAGTATACTCCACATACAAAACAACATAACACGTGTACAAATCCCAGATGTCCAAGTGTTAAATGCAGTGACCGTCGTGCATGTTCCCGGTCCCACGTCCTGCAAGGGATGTAACGTAATCCCGAAGGCATGAGTAATGCATGTCGGATGCAGGTCATCACATCATGTTTAGCACACGTTAGCGGGAATATGCGTTGCCCACTGCTGGTAAGCGACATTTAAATATGACTATACGGATATGCGCGAAACAGGGCTAAGCTTCTCCGAATATCACGCAGATCATGGTCAATGATGTCCAGAACAGGTGAAACCAGCATTATTCACCCCTGTACTAATAGCGCCTGCTCTGAAGGGTAAAACGACCACTGCCAGGAGTAGAACACGCAATCATGTATACAGTCACCTAACACTATTGCTAGTCAAGATGTACCTACGGTAAGGTTGCCACCTCTTCAAATGACCAATGTGGGACATACGTCAGATGACTGCAGGCCGACACATACACCCAGCCAGTATGAAAATCAGAATGCCACTGTTTTGCCTAGATAAAAGCTTATTCTTGTAATGTTTACTTACTTATTCTGTTTCTATAACATATAGGTGGTTCAGATACAGAATAACTATTTTATGCAACTATTACATAAACTATAGGAAATAAGTATGTCCTAAAATCTCAGGACATTTGCCATGTTTACAAATATTTTGCAGGACATAACTGCCCAAAGAGGGACTGTCCCTCACAAAGTGGGACAGCTGGTAACCCTAACCTATGGCAAGTGTGTTATGTGACAGGTACAGACACAAACGTGCGGAGTCCAGGAAACAGTATACACCGACAAGTACACAATGAAAGGTGTAGCTTGCCTGTCAATTTCCCTGTTATATATATATATATATATATATATATATATATATATATATATATATATATATATATATATATATATATATATATATATATATATATATATACACACACACATATATACATATATATAATACAGATAGAAAGGGCGATAGAGCGATATATGTTGATATATACGGATTCACCTATATCTGCAAATATATAGATAGGTCAACGACATTCATAACACCTTGGAGGTACAAATAAATAGGATACCGCCAACTATGGAATGTGTAACATACCGACACGCGTAACCACGAGGCTGAAAGACCGAAAGAACACAGTACCGGAACAGTAGAACCACGAGTACTACTATGACGATATGAAGGGACATTTAGTTACCGCTGCCGGTGTTGCGGTCCACATAGGTACTGTGTTCAACTGTGTTTGTGAGTGCCTTAGTCTGTGTATGTGTGTGTTGAGGGTGCCGTGTGCTTTTCCGTGTGACTGTAATGTGTGTGTGTGTGTGTGTCCGCATCGTGTGTCTGTTACTGCCAACTTGGAGGTTGATCATTACGGTACGTGTGGGTATAGCTAGCCATAGGCATACGGTTACCACCTGTCCCACAATAGGAGGGACAGCCCCTCCCTGGGCAGGTGTGTCCTGACATAAAACATTACAAAGGGCAAATGTCTGAGATTGTAGGACATTATTATGTCCCATATATTATGTAATAGTTGCATGAAATAGTTATGCCTGTATGTAAGAAACGTAAATGTTACATGCAATATGATAAGTAGCCAAAGTCCCACAACAATAGGTATGTATTGAGGATAAAAGTATGTGCTATCCTGTGTACTGACCGTGGCTATATGTCAGCCTGTAAACACTGCTGTGTGTCCCGCAATTGTCCAATCGACAGTACACAGGTGTCCACCCCATCCATGCACACAGTCATACTGCCAATAATCCATCATCACCAATTCCCATAGCTGAAGGACAGTGTACAGTCGGCAATGGCCAGGACAGTGTGGTATCTATGGCACATGCATCCGGACGCAGCAGCCATGCCCAGAGGTCTGGAATGGTACCACATAGGCAGATGTCCAGGGGTTCTCGTCAGAGCACTGCTGGTCATCATGCCCCTATCAGATGTGCCACAGGTCTTACAACCTCACGCATGTTCCAGGCTGTCATGGAGGCACAGGCACGTATGAAATGGTACACCAGACAGGGACTAAGGGCATAGAGGGCACATAACACCACTTTAAATGACAGTATCCGTGACCTAGCAGGTGCCATCCATAATTACACTGAGGTCACTGATAGACGTTGCGGTGAGACATTAGGTGTCCTCCGCAATGTCATATCCATGTGTCAGGACAGTACGGGACAGTTGAGACGTCGACATGGACATATGCCAGCAACATCAGCAGCTGCCAGTCACCACGGACGTCCCTCAAGTCACATCCACTCCTGTAGTGCCAGTACCAGCCCCAGCAATGTTGGGGGTGGGCTCTCCATAGACCATCCTAGAAGACCACATGCATGTGGCTCTGGACAGTCCCAGCAGGGACCTGGGTCCAGTGTACATATGTCTACCTCTGAGGATAGTACCCAGTCTAGCTTAGTACCTGATACTGTCAGTAGCACCCCTGCCAGGCGCAGGTACCATATCTATGGCCAGAGACGGTGATCTATAAAGTCCGGCAGGTACAGTCTGTGGCTGTCCCACAAATCCCCGTATATGGCAGCCACATGGTGGAACTGTGTGCATGCAGACACACACACACACATAAACCAGACACCTAGGGCTAACACATACCCAAACACATTACATCAACATTGGCCCATACCAGTACTCTTGGCCCTCACACACACACACACACACACACACACACACACACACACACACACACACACACACACACACACACACACATGTCGATTGTATGGCTCAATGTAGACCTCTGGCAAACTAACAACACACCCTGTGCATATGAAACCTGTGCCACCTCCTGTCATCTGTAACATTGATGCAGGAACAGGCTAACATGGTGCTGATGCACAGGGTAACTTTATAGCAGTATAGCAATGTTAGCATGTTGTCAGCAGTAAAGTGTAATGATATCCTTGAAGGTGTAGCTGAGTAGGCATGATGCATTAAAGCTATGATTGTCAATGTAGTATTGTTTACACCAGTGTTAATCCCAATAGTGTATTGTCCACCCACGTGCCACTTGGCTGATGTGTGTAGTATTGGCAGCATGTGTTAGAGAGTGGACAGTACGTGTGGGATGTGTGCAGCACAAGTTTGCAGGTGTACATTTGTGAACATGGTGGAGGTGCACTGTCTGCATGTACGTGCATAGTGGACACATGGGCAGGGTGACATGCCCTGTATTACACAGTGTTAACACTCCATAGTTTCTATTGGTGGCCAGTATGCATTGTACTACACACATTTTGGAACTTGGGTACACGTGTGTATGACATGGTTTGACACTGTGCTGTGGGTGATACTGTTACTATCTGTCATTGGTTTGCATTCTGGTAGTATACATAACCTCAACAGCCTGACCATAAACAATTGTTAGATGATGTCGTGACAACTGACACACATATGTAGGACACACAGTAACATTTGTATCCTTCAGGAACTATACTATGCCAGTAACCATTGGTGTTCACCTGCAGCCATTCCTGGGACCACTCCTGATTGGCATATAGCTCACTTAGGTACAAGCAAACACAGTAGGGATATGTCCGTCCACATCTGGGAATGCATACTGTGGCCTATAATGCATTCTCCAGATGACACACGCATCCTCCACAAGGGTATCATACAGACAGATACCTGTTGTCAAACCCATGCTGTAAAGCAATAAGCCAACTAAAGCATAGTCATCCACCTTTACAAAACATAGTATCCCCACAGTACCACATAGGTAGTAGCCCCCAACATGTTGACAGGTACCGATGTGTACATACAGCCAAGTGTTACATCATCTCTCCTTTGGTAATCACATTTCCAAAGGTATTTTGAAATCCCTCGGTGAATCACATAAGCAATAAGGGGTCTGCATGCATATCCACAAAGGTTATTGTACACCTATAATGAATAGCCATCATTGACAGACTTTGCTGTGTTTTAACTGGTCTGAAATATACCTCAGGCATAAACCCTCAGTCACACTATTCAATAGAAACCGTAATGAGTGTGTGTGACACGGATGACCTAGGCCAGGGATCACTGCAGTGCCTGGGCTTGTCACAAGCATACAGATGTGACCTAAGGTCTGGAAAGTGGCAGCACACTCTGGCAAAGATAACAGATGTGTTCATGGAGAAAGCAGGGTTCCCACCTATGAATTAATTGAGGTCACATGTACGTATATGTATTTGCCACACAGCTACCTGACGTGCAATGCACATACTGTTGTCGTTGTGATATGTCATGCAGTAGTAAAAGCAAAACCCACAACACAGTGACCAACTGTTTCACACACATAGAGCACACACACACACACTCACCAAGTGCAGGATTCAAACTCCTACCTAACTACTTTATGATACTAAAGCAGTACGCCTTTACACAACATGCTATACACATTACTGGGAGTTCTTCTTTCCACAGGTATATTTGTAGGATGGTGACATCATCAGACTTGACAAAGATAAGTATACCACTTTTAAGGTGTTGTACTTGTCTCCAAAAAGGTTGCTCCTCTACAAGGAGATACACACACACACTTTCATACAGTTGTCAAGTGCAGGATTCAAACCCCTACCTAACTACTTAATGATACTAAAGCAGTACGCATTTACATGACGCACAATACACATTACTGGGAGCTCTCCTTTCCACATGTATATTTGTAGGATGCTGACATCATCAGACTAGACAAAGTGGGTTACATTAGGTGACATTAGGTGGGCTACATAGAAGGAATTTGTAAACACTTTGGCAATGTGATCATCAAAGGAGAGTTTACTATCTACCTGGGTCCCCAGGGCCATAATTACATTCTCCGTACATACTGGATTATGACCTATGTGGTAATTTGTATGCACTTTGTTTTATTCAAAGGGGATGACTATGCATTCTTTGGAATTCTGCTTGAGGGCATTGTTTTGACACCAGGTATCTGTCTCTGTAAGACGCTTCTGTAGGATGTCTGTGTCAGTCGTGGAGTCGATTATGGACCACAGTTAGCAGTCATCTGCAAACTTGTTCAGCCATACTCCTCCTGTGCTTGCCTGTACCTCTGACAGTATCTACTGAACAGGTGGGGTCCCAGGACCAATACCTATGGGATGCCATTTGTGACTGGTTTAGAGTCGGACATGGCACCTGCAACTCTGAACATGTGTGTTTGATCTGTGAGCCAGTTGGCCACCCATCTTGTGACATAGCTGTTAATGTTCAAGCTGGTAAGCTTGTCCATGATGCCAGAGTGGGGAATGGTGTCGAAAGGCCTTAGTGAGTTCCAGGTGGGCTGTGTGGACTACTTTCACCTCCATCTATGTCCTTGGTAACTGTTTCAAATAAGTCAACTAGGTTTAGGATCCAGGATCTACCTTTAACAAAGCCAAGTTGGGTAGAGTCCAGTGTCTGGAGGTCGCCAATGTCTCTCTTTATGGGTTCCATGATAATTTGCTCCATAGCTTTGCAGACCAGGCTGAGTAGGCCTATAGGGCAATGGTTTCCTGGTTCTGTTGTGGCACCCCCTTTGTGGAGCTGGATGACTGTTGCTATATGCCATTCTTTGGGTACATAACCTGTGGTAAGGTTGAGTCTGGACAGTGAATGTAGGTGAGAGTGTAGTTCCTTTTGGGGCTGATGTAAGTCGCAGCCTGGGACACCATCCAGTCCCATTGATGCTGTGTTCTTAGCTTTGGAGAGGGCTGTTTTTACCTGCATGTCCATGAAGTCTGGTGCTCTGCATTCTTCTGGGATGGACACAGGCCATTTTGGGGGTGATGGCGGGGTTTGCACTGAACTTGTCCCCCAGGATGTGGGCAAAATAAGTTGGTTCAGTGTATCTTTTTTTTCCATTTTGCAGTAGTTGACAGCATATTTGAGAGTTGCCTCCTAAATGTTTGGTATAGCTAACAAAGGCTTTGTGGTTGTTATTCTTACATTCCTTGGCAATTTGTCTTTAGAAACTGGCCTTGGATTATTTCATAAGTGATCATTGTTTCTTCCTAAAAATGATCAGTGATGCCTTTCCTTTTGTGAAGTTTGCTCTATCATGTGTTCGTTCCCTCCTTCTGTTGTATAGCTTATTTATGTGCGACGACCACTAGAGTGGTTTCCTATTTTTGGAGGAGTGCATCTTGGATGTATTTGGCATGTCTTGATCCATGCATCCCTGTAGATGCTCAAAGAATGCACTTGCAAATGATTCTGCAGATTGTATAGCATTATCCTATAGCAAGGGTGCTTTTGAACTTTCCACTTTAGTCTTGAGAAGTGTGCTGTTTGCTTTAGAAACTTTCTTCACAGTGCTTTTCTTGACTGTGGGGGGGGGGGGCGTGATGTGGATGTCCAGTGTGATTACTTTATGATCTGATATTGCCAGCGAGGGGTTTATCTCTGTTGTGGAACACTGGTACCCCATGTTGGTGATGATCAGGTCCAGTATGTTGTCACCTCTAGTGGGCATGGTGACCAGCTGTTCCAGAGCATTTGAGTTTTCAAACTCTAGGAAGCATTGGGCAAAGGACGTTGTACACCAGTAATTCTCCCAGTCAGTGTTTGGGTAGTTGTAATCTCCTCATATAATGGTGTTTGGTAGGACCTTTATATTTTCCACTGTTCTCAGGAATACTGAGTGAGGTTCCTGAGACAAGGTAGGTGATCTGTAGCAGGCTACAATCTGATAAGCAGCTTTGCCCAATGTTAGTTGCACTTGCATGGTCACCAAGGCCTCATGCTGTGCCACTAACCTGAAGGTGTGGGTATCCATAAGGTAAATGGATACACCACTTCCTTTTGTATTTCACTCTGGGTTTTGGGGCCAAAGATCAGAGGGATAGTGAGTGTTTTACGTGGAGTATGTCCAACAGCCCTGTGTTTGACATAGCTTTGTATGTTAGGCAGAGATCACCTTTGAGTAGGCGATATGCGAGAGAGTACAGCTGGAGCATTTTGAGATGGTCTGTGTATGGCATGTATTTCAGGCTGCTAATGCTGTTTGTGAGGTATTTCTGCAGGCTTTCCAGTTGTTGTAGATGTCTTGTGAGGTACATAGCAAAATAGGGCCTTGTACTCTATTATGGGTCTAGTGAGTGATGAGTAGAGGGGAACAATGTCCTCTTCTATTCTACATGAGACACCTTTTGTGATGAGGTGTGCCACATAGAAGGATTTCCTGACTACTGCGGGGATGTGATTATCACAGGTGTGTCCACTGTCCCCCTGTGGCCCAAGGTCTCTTATTACACTTTCAGTGTTAAGTATACTACCGCCTATGTTGTAGTTCATGGCTACAGAGTTTTTACCAAATGGGATAACAATGCACTTTTTGGCATTGAGCTTGAGGCCATGGCTTTGACACCAGGCATCTGTCTCAGTGATCTCCTTTTGTAGGATGTCCACATCTTTAGTGGTTTCAATTAGGGGTCCTAGTTTGCAGTCATCTGCAAACTTCATTAGCCACAGACCTTCCATGTTAAAGTTTACTTCAGGGAAGTAGATACCAGACAGGACAGGACCCAGGACTGAACCCTGTGGTACTGCACTTGTCTCTGGTCCAAAGTCGTACTTGGAGTCTGCTACTTTCACAGTGTGTGTTCTGTCAGTTAGCCAGTTGGCAACCCATCTTATGACATAGCGATTTATACCTAGTTTAGTGGGTTTATCTATAATTCCAGAGTGGGGGATGGTGTTGAAAGCCATGACAAGATCTACATAGGCTGTGTGAACCGCCTTACCCTTGTCTACAGTTCTGGTGACTGCTTCAATTATGTCTATCAGGTTTAGGAGACATGATCTGCCTTTTACAAACCCAACATGGTTGTGGTCCAGAGTTTGGAGATTACCAATGTCTTTTCTAATAAGTTATATGATGATTCATTCCATGGCCTTGCAGAGCAGGCTCATCAGGCGAATGGGGCGCTAGTTCCTGGGGTCTATGGTGGTTCCCCCCTTGTGTAGTGGGATAACCGTCACTGTGCGCCATTCAGCAGGCACAAAGCCTGAGGTGAGGCTATGACTGAACATGGTACGTAGGTGTGGTGCCCATTCATTCTATAGTTTGTGTAGAACACAGCCTGGGATGGTATCTGTTCCCATGGATGCTGTGTTCCTGGTTTTGGAGAGTGTTTTTTACCTGAGCAGCCGTGATGACAGCAACTTTGCAGTCTTCCGTTATAGAGATGTGCTCTTTCATTGGTGAGAGGGGGGTAATGTTAGCACTGATCCTATCTGCCAGGATGTTGGCAATATCAGTTGGGTCTGTATATTTAGTGCCATTGTGCTGTAACTCAGAGCAGATCTGAGTGTTGCCATTGAGATTCATGACATAGCTATGGAATGCTTTGTGGTTGTTTTTAGAATCAGTGTTGATTTTGTTTTCATAACTAGCTTTGGAGGATTTTATTATGGATCACAGCTTCTTACTGATGTTGACTATGGAGCTCCTCCCCTCATGGGATTTTACCCTCTTTTTCAACAGTATTTTCATTCTGTTGTGCAGTTTGTTTATGGTAGGGGAACACCAGATTGGCTTCCTTTTCGTGGAGGATAGCGTCTTGGTTCTGTTTGGGTTAGCACGATGCATGCAGTCATGTAAGTGCTTATAAAGTGCAATTGTGAAGGATTCAGTAGTTGTAACTGTATTGTCCATCTGCATGGGTGTCCTGCAGTTCAGCACTTCTGTCTTAAGAAACATGAAGTTGGCTTTGGAGACATTTTTTAACATGGTTTCCTTAATGAGGGTGTGGGTCATGAATCATAGCACATAGGGTGAGGATGTATCCATATTCATCAAGGATACCTACACTTCTCTCTACATGCTCTCTACAGGATATGTGCCCATAGAATGTTGCACAGCAACGTTCTTCACACTCCACAGGGGTGGGACCACAAAAACCCCTTGGCATTCATGCTCTATGAGCCAGACGAGTGTGTTCTGCAAGGCAATGGAGCCAATCATAATGGAAGTCAACAATACAGAGATTGGGAACCTTCACACAGTTGAGCACACCCAGTTTGGCTTTGTCAAATGCAGACCATGCCTTCTGAACTGGGAGGATTTCTTTGACAGTTACCCAGGCTACAGATGATTGAAATGAGCTCCACACAGCCTACCTATACCTCGCTAAGGCCTTTGACACCATTCCCCAGTCAGGTATCATAGATGAACTCACCAACCTGTCCATGAATCCATACATCACAAGATGGATTGCAAACTGGCTCACAGATAGATCCCACACATTACGAGTTGCTGGCTACATGTCAGACTCTACACCGGTAATGACTGGTGGCCCCTAGGGTTCAGTCCTGGGGTCCCTCCTGTTTGGTATAGACTTCTCAAATGTACATGCCAACACAGGAGAGTTGTGGTTGACTACATTTGCTGAGAACTGTAAATTGTTTGCCATAATAGATTCCCCGGAAGACAGACATATTCTCCAGAAGGGACTCTATGAGACAGATGTGTGGTGTCAGAATCATGGCCTCAAGCTCACTGTGGAGGAATGCATAGTGATCCTCTTTGGTGAAAACAAAATACCCACAAACTACCACATGGGTGTTTCCCTCTTAATAATGACAAGGTGATAAGGGATCTGGGGACACATGTACATAGTCATCTTTCCTTTGACAACCATGTTGCCAATGTGATTGGGAGATCCTATGTGGCCCACCTAATCAACAAAGGGTTTGCATCAGGATCCAAAGAGGTAGTGTTGGCACTCTACTCTTACATCATCAGACCCATCATTGAGTGCAGTGCACCATTTTGGATGTACTCGACTTAGCATATCCAGCAGCTGTAGAGACCGCATAGGTACCTCACCAAGAGGATTACTGGCCTCAAACAGTTGTGTTATGCAACACAACTGGTAAAACTAAATCTGTTCTTCGTTGCATACCACCTACTCAGAGGCACACTCTGCCTAACATACAGAGCCATGTCCAACACATAACTGTTGAACATGCTCCATCTACACATAACAACGAGTCACCCTACACATTCCAGGGATCTGAACCTCATCAGAACGATGAATACAACATGCTGGTGGGATAGAGTACCATCACAGACACTTGCCTTACTGTGAAACAGAGTCCCAATGTACATCAGACAGAACCCCCCGCTGACACTCTTCAATTGGAACCTTGATGAGTGCATGGGAAACAGACAATTCATTCCAGGCATCACATCAGCAGCCCCACTAGAAAGGGGCTTGGGTACTAACTAGTGGAGCTAGGCTTTGGGAGACTACCCAATGGTGTGGTGAAAGCTGCACAACTTGCGTAGGCTGATATATGCCTTCGTGGAGATAGTCTACTACATACCTATGAACCTATGTGACAGGTACATGTCTACAGATAGTAGATGTGTACTTCATTGTACAGTCATGTTGTACAGCAGGCACATGGACCGCATACACTGTAATGCTTACAGATATTGGTGGCTGTTATGTACAGTGGGAGAGATGTGCACCTCATGTCTTTCATGCCATTGGGATGTGTGCTGGGTGAGACAGTCCTGAATGGCTCCCTGTCATGGTCACCCTCTTACACACATCTCTGCCCATTCATCTTTGGCTTATTATACTGTGTTCCCCCTACACATATATAGAGGTACATGGGTAGGTAATAGGCTATCCGCCTGAAGGCATATATTAGTATGGCCAGAGTGTGCAGCTATTACCACCCATGGAGTTAGTTCCCTAGGCCTCTGTGTAGTTGAGCTGATGAAGTGATCCATGGTGTGACAGTTCAGTTTCACATACAATCATCAAGGCTCCTCTGGAAGAGTGTCAGTGAGGGTCTCGGCTTAATGTCGGTCGGGAGCCTGTTCCAAAGCAAGGGAAGTCTGTGAGTTAGTAATGTGTCCCTCCAACATGTTCTATTTAATGTTGTGATGATGATATCCCTAGAGCATGTGGTACAGTGAGCTTGGGTTTACTTCAGATAGTGCATGTACATCAGTTCTGCATTGGACATGGACCTGTCTGTTGGGCAGAGATCTCCTGAGTAGACAGTATGCAACAGAGTACAGAATGAGTTAAATTCAGTTTTGTTGCATGGGGCAACTGTTTGAGGCCAGTAATCCTCTTTTTGAGGTACTTCAGTGGTCTTTCCAGCTGCTGAGGGTGCATAGTCAGATTCATCGCAAGTGTGTTGTGGTACTCTCTGATGGGTCTGATAACTGATGAGTAGAGGGAACCTCCTTTGACCTACATGCAAAGACTTTGGCAGTTTGTGGGAACACATAGCATGATTTTCTAACCACTTTGTGAATATGTTTCTGGAAGTGGAGATGACTATCCACATGTGTCCATAGATCCCTTATTATCACCTACATATTTAGGGTGTTGGCACCTATGTGGTATTTGTATGACTGTAGCTCGAGGCCATGATTTTTACACCACATATGTCTGACTGAGACCCTTTTTAAGGATGTCTGTGTTGTCCCAAACATCGATTATGACAACTTTTTTGCAGTCATCCACACACTTTGCTAAACATAGCCCTCGTGTGTTTGACTGTATTTCTGAAAAGTATACACCAGACAGGAGAGGTCCCAGGACTGAGCCATGGGGGACAGCAGTTGTTACCAGCTTGAACAGGAGACCACGATTCTTACCTTGTGGGATCTATCTGTGCCCCAGTTGGCAATCCATCAGATGACATACATATTTATGCACTGGATACGACATGTGTCTGAGATGTTGGAAATGGGCTTTTCAAGGTCTATGTGGGATGTGTGTAGCTCATTTCATTGATGTATGCCCTGGGTGAATGCCTTGAAAACAGTGTAGCAGGTTTGGGAACTATGATCTGCCCCTGATCAAACTGAAATTGGTAGGGTTGGGTGTTTGCAGGCTCACAATAGCTCTGTTTATGAGTTCCATCATGATGGACTCCATGGCCTTGCAGATCAGGCTTAATAGGCTTATAAGACAATAGTTCCTATGGTTTGTTGTGCACCAACACTTGTGGACTGTGCCAAATGTTGCTGTAATGCATTCAGCAGTTTCATATCCTGTACAGAGGGTGCGAGTCAGAGAGTGGTGTCATTTCCAGGGTTCTTACTGAGTCAGTGTATGTGCTATGCATTGCCTCTTTGCCAAGGCCAGGGAATACTGAGCCTGCCTCCTTCTGCCTAGTGGGGCAGGCTCAGGTTGTTCCTCCTCCAAGTCACACTGTGCCTGTGCAGGCCTTGGCAATGATGGGGGGCTGTTTGGCCCTGCCCCATGCTGTTCCTGCTGCAGCTGTTTTCACAGGATCATATTGTGTAGCATGGCACATACCATGACAATTTGGGAACATGTAGTTGGTGAGTACTGCAAGGCTCCACCAGATGTGTCCAGGCACCGGAACCGTGACTTGACCATCCCAAACACACGCTCAATAATGTTTCTTGTTTGTGCGTGTGCCTCATTATGGAGTTCTTGGTCGGGTGTGTGTGCATTTCTGATGGGTGTCATCAGTCACGGCTCTAGTGCGTATCCAGCATCCCCCACTAGGTGACCGTCAGGGATGTCCCCATTGGCAAATCTCTGGTACAGCTGTGTCAGATGCCAGATGTGGGAATCGTGATAGCTTCCAGGGCAGCCATCACACACATTCATTATTATGCCCTAGGCATCGCACATGACCTGGCAGTTGATGGAGGGGAAGCCCTTGCAGTTGATGTAGACACTACCTCGCTTACCGGGTGATGCTTTGATGTGTATGTGCGTGCAGTCTATTGCACCCACCACCTCAGGGTATTCTGCTATTTGGTGGAAAAGACACATATTGCTGGCCAGTGCCTCACTAGAATTGGTTTAATATACATGTTCACCAACATGTGCTGACATGGCATCCAGGAACTGGTGCAGTACGCTGGATGTGGATGCCTGTGAAACCCCCATCATATCACCAGTTGGTCTCTGGAAGGTACCTGTAGCTTGTATTTGTAGGCCAACACATACCTTGGTATCCACTGAGATGGGTTCCCCTCTGTTGGCTCTGTGTGTGAGGCGTGGCTGGCATAGCTCAAAAATTTGCTGCAGGAGGTCACTGTCCACTCTATAGCATTCCACTATCTCCAGCTCATGTAGCCCCTGGTAGGTTATCCTGGGTCTGTACACTGTCCTCCGTCTCCTCGCTATAGGTTGCTCAGCAGCATTCACAACATCACCACCCTCAGCACCTTGCACATGTTGGTTTATGATAGCAATAGCAGCCCCTAACATTTTGTCAGACTTAAGCTTTTTAAGTTTTCACCCTTTGTATACTGAAGTGTTGCAGAGTTCTTGTGAAAAAACAGGGTAGACTGCTGTTTGCAGAGTTTAAAGTGCTGGGCTGGGCTGGGCTAGTCTACTGCCTGTGTAATTGGCTGATTCTGATATATTTCACCTGGCAGCTCTGCTAGTTTTCCTTGGTTAACTTCCTACTATTTCTTTTCCTTCCTTTTCCCTTTCTGTTTGCACAAGGGGCAGCACCGCACAAACAAGCGCACATGCTTGCTCACACACGCGCACACGGTGTAAGCACGTTTGCAAGAAATTTCAGATATATCCACGGCGTACACTTTGGTTTCTTGTTTTCAGCTAGGACAACTGTAGACACGCCTCTTGCAATCCTGAGCAACTCAGGACAAACACCAGCCACTGTGCTCCAATCAGCTTACAGTCTTTCAGACATACCCCCTCATGATGTCATCTATCTTCTACTCTACTACTCCCCTACTCCTACACTTACACTCTAGGGACATGGCTCACATGCCGGGGAAAATTGGGATTCACTATCCTTATCCTCATTTGCATAGGATTGCCTACTAATGCTTGGTTATATCTCTCACACTAAGCCCCCCCCCCCTTAGCAACCACTACTCAGTGGCCATGTTGTTTTCAGCCTGCCATTCACCTGCATGGCAGAACAAGCTTTTTAGTGAAAATGCCCATTTTTGGCTATTTTGCAATTGTTTTCATTTTATTTAAAGAGCAGCACGTTTGTGCGGCGCTGCGCTATGCTTAAACATCGGCGATCGGGAAAAATGGATTTTAAGGATTTACATTTGCAAATGTCAGTGGCCTTATATTTGGCCATTGGCATGCTTCCTCAACTAAATGCATCCTTTATTTGGAGCTGTCATAGCTCTGTTTAGCTATTTGCAGAATGGTACTCCGTTACCAACGGTGTACATTTCTGCAAATAACACTACTCTTACACGGACAGGTTAGTGTTTCCTGGATCACAAATTTACCTCATTTGCATAGCTTTCAGCAGCAAATGAGGTAATTTGCATACCATAACACTGTCCGTGCAAGAGTAGCTTTAGAAGCTCTCATGCACACCCCTGCCAGCTATTGCTGGATCGCTCGGCAGACATATTGGCTGTCTGCCGTCTTACACTACTCTTAGACACCGTGCAAGCCTTCGTAAATCTGGCCCACTGTGTAAATGCTGTCTTCTCTTGATTTATATTGTTGATGTTATTTTCTTTTGAGTTGTATTGCTGATATGATTTCTGTATTACTCTTTCTACTCTTAAAGCAATAATTGTGGACAGAGGTAATAATTATGGGTAGGACAAAAGTCCAAAATAAGGGACTGATTTTCAATATTATCATTTACGAACTTAAAAAATTGCTAGAATATCAGATTTTGCACTAGTATTCTTTGTCTGAAGGAAGTGAAGTCTGAAAGTCAAATATCTGTCATTATGTAGTGATTTCAATTTGTCAGCGATTTTCCAGAAAAACAGATTTGATGAAGAACAGATCAAAAATATGAGGCAAAAATCTAGAAAATCTGTGTAGTTCCAGACAGCTGAGTGGTATACCTTGGCCATGTCTGAATGAGTCTTTGGACTAGAGTACCATTCCAATTAACAAATGGAAAATAAAATAAAAAAGAAAGCTTAGGCTTTATCCTATTTTAAACAATCCACTACAGTACCAGAAAAAAATCACTCATCATGTTTAGCACAAAATCCAAACAATTCAAAGCCAGTCTGGTTGTGTAAAGGGATAGAGCCCTGACTACAACCCAGCTGACCTGTGTTTTGATTAGCAGCTCAGACAACTGATGGAGCAGCAGGGAAGGGGTGGGAATGACCATCTAATTGGGAGGACATTCACTGATATCCTCTTAAGGGGCAGTGTTGTTCAAAGAGAAGAAATGCCCTCAGATGTAATCAATGAGAGTGGGGGAAAGGGAAAGTGAATGGGTACGTCATAAAAGAAAAAAAAATCACTGCCTGGTGGAAGCACAGATGAGCTGAGCCCACAGGGTACCTTCAAGGTCCATGACTGGTTCTAACAAAAAAATGGAGTGAGTCCAGATGAGATAGAGAGTAGTTGGTAGACCTGGCATGGGCATTGAGTAGTAGGGGCTAGGCAGGTAAAAATGAGGTCCAGGGGGACATAAAATATCCAATCTATTCAAACTTTTTATTTTTTCTCTGGTAATCCAAATTTATACAGACTTCTTTTTCATGCTTTGTCCTCCATCTTAACCAACTTAGCAATGAAAGGCACCGACTTCTCTTTTATCTTGCTGATCAACTTTTCTAAGAGCCTGTTTTTCATCTGCAGTATAAAATGGCATCTGTTTGTCATAGAGCAATGCCTTTTTTAACTTTAGGCATATTTAACATTATCATAATTTCTGATAAATAACCATTTGTCAATTGAGTATGTGCTGCTGCTGCATTCATCAGTGACAAAGCTGCAGGACAAGGGTGGGGAGGAAGGTATAGAATCGTTTAGCTGAGAGCACATATGGTGCCCGAAAGCACGTGTACGGGGATGAAAACGTGCCCAAAACCCAGTAAGCGGATGCATGCACCGCGAACAATAGCACAAACAGGAACGTCAGGGGAAGAAAAGAAGGAAACGCTGAAGTAGGGTAATTGGAGTACTACTGAGCAATTAACACCAATCAACTCACGGCGGCCAATCGATGGCAGCTGACAAGTTTGCTCGCAGAAACCTGCAAAACAGGATAGGGGAGGCACTGGATTGCAAAGAAAGGAAAGGAAGGCATTGGATTGCAAAGATAGGAGATCTGTCATAGCAGAGCAAATCAAACCGACAGTAGACCGGCAATAGAACACATTACGCAAAATAAGCCAGGTCTAGGAAAGTACAAATGAAAGCAGGCTGCTGGATGCATGCCAGAAAATGGTAGGTGGAATGTGCAGAAATGTAAAGGGAAGGTCAAGAGGTAATCCACAGCAGCCAAATGTAATTCAACACCAAAGGCACCACAATAGTAGTTCCAGTAGTAAAACACATAAGGTACCCTGTAGCTACGATCATGCATACACACCCTATGACATCATCGGTGTTCACAGCACAATAGTATAAAGTGTGAAAGCACCCAACACACACCTGCGTATTCCCAAACACTGCACCATAGGAGTAAACACACGGGGAACTTTTAAAATGTACATGTTCGGAGCTGCCATAGCTGTGATTCATCAGCATGTGTTAGAAACTGACGGTGTTGTGAAGGATGATGCCGACAACCACCGCAGGCCCCGGAGGAGGAGAAGAGTGTTCAGACCAAGGGTAACCTACCAGGGGCTACATGATCTGGAGATAGTAGAGCATTACAGGGTGGACAGGGACATCTTACAGCAAATAGTGGAGCTGTGCTGTCCACGCCTGAGAACCAGAAACAACAGAGGGGAACCCATCCCAGTCAACACAAAGGTATGTGTAAGCTTGCGAATACTAGCCACAGGTACCTTTCAAAGGCCAACTGGAGATATAATGGGGATCTCACAGGCATCAGCATCCAGGGTACTACACTAGTTCCTGGATGCCATGTTACCACATGCCAATGAGCATATATACTTCCCCCGAACTCAGAAGGAGTTGGCCAGCAATATGTGTTACTTCCACCGTGTGGCACACTACCCAGAGGTACTGGGTGCGATAGACTGCACACACATACATATCAAGTCACCACTCGGTGAGCATGGTAGGCGCTACATAAACCGCAAGAGATTACACTCCATCAACTGCCAGGTCGTGTGCAATGCCCAGGGCATTATCATGGATGTGTGTGCTGGCAGCCCTCGAAGCTACCATGACTCCCATATCTGGCATGCTTCACAGCTGTATCAGGTATTTGTCAGGGGGGACATCCCACATGGCCACCTTGTGGGGGATGCTGGCTATGCACTGGAGCCGTGGATGATGGCTCCCATTAAAAATGCACACACACCCATGCAAGAACGCCATAATGAGGCACACGCACAAACCAGAATCATCATAGAGTGTGTGTTCGGGATGCTGAAATCACGGTTCTGGTGCTTGGACACATCTGGTGGAGCCATGCAGTACTCTCCAGGCACATGTGCCCACATCTTCATAGTATGTGCCATGCTACATAATATGATCCTGCGGAAACAGCTGCAGCAGGGACAAAATGGTGAAGGCCCTCATAGCCCACCACAATTGCCAAGGCCATAGCAGGCACAGAGGGATTCAGACTACGAACACACTGTGCCACCCCAGTAGGCAGACGGAAGCATGCCCAATATGCCTTCGCCTTGGTAAAGAGGGAACGTATAGCACATACTCTGACAGTGTAGGCCCCTATGGACTGACACACCTCTCCACCTGCACACACAGTAAAATGGATGGCACACAAACACGACCACCTGTAAATTGTAATGTATAGGTGGCCCACTGTGTGAATCCTACATAGGCAGCCCTCAAACATTGTATACACAACAGCTATTGGAACACGGAATGGCAACACCTGAACAGTACATGAGCCTATCAGCATATGTTGGTACTGTGTGTATAGGTTCCCAGGTACATCGGTAGGTACACACCCGATTGTCAGAGGCCATACACCAAATGGGGCAAACAGCATCTGCTGTCGCCACAACATCGAGTAACCAACTGTCGCTTAGTGGAGAAGAGGCAATTGCGGGAGCACATGTGTGTAAGCACTGTTCTGCACACACTCAGCATGGATTCCCTGCTGCATTAATGAGGGGCTCCACATAATGTAATCATAGATGTTGTGTCAAGGCATGGGGTGTACCCATGACAGGTATTCGTCACCCCAGCATGCTCCATCTACGGTCGTTTGAAGGTGTAGCACAGTATTGTGTGTGGCTCACTGTGATATACATACCCAATGCCGGAGCACATCCAGTAAACATCACATGGACATTCCATTAACTGGACTCATCAATATGTAAACTAACTGAGTTACCCATATGAGTGCAGTATGGAGTAACAGCCATAGTATACTCCACATAGAAAACAACATAACACGTGTACAAATCCCAGATGTCCAAGTGTTAAATGCAGTGACCGTCATGCATGTTCCTGGTCCCACGTCCTGCAAGGGATGTAACGTAATCCCGAAGGCTCGAGTAATGCATGTCGGATGCAGGTAATCACATCATGTTTAGCACACGTTAGCGGGAATATGCGTTGCCCACTGCTGGTAAGCGACATTTAAATATGACTATACGGATATGCGCGAAACAGGGCTAAGCTTCTCCGAATATCATGCAGATCACGGTCAATGATGTCCAGAACAGGTGAAACCAGCATTATTCACCCCTGTACTAATAGCGCCTGCTCTGAAGGGTAAAACGACCACTGCCAGGAGTAGAACACGCAATCATGTATACAGTCACCTAACACTATTGCTAGCCAAGATGTACCTACGGTAGGGTTGCCACCTCTTCAAATGACCAATGTGGGACATACGTCAGATGTCTGCAGGCCGACACATACACCCAGCCAGTATGAAAATCAGAACGTCACTGTTTTGCCTAGATAAAAGCTTATTCTTGTAATGTTTACTTACTTATTCTGTTTCTATAACATATAGGTGGTTCAGATACAGAATAACTATTTTATGCAACTATTACATAAACTATAGGAAATAAGTATGTCCTAAAATCTCAGGACATTTGCCATGTTTACAAATATTTTGCAGGACACAACTGCCCAAAGAGGGACTGTCCCTCGCAAAGTGGGACAGCTGGTAACCCTAACCTATGGCAAGTGTGTTATGTGACAGGTACAGACACAAACGTACGGAGTCCAGAAAACAGTATACACCGACAAGTACACAATGAAAGGTGTAGCTTGCCTGTCACTTTCCCCTGTTAGATATATATATATATATATATATATATATATATATATATATATATATATATATATATACATATATATATACATATATATATATACACATATATACATATATATAATACAGATAGAAAGGGCGATAGAGTGATATATGTTGATATATACGGATTCACCGATATCTGCAAATATATAGATAGGTCAACAACATTCATAACACCTTGGAGGTACAAATAAATAGGATACCGCCAACTATGGAATGTGTAACATACCGACACGCGTAACCACGAGGCTGAATGACCGAAAGAACACAGTACCGGAACAGTAGAACCACGAGTACTACTATGACGATATGAAGGGACATTTAGTTACCGCTGCCGGTGTTGCGGTCCACATAGGTACTGTGTTCAACTGTGTTTGTGAGTGCCGTAGTCTGTGTATGTGTGTGTTGAGGGTGCCGTGTGCATTTCCGTGTGACTGTAATGTGTGTGTGTGTGTGTGTCTGCATCGTGTGTCTGTTAGTGCCAACTTGGAGGTTGATCATTACGGTAGGTGTGGGTATAGCTAGCCGTAGGCATACGGTTACCACCTGTCCCACAATAGGAGGGACAGCCCCTCCCTGGGCAGGTGTATCCTGACATAAAACATTACAAAGGGCAAATGTCTGAGATTGTAGGACATTATTATGTCCCATATATTATGTAATAGTTGCATGAAATAGTTATGCCTGTATGTAAGAAACGTAAATGTTACATGCAATATGATAAGTAGCCAAAGTCCCACAACAATAGGTATGTATTGAGGATAAAAGTATGTGCTATCCTGTGTACTGACCATGGCTATGTGTCAGCCTGTGAACACTGCTGTGTGTCCCGCAAGTGTTCAACAATGGCCATATGAAAAGGTGGCAACCCATGCCAAAGAGGTTCTGTCACCAACACAAATGCAATGACTGCAAATATCTGGGACAGAAATACACGGGATAGCTGTCATTTAGAAATATCCCTTTACATATCACTGTAATTCCGGAGGTATGGAAGTATCAACCTCACCTGCATACTATATAGAAACCAATTAACAATGGCCCAATGTAAAATCCCGTAACATAAGCCTACTAACTGATAGCTCTTTAATGAGGGAAGGGGCCCACACACATATATATCTGTAATATGTAGAAATGCAAGCCTCACACACCTGTATATGCTACGTACACCCACCGACATCCCCCACACTAGAAACTATAGCAATACAGGCTGTAATTACAGCACAAACATCCAGTCAGTCAATTACATCTGCAGAACCATCAACATACCTTGTGAGAGACACAATTAAAGGCGCCATGCAAAATTGTAGCCGTTGTATAATGGAACAAACGGCGATGTTACAGGTTTTATTTGCAATAGTCCATTATCAGACAGTTGGGATGACAGGTACACCCACATGTTGAACCACATACTCTAGCCATCACACACAATCCACGGGGGACATGAATCCAAAGTATACTTGTCTCTACACATACAGTTGCCATGTAATTGGCGAATGGAGTAGCTGCACAGCTGATGTGCAAGTAATTAGTCACTCAGGAACACCTATTGGCGGCAGGAAACCACATGTTACAGGTATCGACGTATATAAGGATGACTTGCCAGACATTCAAACCGTATGCTCATACCATATAACTGTTTAAACAGTGTAAGAGAGATAGAGACAAAAGTCCGTAACGATAAAAAGGTATGTAGAACACTCGGTATGTAAGTGTATGTATAGCATGTTTTGTATTAATTATTTAGTGTATGTATAGCCTGGTTTGCATTAATTAAAAGTGTCCGCAATGCATAAAGTGGGAAAAGGTATTTATGTAGTGATGTCTTGCTGAGCATACTAACGCTTGTAGAAACTGTGCGTCCAGCAGTGGGCCACAAGGTAAACATCACAGACACCACAAGGGATGCTACATGAGGGCTTTAAACAGAACAATTCCATACAACCCGCCGCCAGTGGTAGGGTATGTCCAACAAGTACGTGCCATAGCAGGGGATAGTATATGTTGATATACTGTCACAGTAGGCATGTGTATGGGCATAAAACGACAATGACATGTCTAAGGTTGTCCTGCTGTGCAAGTATGCTTTGCATTATGGGATACTATGTAAAATATGTGTAATGTATAGTATTGTAGGTAGATATGTCAGATATTCTACACAGCATAACAGGCATATCATGCATACCAAAGGTATTGTCTATTGGCATGTACAATAACAGGATACATATGGCTTGTAGTCACGGGACATTGTAATAGCATGATAGCTAATCTAAATGGAAGGGCTACCAAGTAACCATGCACAAAGGACTTGTAATAGCTTCACAGGTTCATAGTGGGGTAGTATGCAGTCTGGCAAGTCTATGTGTAAGCGCAACTACAGTGTTCACACCAGTGGCACCTCTCTAGGGTAGTGTTCTGTGAACAGCAGAGCCATGTGTTACCTGCACCTCTGCACAGTACAGCCACTGCAGTGATCCCTGGTGTACATGTGTCTCCCATCCATCAAGTGAGGTATCACATGAACAGTGCTACTGAGTGTCCCTGCGTGATGTACATAGGAATCATGTTCCAAAGCATGGTGAGTGTCTGGTTTGGGAATGTAACCCGCAAGCACATCCCACTCATCATTGCGTGTGTGCACATATCCATGAGCATGTTGCTCACAGTGGCTTTTGCTTATGTCACGTATGTGGAGTATATCCATTAATATTGTTGTGGACATGGGCCCTGTCTGTTCAGCAGAGGTCACCCCTGAGTATGTAGTATGCAAATGTGTACAGACGTGGTGTCCGTAGTTCAGTCGCATACTTTAACTGTCGGAGCTCAATAAACGTCATGGCGTGTTAATGTTGTGGTATGTAAAGCTGTAGCTGTTGTGTAAGGTACACCCTAAATGGGGTGTTGTACGCTTGAATGTGTGTAGAAGTCTGGAGTTTAGAGGTACAATGGGTGCCTATGTACCAGCTACACACCCAGTACAGATGAGTGTGGCCACATAGAAGGATATCTACACCACAGTGGCAATATGGTAATCACAGGAGTGGGTGCAACATACGTGTGTACTACGAACACGTACAATGTGACATGTATGTAGGGGACTACCACCTATGTGATAGTCAGTGGGTGAATGGTGTAATGCAAAGGTGATGTTCATGCACCTTGTGTCATGCAGCTTGAGGCCATGATATTCATACCAGGTATCCATCACACTGACACCCGTATGGATGGAGTCAGTATCAGCTGGTGGATCAATCATGGCACTTTGTATGCAGGGGTTTGTAAAGCTAGGCAGGGAAAGTTCCTCTGTGCTAGCCTGTACCTCAGGGAAGCATATACTGAACATGAGGGGCCCTATGACCGAGGACTGTGGTATGCCAAATGTAACTGAAATGCAGTAGGTACTATGGTATGCTACCCTCATTGTGTGTGTCCTGTCCATGAGCCACGTTGCATAACATCCTGAGACATAGGGTACGATGTGCAGGTGGATGTGTATGTTGTCAATACCAGAATGGAGAATGGTGCTGAAAGGCAATGAGAGGACAATGTAGGCTGTGTGGACCCCCGTACCATCAACTACCCTGGTAACTCTATGAAAGGAGTCCACCAGGTGTAGGAGCCATGCTCTGGCCCTAACAAACCCAACCTGGGTGGCATCAAAGGACCGGAGCCCAAAAAGGTCTCTGTGAATGACGTCCATGATGATGTGCTCCTTAGCCGTGCAGAACAGTCCAGTCAGGTGTGTAGGACAATAGTCCCATGCATTGTGGCACCACCTGTGTGGATTGTGACAACTGTTGCTGTGTGCCATTCGGGGGCCACAATGTCTGATACAAGGCTATTACTGAATATTGTGGCCTAGTGGGAAGACATGTCGTTCAGAGGTTTGTGGACATCACAGCCTGGGATTTTGGAAGGTGACATGGGGCCAGTGTCCCAGGACATATAGAGTGCAGGTTAGTACTGTGTAGGTGTGACCGCAGGGACACCACAATGTTCCTGCATGGATTGTGGCCCTGTAGTGAGTGAGAGGGTGTAATGTTAGCATTGAATCCATCCGCCAGCATGTTGCCAACATCACCTGGTTCTGTAATGTTCCTGAGTGACTGTTGTATGTGAGAGCAGATGTGGGTATTGCCATTGACTACTGACATACCACCATAATGCCTTGTGGTACACCCCGGAATGTGTCGCAGTAATGTTTACGTAGCTAGTCTTGGAGTATGTGATAAGGGATCCCGTGGCCCTACCGAGGCTGACCAGTGAGCTACCCCACCCATGATATTGTACACCACTGTGCAACAGCCTCCACCCATTGCTGTAAATTATGTCCATGGAACTTGACCACCAGAGTGGCGTCTGTTATCTGGTGGGTACCATCATGGCTCTGTGTGGAATAGCATGATCCATGCAGTTGTTTACATGCTAATGAAGTGCACTGGGGTATGTTTCAGCATTTGTATGTGCATTGTCCATCTGCACGGGTGTCATGACGTTAACTACCGCTGTCATAAGACGTCTGTAGTAGGTGTTGTAGTACTCATGTACTGTGTATGCCATGAAGGGTGTGGTGCTGGGATGTGGCTAACAAGGGTGATTAGCATATGTTCAGAATCCACCAATGAGGGGATAATTCCAGGTGTGGAACACCAGTCACATGTTGGTAGTGTTCATGTCAAGGATAATGTTGGTCTTGGAGGTGGTGTGTATGGGTTGATCCAGCCGAGTGGAGGTTATGACTCACGGATGTGTCGGTACATGAGTGGCTATCCCAGTTAAGTGTGGGGCAGTGTCAGTCTCACATCAGTAGAAGCTGTCTGAGCCCTACTGTCCAGTACACCAGCAAATGAGGTCTGGTAACCGTGGGGTATGTTGTTGAATCCGTAGCTTGTTACAATGTGTATAGCGGTTCCGGACACAGTTAGTTGCATGTGGATCACCTCTGATGCATTGTGCTAAGTAACTAGCCAGGATGTGTGTACAACATAGTGGAATATGGGAACACCTCAGCCGTGGGTGTGCCGGTCCAGGTACGTACCTGAAAGGTATGGTCTGTCTATAACCTGTCATTGCAGGTGTGCTCTGCAGAGCCTAGAGGCAGGTCCCAGCCACTGCAGAGATATTGAAGTGGTGCATTATAAGGTGTGCCTTGCCTGCGTGTGTCACAGAGGAAGATGTCAAGCATTGTGTCACATGACCCCATGTTTTGCATGCCAGTTCCCGTTCTGCCGGTGACTGTTATTGGAAACTGTGCAAGACAGGCAATATAGAAGTAGCAAGAGCCTTACATGTGATCTGTACTCCCAGGGCTGACAGGTGCAGGTCATCTGTGCCAAAGCATTGTGTTGTTTGACCAGGTCAGTCAAAGCGGACAGATATCAGATGCCTGTGGAATGACAGCAGAAGCATAGACAACTGTTGAAGTGACACAGTCAGTCATCGTACAGTGTTATCAGGTCCGGATGAATGCATAATGCTCCCCAGGGCTTGGTCCACACCTTCAGGCCTACAAAACTGGTGAGCTATTGCATGTTGCAGAACCAGTTACCCAACAGCAAGATGTAAGCGACTATTGCCTTGTGTAGCCTGCTGAGTGGAACAGCAGTGTGACCGCCTACAGAGTCACCTATGACTGGTGTGTTGTGTATATTATAACACCCTATTGGCTGTATGTGATGGGCACACATGAGTCTGTGGGCTATAAGTTGGTGATGTTGTGTTCGGTGATGGGGGCTGCCTTTGGTGCCTACACAGAGTATGGGGAGGTGCTGCACAAGTTGTCTTTGCATGTGTGGCCTGTGGTGGAGATCATGTCAGACTACGTGATGAGTGGGGTGTGTTGCAAATGTTACACATCCCCACATAACTGTCCGGTGCAGTCAGGGTTGGTGACAGCATTACCCCCAGCAGGGCTGCATATGTGCATCCCCCACAGGCTGTAGTGTCGTATGTTGGGAGGTGAGCATTGAATGTGTACATGAGACAATTGCTCTATTGCCACATGTACAACATATCCATCATATAGACAGGCAATAGCACTGGTGTGTGACAGTTGGACATGCCTGTATATACAACCATGTCTCACAGGATATGTGAGTTACGTGTGTACAATAGCTGTTGCACTGTAAGCAAGCTGGAAATGTGAGGACAGACAGTGTACCTGTGGGAAATGATGTGGAATGGGTGCTATATTAATCAGTAGCTCATGACATGCTCACAAGTTCTGAACAAGTGCTGAGCATGAACATACCATACAGATAGGGTGTTGGATAATATCAACCCACAAGTGGTGATGACAGTCATAATGGGTGGCACTGCACTATAACCCTGCTGAGTATGGTCTGCATGTTCATGAACCATTATCAATGTAGATGTTAGCAGTACAGATGTGCAAGACAGTACGGATGTTTGATTACAAATACCTTTGTATGTCACAGGAGTGTTCTACCAGTGGCCTGTTGACAGACTCACAACTACAAAAGGTGCCAGAGTGACATGTGCATATCACACCAGTGCCAGTTACAGTAAAACAGGGTTAATGTGTTGTACTCCACCCTCATTGTAGCCCATACCACACAGACAAATGTCAGGCATCTGTGTATGTAAGGATGTGAATGGCCATGACCTATGAGCAATAGCTATGTCAGTGTTGTGAACAACATACAGAATGGGCTGTGTGGGTGAGTTGTGTGACATATGTGCACATTCTGATGGATGATATCAGCATTGTCACCGCTAGGTGAACATCCCTGTACCCATTAACTACCACCTAGGCTGTGGTCAACATTATAGACACTGTGTAAGGGATGGTGCTGTGCAGTACACCTCCCTGACTTGGTGACATCTCCAGGCCCCTTAGATAGTCATACGAGGTACCCATGTCATGACAGGGTGCCATCCATGCGCACGGAGATCATTGGACAGGCATACACACCACTTGGGTGACCAATATTGGATCACATATCACCTTTAAGGGGTAATGGCCATGCGTGGATGGGCGATACCAGCCTTCACAATCCTCACCTCTACTATGCAGCATGCTGTCTACCTTGCATAAAGACATGTGCTACACTATGATGATGGACATGCTACATGTCCATATGCTGATCTGAAAGACATACGTCATGGACAGCCACCATCCTAGTATTAGGATCGCCACATGCTGGACAGATCCCTGTGCCATACATGTGACATACTCCCGCCATACCAAGCAACCCTGTCCATCAAAGCTGCACATGTCATCCTTGTCATACATGGTGTGATGGCCGCATGGTAGATGTAGTATCAACTGTCTGGATCAGTAATGTGGCACTGATGCACCTCGCGGTGGCATAATGGCTGTCGGATACAGCTAGGAAACCTTGCCCGTACATGCTATAGTTGATAACCATCCCTGCAAATGACGTCCGACTAGCCATTGTCCCATGTCTATCACATGTGCAACACAGGCGATCCGTGGCAGGATGTTGAACAGCTGTACAGTGCTGTGTAGATGTATATGGCAAAACACATGCATGTACAGGTTTCCATGTGTATGAGTGCATTGTCACTGCTCAAGTCCATTAAGGCTGTGTCTGTGTTGATATGTGACATATACACAGCATCAAGGTCAACAGCATTACCGTGGACACATCCAGGCATGTGCAGATAGGTAAGAACACCAGTGCAAACAAACAGACATGCCCACATCAAGACAGCATTCACATGGAGTATGAACACTGTAATGAAGTGACACACATATTTGGTGATGATATCCAATGCATAACGGGTGTTACATGTGTGTGACACAAACATGTCAGTCGTGTCAGTGTCATGATGATTTGCAAAGATAACTGTGCAGATGTACTAGATGTCATAGAAATGTATGTGCAACAGTATCTCTGTACTTCTCTGAAACTGTGACCTGTCACCATCATTATGTCTTACAGATAATGCCTCGTACACGCCTTCCAGCATACAGCCACCAGGAGGATGATGTCCTCATCCCGTACCTCCATGAGAACTACGAGGTGTTGTTCAGCCATGTGCCACAGCATGCCCAACAGCGGGACATCCTGTGGCAGGATCTTCGCAGGAGGGTGAACGATGTGGGTGGCCATAACCTCACCTACCAGCAGGTGCGCAGACACTGTACGGACTTGATTACGACATGCAAAACAGCGTGCCACTGCAATCACCAGGGAACAAGGTGGAACAGGTGGTGGGCCACCAACCCAGCCCCCACTCACACACACTGAGGAGCTACTGGACAGTCTGGGGACACCCTCAGAACAGCATCCACAAACACTAGCTGCCATCGTGTAGGTGGGTGTCTCCCAACCAATGAGCCTGGAGTTTTCTGGTAAGTCAGTACTGCACATATGGTTACTATATCCCATTTACATGCATGTGTCACTGTACATTATGTAATGTAAAAACATATGCATGGTATGTGGACACACATGCTGCATACTACAGTATGCTACCCTGTGTATGCACACATGTGCATACTATATGCTATTGTACAGGCAAATGTGTTAACATGCACAGTGCACCCTGTGGCTGTCATACAGTCATGGATAATGTTCATACTGCTGTGTCACCCCTATACAGGTACCTCTGGCGTGCCGCAAAGACATGTTTCTGTTGCAGGTGAGACTGTCATCAGTATAAGGCATGTTAAAGCATAGATCTATTCACCATGTGGCCAGTTAACACTTGTACACTTGATGTTCGTTCCATTCACGATATACAGGTCGCATCACCCATCATTCACACAGGCCACCCATGTGCAATATATACAAACGAAATGATACACCGACATTAAACCAGAGTACTTGTCATTGCTACATGTGTGGTCAGCTGTGCATACAATGGTGGAGGTGTTCTACAATGGAGGCATATGTACTATACATTGGAACAACACGTGTGGTACGCAAATAGTACCACACAGTGATCTGTGATATGGGCAGCCCACAGGAGTCATCATTGTGTTATATGCCCCTGCAATGCATGCACACATTGTGATGTGCCATCTGACATGTCCCAGACACGTAGTATATTGACTGCAATAATGTCACACTATCCCATAACCCATACCCCACATACAACCTGTTGTCTGCATAGCCCTGTGGATGGTGACATATCTGACATCTATGGGTGTATGTCATATGGGACAACAACAGACATGTGTGATAGACGGCCATCACACACATTTGTCCAACACATGTGCACACATGGCCATGGGGGATGGCCAGAGATACATAGCCACACAGTAGATGTGATGTGTATACACCCTGTTTCACATTGTCCATGCATGGTCCAATTATAGCCTTAGTTGACTGATTATACAGTTGGTGTGGTACACTGGACATCCTAAAAGCCTGTGCACAGCCAGTGGAGGTGTCACTGATGTCTACCATATAAGATGTGTTGAAGATCACGCCTGTGTCATAGCATGACAGTAGTCACCTCTACAGCTTCCACAGACATTGACACCACATCAGGCCACAGATACTGTACATTTCCCTTGCTGCTGTAGGACATCACCGTTAGCTATGTACCTAGTGTGTGTGGTACATCAATGTCATGTGGGACATGGTGAATTGACAAGTCCGCTATGTGTGGACATGGTTGCCAGGCAGCTAAGACTCTGTAGTTGTTGTGCAGGGGTGTCATCTGTAGGTCCTCCAGTGACCTGTCACATGACACAGCATGGTTTGGTGTGTATACAACTCAGCATCATGGGTCACAATCCACAGTTAAGTCATGGGTATGCATGCAGTTATGGCTATGCAATGTGTACATATTATGCACTGTATAGCAATATAGACACCTCATGATGCCATGCAATGGCACAGTGTCTGTACTTCACACTGTAGAGCAATGTAGATGGCTCACACTACCCTTCCATGCACATGCACATTTGCTAAACATGCATTCTATCTGTAGGGCATACAGACAGCACTGCAATGTAATGCCCATTACGACGCTGTACATGTGTCAGGACACCATTGTGTCAGACATGTATGCATGTTAATCCACACATCAGCAGATTACATGTCAAGGTCACGTCAGCCATGTGTACTGTTATCCTGTTCTGGTCCACATGGTGTATCACGGGGATGCATGCATACTACCATGATTGTGTGAACGGCATGGCTATTGATATGACACCTGCTTGCTGTAGTGTGCACCCCAGGGGGTATGCTTACTAACACTATTAATGTCTGTGCTGCATGCCGTCTGCTGTATCACAGGCATGCTTCATGCCGTCTGTCAAATCACATGCATGGGGTGTGTGTGTGTGTGTGTGTGTGTGTGTGTGTGTGTGTGTGTGTGTGTGTGTGTCTGTGTGTGTATGTGTGTGTCTGTGTGTGTGTCTATTGTAATTTAGAGTTTTTCTTTGCATTCACAGGTGATGTAGGTGCGTTACCCTCTTGCGGTCCATCTGATGTTAGTGTCCCCACAGATACAAGCAGTGATGAACATATGCATGAGGTACAGGCAGGGTTGTCAGGGGCTGAATCTGTGTTAATGGTTGCCATCCCAGCTATGTCCCCCTCTTCCCCGCACACAGTTCTGCTGCCAACACATACCGCATCACCAGTGGCCATAGAGAAAGGACAGTCAGCATCTGTTAACGTGGAACAGGAATGTGTGGTGGCTACAGAAGGTGTGTCTCCACACCATGGTGTCAGTGTAATGTCTGCAGATGTGCCACACAGGCATGTGGCTGGTGCTGCTTGTAGGAGGACTTCTGGCAGACATGCACCTGCAGGACAGAGCGCAGCAGCTGGTATCACCAGACGCATGTTCCAGACTGTAATGGCGGCACAGGCACGTGCTGAATGGCAGAACAGAGAAGGGCAGAGGCTGCAGAGGGCTGCTATCCGTACCCTAAATGACAACATCCAGGCATTGGCAAATGCTCAACAGCAGATTGCTGATGTTCTGGACAGGCGATTGGGTGACATGGTCGGAATCCTTGACCGTGGCATGGCAATCCGCGAGCATGAGCTGTCTGTGCTGGAACATCTGGTAGGAGTGAGGCATAGGCCACATGGATGTAGGCCAGCTACACCACCTAGTGCAGGTCGACGTGACCGTGCCACCTCACATGCCCACTCCCATAGTGCTGGTAGCAGTAGCAGTGCAGCTGCTGCTGCGCTGTCCACACCAAGACACAGCAGGCCATGTGGACGTGGCCCTGGATGTTCCCAGCGGGGACACAGTTCCAGTGGACATGTGTCGTCGGACAGTAGCCAATCTGTACCTCCACCTAGTAGTGCCTGTGCAACCCCTGGCAGGCACAAGTCATGTGGCCGTGGTTGGACACAGTGAGCTGTACAACCTGGTCTGTAAAATCTGGAGCTGTCAATAATACCCCTGTGTAGGCCTCACAAAAGGCAGAACTGTGTGCACGCATACACGCACACAGAAAACACATCTGTAGGGCACCACAACACCAACATGCATACTGAACAGACATGTCCAATCATATCACTGGCCCTTACCCACACACATGATGTCACCCATTGGTGCAGCCTATGCCCCTGGCAAATATTTTCACCCTGTGCATATGATGAAGCCTGTGCCGCATCCCTGTCATCCACACCATTGGTGCAGGGACATGCTTAAATGGTCTGATGCACAGGGTGAACAGAATAGTGAGAAGTGTATATTACATTAGTTGTGTATGACTAGTAAGGGAAGTGTATATTACATTAGTTGTTTACTGTTGACATGCACCAGACATACCATGTAGTACAGGTGTAGCATGCATTGTTATATGTTCACAGTATGTGTCTCGGTAACAACAGTAAGAGCATGTTGGTAATGATGCCCTGGTTCCCTCCTTATGGTCTACTTGCATGTGCCTACAGGTAGCAATGTTTGCAGTCTCCCATGTGTAACTGTGGAGTACTCACAGGCACGTATGGCAATCTCAGCATGCTATACGTAGCCTTAACTGGAAAGCTGGAAAGTCTAACATACCACAGATGTCCACACATATACTGATCCAGCAGCATGTGTGCAGTTTAATAGGCTACAGTAGCTAGAGATGTGACATCCATACCAGGTCACATCACAGGTATGTTGACATGGTGCAGGGGTTGTATACAGCGGTCTGGCCAATGATAACGTTAGAGGCCACTTGATAGCATGAGGCCTCACTGTGTAGCAGTAATACCCTGTCACATTACAGGAACATGCCCACACTCACAGGGTCAGCAACACTATAACGCACACCCCATAGTGTTGAGGTGAAGACACTTGCCTATGTGGTCATCACCCTCACAGTACTGTGCACCCACACGATGCGACACAGAGAAAGGACATGTACAAGTAGCCAGTACGGCTGAGACCGATGGCATCAACAGGGTAGTAGACTGCATCACCATGAGGGGTTAGGGATCCTGTGTGTTCTGTATGGTAGCATACACCCTCACTCCATGCACCAGACAGCCATACATACATACACACACACACACACACACACACACACACACACACACACACACACACACACGCACACACTGTGGAGACCACAACTGTCATACACATACGGATAACTGATGTGTGTGATACACACACCACACCTGCCTACATCATGCTTTCCACATTGCAGTATGTACAGATGTCTACAACAGTGTACAGGGGTGTGTAACAATTGGGATGTATTCCCTACCATATGTGGCATATATGGTCACACATAAAAACACACATGGCATTACTGTGAATGATACACCTGCTATATGATGATATGTCTGACAGACATGCAGCAGTATTGGCCGCATTAATTGTACCAATGCTATGTCCGGCAATTGTGCTGCTATATGCACACGGGAGGATGTAAGTGTTACAGGTGTCAAGTAACATACAGTCGGTAACACCCGACCGCTGTGTCAGTTTTATGTCTTCACTGTCAAGTAACAGTAACATAGCGCACTGTTTGCACATGTAATGGTAGGATGGCGTGTGACACACCTGTGAGCCGTCCCCGGCAAGCATCCATCTACACTGGTGGATCATCACTTTATGTACACACATCCATCCATACATGATGTACATCCTACTGTACTGTCAGTATGTCACCATATACAGGTGTCAATGATGGGGCTGTATTGCAACTGCATGTTGTAGTTAGGCACAGATGAGTTACTTACATCAGCTACTGCACATGCATGGTAGCTGCATGCACACTACAGTTTGTACATGTGTGTTAGTCCTACATGCCTGTCATGTAGCCATGTTTGTATGCATTGCAAATGGTGGACATGTGTGTTGACATACATAACACATGGACTGTTGTATGATAGGATGGGTGTCATGGGTAACTAGTACAGAGGGAATGTGTCCTCGGTCAACAGTGCTACCTCATGTACTGTTGGCATTCAACAGCCATGGACCCACCTTCAATTTGCGTGCATATGATTGCTGTAGACACTTGTCTGCACGGAGGACAGCAAAAGCTATGCTATGTACATATGTGTTGTGTGTGTGGTCCATGCACATATCCACTGCAATTACATGTATAACATATCCAAACATGTGTGTTCGTTGGTGTACAGCGACAGTCATCTGTCACAGCTGTGTAAGACCCAGGGCCCCTGGTATGTGTAGAGCTGACCTGGTTATGTACAGAGGTATCATTGCAATGCATAACACATGATGGAACCCTGTCAGTACATGTGTAGTCTGCACAGTTGCTGTACACCTATGTACAGTCCACTTTATATGAGTCACATGGTGTTGTGTTGATGTATGGCTGTGTATTGCTGGTCCAACGACATGGTGATGTCTGAGGGCTACATTGTAGACTGCGGTGTGTACCTCTGTGATCTGCACCTGAGACATCTGTGATGGCTCCTGATCAATAATTGTGAGTGGCCTTCATGTACGTGGGGACAGTAATACCATACTCTGCCCTTCCGTGTTTAGTATCAGTGTGCATGCAAGATGGCCCTTTGCAACTGCTAAGTGTGTGAGCATGCCCAGTATGCCATTGTGTAGTTGGACACTCAGTACATTCCAAACTGTGCCCTTACGTGTTTAGAATCTGTGTGCATGCAAGACGGCCCTTTGCAACTGCTAAGTGTGTGAGCATGCCCAGTATGCCGTTGTGTAGATGGACACACAGTACATTCCAAATGGATGTGTGATACTAAGCATGCGGGCATGGCCAGTGACACCTTGTGTTGGTGATGTGCCTCTGTGTATGGGCATAGCCATTGACATCCTGTATAGCGATGGTGGACATCCAGGCAACAAATGTCCATTTTCAACATCACGATGGATGCCTACATTGAACACACTGGTTGACTGCAGGGTGTACTGTCTGTGGCACATCCCATATCTATGTAGTGGTGTTGTAGTGCTCTGTAGATATTTAGTTGCCCCAATCACACCACTGCCGTGTGTTTGTCTACGTCTACCTTGGGACAGTAATATGCTTCCAGACTGCTCACTCTCTATACATTCCCTATCGGCGTCCTTGCCTTTGCGGATGATGTCACCCACCTAGAAGTATGCCTCTGGGAGTGCTGTGTTCAGTAATCTCGGTAGCGCTTTCTGTAAATGCGTAATGCTGTAGTGTGATAAGGTAGTTAGGTGTATGTTTGACCCCCAGCCCTGCCAAGTGTGTGTGTGTGTGTGTGTGTGTGTGTGTGTGTGTGTGTGTGTGTGTGTGTGTGTGTGTGTGTGTGTGTGTGTGTGTGTGTGTGTGTGTGTGTGTGTGTGTGTGTGTGTGTGTGTGTGTGTGTGTGTGTGTGTGTTTCCAGCTGCCTGGGGACATGGTAATGCTTTTAGACACCTCACACCACATACATTCCCTATCGGCGTCTTTGCCTTTGCGGATGATGTCACCCATCTAGAAGTATGCCTCTGGGAGTGCTGTGTTGAGTAATCTGGGTAGCGCGTTCTGTAAATGCGTATTGCTGTAGTTTGATAAGGTAGGTAGGTGTATGTTCGAATCCCAGCCCTGCCAAGTGTGTGCCTCTGTGCGTGTGTGTTTCCAGCTGCCTGGGGACACGATAATGCTTTTAGATGCCTCACACCACATACATTCCCTATCGGTGTCTTTGCAGATGATGTCACCCACCTAGAAGTATGCCTCTGGGAGTGCTGTGTTGAGTAATCTGGGTAGCGTGTTCTGTAAATGCGTATTGCTGTAGTGTGATAAGGTAGTTTGGTGTATGTTCGACTCCCAGCCCTGCCGTGTGTGTGTGTGTGTGTGTGTGTGTGTGTGTGTGTGTGTGTGTGTGTGTGTGTGTGTTTCCAGCTGCCTGGGGACACAGTAATGCTTTTAGACGCCTCACACCACATACATTCCCTATCGGCATCTTTGCCTTTGCGGATGATGTCACCCACCTAGAAGTATGCCTCTGGGAGCGCTGTGTTCAGTAATCTCGGTAGTGCATTCTGTAAATGCGTAATGCTGTAGTGTGATAAGGTAGTTAGGTCTGTGTTCTAATCCCAATCCTGCCACGTGTGTGTGTGTGTATGTGTGTGTGTGAGTTTCCCGCTGCATGACAAGAGTACATTGCTTTTACACTATTCACTCTCCATAGAATCCGTACGGCGTCTTTGCCTTTGATGCTGATGCCAGCAAGCTAGACATATGCCTGTGTGAATGCTGTGATCTAGTAATCATGGTAGTGCGTTCTGTACATGCGTAATGCTGTAGTGTGATAAGGTAGTTAGGTCTGTGTTCTGATCCCAACCCTGCCAAGTGTGTGTGTGTGTGTGTGTGTGTGTGTGTGTGTGTGTGTGTGTGTGTGTGTGTGTGTGTGTATCTATATATATATATATATATATATATATATATATATATATATATATATAATGTAGATAGATATAGATATGTATGTGGATATTAGCACTATTGAATGTGCTGCATTATCTGCACGTGATCACCTTTGATGTATGTAAATCTGCTATGGCTCTGTGATAGTGCACATACTGTGTGCTGTAGTGATCCTGGGTTATAGTTGTGTAGTGACCAGTTATTTTGTTGCTGGGTATTACAAGGGACATTGAAAACAATGATAGTACAGCACCTTTAAACGGTCGTGTGCACATCTCAGCAACAGTCAGCAGTGGTTATTACTTTGGAGGATGAGTATGGCTCATATAACTATGTATTAACTGACAATACTATGCAAATCAGGTTAACATTACTGACTTCCGTTTATCCACAGGTTGTGATACAGATCCCAAGAATGTATGTGTATTCATTGACAGGTGCAGGACTGGAATATTGTTGAATGCATGGAGGGATGTCCATGGCCAATAATGGCGATCTGTACAGCCTGGCAGGTACGGTCTGTGACTGTACCACAACCTCCTGTATATGGCTGACACATGCTGAAACTGTGTACATGCAGACACACACACATGAAACAAACAGCTAGGGCTAACACATACACACACACATTGCATCAACACTGGGCCATGCAAACACTGTTGTCCCTCACACACACACATACTTACATGTTGATTGGATGGCTCAATGACAGGCTCTGGAAAAGAAACACAACACCCTGTGCATATGATGACACCTGTGCCACCACCTGTAATGTGTAACATTGATGCAGGAACAGACTAACATGGTGCTGATGCACAGGGTGGCTTTATAGCACTGTATTAATGTTAAAATGTTGTTTAACACAAAGTGTGATATCCTTCTAGGTGTATGTAAGCAGGCATGATGCATTGCAGCTATGACCATCAATGTAGTATAGTTTACAGCACTGTTAATTCTGAAGATTTATTATCCATCCATGTGCCATTTGACTGACGTGTGTAGTATTTGCAGCATGTGTTTCAGAATGTGCAGTATGTGTGTGATGTGTGTAGTACAGATTTATACATGCTTACAAATGCGTACACTGGCTTACACGACATTACACGGGCTTCAACATTCTTACACTAGCTTACTTGTTTTTCAACACACGCACACGGGCTGACATGTGTGCACACATGCTTACTCGGGCTTACAGGCGCACACAGGCGCGAACACACTGTAAGCAGGTTTGCAAGAAACATCAGTGATATCCATGGCGTACACCATCAGTTTCCTGACTTTACCTAGGATAAATCATAACATGCCTCTTCCATTGATGAGTAACTGACAGCAAACATGTGACACACTGCTCCGATAGGATTACAGTGTTTTTTACATACACACTCATGATGTCACCTATCGTCTACTCTGAGAGTCCCCTTAACCTACTCTTACACTGTAGTGGCTTGGCCCATATGGCATGACAAATTGTGATTCACTATCCTCAGCCTCTATTGCATCGGATTGCCTACTAATGCTTGGTTACATCTCTGACAGAGCGCTTCCACACATAGCAACCAGTACTCAGTAGCCATGTTGTCTTCAGCTTGCCATTCACCTGCATGGTGAACTAACTTGTAACTAAAATTACAATTTCTATGTATATTTTAAATATTTTTTTTGTTTTAAAAGTGCAGCGCGTTTTCACGCCGCTGCACTACGCTTACACACCGGAGATCGGGGAGGACAAATAGAGTTTTATTAATTTCCAATGGAAAAATATGCCACTGGCCTTATATTTGGCCATTGGCATGCTTCTTCGACTAAATTCATCCCTTATTTGCACCTGACATTGCTCCAATTAGCTACTTGCAGAATGTAACTCGGTTGACATCCGAGTGCATTTCTGCACATAACTCTACTCTTGCACGGACAGCTTACTGTTACATGTATCGCAGATTTACATCATTTGCATAGCTTTTACCTACAAATGGGGTAATTTGCATATCCTAACATTGTCCGTGTAACGTTCGTTTTAGGGGCTGTCTTACACGCCCCTACAGGATATTGCTGAATAGCTTGGCAGAATCTTGCCTTGCTCTACTCCTACTCTACTCGTACACACCGGCCAAGGCTCCATGACTCCTGGCCTAAGCTTTGCTGTGTGCTAATATGTCTATTTATGGAGTATGCATGGCTGTAGGTATGTTTTGACCTGCTATGTCTGACATTTCTACAGAGCAGCTCCCACTTTCATCATTAGTAAAGATGACAGCCCTATAGGTACTATATATACAGCTGTGACATTTGACAAGTCAACACATACCTGCAGTCAATACTAAACTGACTACTTCAGTGCTTTTCATACCTTCAGATTTTTCTTGTAGTAGTATAGTCGATAATACTGTTTCCTATAACATGTATCTGTTTCTGATACAAGATATATCATTTTATTACACCACTACACACAAGAAGAAATCACAGGCCAGATGCCATTACATTCCTTTTGCAGGACACACCCGCCATGAGTGTTGTGTTCCTCACAAAAGCCAACAGGTGCTAATCAAAACATATTATGCTATCATCTACCTTATGTGTCCGCCGGTATTTGCGCTTTCCATCAGTGGCAGAACTCACATGCCAGTGTGGGAGACTGAACACTGTATCAGGGACACTGCATAACACCCTGAAGGACACATTTATTTTGTTTCTATTAACCTTCCACATTGACTATCACAGGGCATAAGTATTCATTCACATTTATCGAGGTACATGCTTTTGACTTATACATGTTTTGTCATTTGCCATCACGTCTTTCTTCACACCTGTCCACCTGATATCACTAGTTCTGTACATTTATTTAGGACAGGGTTGCCTTCATACCTCTCAACTGTACACATTTTGGGTAAATGTCCCGAACTTAGACTTATAATGTTGTTCCTTTTTTCATAATATTGTGCCTTTCTGGTAAATTAGTGGCAAGTCATTAAGGACTGTGAGGTTAGATAATAATGACAGACATTAGTATTTTATAATTAATAACCCTCAAAACATTCATACTAATGAATTATCCATTATTCTATCAATGTTCTAACTTTGTCAGAGGAATATTTAAAATAGTCCCTATTTGTACTTATGTTAATATGCCTTTGTCCAGATGTCTTATTCTGAAAGGTTGAGAGGTATGGTTACTATCTTATTTGTACACATGTACGTCCATGATAATCGCTTACATGACACTGATATAAGTCCCTACGTTTTCCCCCAATGGTTTACACAATATCCAGTAGATGGGTTCTTCAGTTTTGTAAGGTATAGGCGTGTGCTATACCCACATAGGAATATTAATCACTCCCATGGGGGGACCTACTAAATCTGTGCCAACCAACACCTGGGAACCTAGGCCTATTATTGCATACCCATGATTCCCATACCTCACACCCCTCCACAGTAGTCATAAGACATATTTAATGTGAGCGATAATAAAGTATGAAGACACTTCTAAGCACTATCTTCTCTCCGCGTATCGGGACATATGTCATACATTCTGTCAACCCATGTGTTATTACCCTTACACAAGCTACTGTTGCATGTACAGCTATATTGTAGCTGTGGATGTGATTTATTTGCTTCGATCATTACAGGACGGTGCCTGTAGTGGACCAATTTTTGGGGTCCTGCAAAGGACACCTATATCCATGTTTAAAGAGTAGAACTTGCAGATTTGGCACACTGGTACTTTCCGGGCAATGGTTTGGAAAGCAGCAGTGTATTTACCTTTCTTGCATGTCTGTATGTCTATCCATAATAGCTATGACGTAACCTATTTATGTACATGTGTTATATCTACAAGGACATATGTTTATATGTTTGTTATGTATATATCAATTAATGTATTGTGTGTGTGTGTGTATATATATATATATATATATATATATATATATATATATATATATATGTATATAAATATATATATGTCTGTACATTCTTTATTTCATATATTCATTTAGTTTAAGTCTGTGGATATATATCTATACACAAATATATATATATCCATATATAGATATATAAATAAACGTGTAGAAAACAGCATTCATTTGCTATGCTGTGAGTGGATTACACACGCGCAGGCGCACTTGCATATCCTTATTGTGGGTTACATATGTTTACTAAGACTTTGTGCATACGTGGGCTTTATTAATTGTGACGGTACCAGTAAAATATCTGTAATCCGGTTAACGGACATATGCGAAACACACATTCACCTTTACATATTTAAATGTCTTTACAGCACAGACACATTCATTACACTTTAAACTTATATGTGCTGTAGTCGTAGTTGACCCGGGACTGCATTCACGTTGGCCGGATGCTGTAACCACTATACTATTGGTGTTCTGACTCATTTATATGCATACCCATAGTACATAGCTACATTAACATATGCCTCACCGCTTCACTTACAACACAGGCATCCATTCTCCTGCTGGGAAAAACACGATACTACATATTACACATTCCCTATTCCCTACTGCTCTGGACCCAAGCTGCATATTTAATCACTCCAAGGATATGCAGAACGCCAAGGCTTATAGTCCTGGCACATACAAGTCTTTGATTGTCAGGATGTTCATGTGGTGATCTGGGTTTAGGCTTGTCCACCTGGTGAACGGAACTGCCCTGACCGGGTTCAAATGTCAGACAAAGCTCATGGACAGAATTTGTCCATTTTATAGATTTTTACCTGTGTTTACAGCCACAGGTGTTTCGGCACCTGTCAGCAGCTTTTTATGTTGGCAATACATAATATGAGTGGGGGTGGTTAAAATACGTAAACGATGAGGGGTGTTCCTATTCACATTTGACTATTTCCTGTATGCATTCATATGAGTATTATTATTTTGGACATGAATTAACTACAGGTATGCAGTAGTACAGTAAATGTGAAGGTTTGTTACTGTAAATATGTACGGACCTCTGTAATACACTGTTGTTTTCTGGCAAATCAGTAGCTAATCATTAAAGACTGAAGTCAGAACATAATGACAGACAGTTGAGGTTCACACTTCATACTCTTCAGGTAATTAATGCCAATGTACAAACTGTTATTCTATCAACTTTTTAAGTTTCTAAGAGCAATCTTTACAAATTGTCCCTACTTTTGGGCCTTTGTCCCACTTTTATTCACGGCTTTGTCCAGATATCTTGCTCTCAGAGGTTGAAAGGTATGGTCAGTCACACCTACACACACATTAAGTGTCCCTCACATAGTAGATCAGGGTTATCCTGTTTACATCAGTGCCTTCATCACCCTTATACCATTTGCCATTATGCGAATGCATGCAATATATTCTCCCGCTTATTTGTGTCAGGACACGTGCGTCACGGGCAAGTGTTTGATCCTGGGTAGTAGGTTATGCATGACCACTTAGGGCTGGACAGTGTCGTGCACCTCTAATGCACATTCCAACTTCTGTCCAGATATCTACAGGAGTGGACTTTGTGTCGTCTATTCTAATGTTTACACAGGTTACGTATCCCATGAGGAATATCCAAAAATTGGACCGATCCACAACAAGAGGAATACCTAACATCCTTTTGGAGTTACGAAAATGTGATGAGGTCATGTGCAATCCTGCAACTGCCTAGGGTGACACTACCTACTACATATGCGTAGTGGTCACTATGTGTAGCTGTGGCTGCACCAAACCAGTAGGCCAAGTACGGCTGGATTTGGTGGACGTTCAGGTACGGGAGCGGGTTGTGTGATGTGGAGGGGATGCTGGGTAGTCCATTATGCATCCAGGTGTGTTGCATTTGTTATGGCCAGTTCCATCCAGGTGTGTTGCATTTGTTATGGCCAGTTCCATCAGGACCAATCTGTGGGTATGTGCCGGTGACATATCTATACATTTGTATTGCACATTTCAATATTCATCTGTTTGTGGGATTGTGTTCTACAGTATGGCCTGTCTGCTTGTATTGCAGCTGTTTATACATGTGTTTGTGTTTCTTTCAGCTTCACCCACTGCTCCCTCATACACCTCCAGTTCACCTATTCTGCATACGACACAGTATTGCCTTGGAGGATTGTACCATTACCCATCCACCCCACACACACAGATTCCTCACACCCCTATACATCACAGCTTTGGTTGTTGGCCCATGACACGGCCAGAGTAACACATGGAATACCCTACATGTGTCTGGTACCTGTATGGTTGTGTGGACTACCCTGCCATGTTTGCTTTCCACATGCTATACCTCACGCACATAGCTACAAGCTCATACTTAACTTTCATTACATGGTTGGTATACCCAGGTACTACCCGTTCGACTGTGACACATCCTGACAAGTTCGGCTTGTACCGCTGACTTCCGGATTTTGGCAACCTGTTGTACTCATTGGTAGGATGCCACCTTTTCCTATGTCCAAGATGGGATATATTCTGTACACATATCTGACTGTAGTGGATAACACCTCCCCACAGTCGATGGTAGGGTTGCCACCTTTTCAATTGGCCAAAGTGGGACATTTTTGGTACAAACATCACATTTTACAAGCCGACACATACCCATGGTCAGTACACAGGATAGAACTTAGAATTCTTACCTATATAAAAGCTTATTCTTGTAGCAGTTTAGTTGCTTATTCTGTTTCTTATAACATTTATGTAATTTAGATAGAGAAAAACTGTTTAATGCAACTATTACATAACGTATAGGGAATAATTTTGTCCTATAATCTCAGGACATTTGCCATTTTTACAGGTTTTTTTCAGGACACAACTGCCCACAGAGGGACTGTCACTCGCAAAGTGAGACAGGCGGTAATCCTAGTCAACGGTACGGATAATACTGTTCCTTTCAGCCTACATGTGTCCTTATTGTTGTAGATGTTTATATGCTCCTTCTGTTTCATTGACATTTTTATTCTATTTCCTATCACATTTGGTATGTGAAATATGGACATACCTTTTGTATGTGACTATTACATGCCTTGTGGGATATGATTCGGACATACGGTCGCTAGATATCTACATTTCTCATGTATTTTGTTATGGACACATCTGCCCAGCTGTGTACCCTCCTTCACATTATGGGTCAGCTAGTGACCCTCACCATTGGGCTGGACGTACCTACTGGTGGCTCGCTAACATATGATGTGTTTCACTTCCACTTGGTATGGCTATCTACACTGCTTTGGACTACGGCCACACGGTCTTCCATGTCATTTGTTCGCCGGATAGGGACCCGTTATTTCTTACCGTGCATTTGTGTCTGCTTCTTCACTTTGTGTTCGCAGGTACTTTCTTGCATGCTTTGCATACGTTTCAGTATCCACGGACACTGATATGATTACTATCTTGCAACTTGTTATATGCAAGCATTTTAGGTTGCACATCGACAGCTGCCATTTCCACGCCTCCATGTGGCACTTCGACACGCCCTGTGCACTCGCGCTCCTTTCCTGTGCACGTGGCTGTGTCGGCAGCACGCCTTCATCGATATACATTTGGCGCTACTGCACCCTCTTCATGCCGCACGGTCGGCGCAAGCTTAACGCTGGCCTTGCACCGAGCTTCATGAATCCCGGGGTATGTCTTTGCATACACTGACCCTTAAATTGAACATTAGATTAACAACTAACAATTTCTGTTCTGTGTTAGACCTAATGTGGCTCAGACATTCATACTGCACAGTAATGTATTTGTTCGATGAAAATGTGCAAACATTCTGATTTTAAATTACACCTGCTCTGACATTTAACTTTACCTCTGTTGCATCCTGCTAAAGAATGTAAGTCATTCTGCATCTGCAGTGACTGACATCTTTTTACCAAATTATATGTTTCAGAAGCCTTCTTACCAAGATTATTTGGTTGCTTTAACTGAGTTTGAGAGCACACTACTTTTAATGGTTATATCTCTACTTACAGTCTAGGCAGACTAGGTTCAAAGATTTCAAATTATAGCCTGAGTATAACAAATCCATGCATGTGGACATGAACTCTTAAGTATTTCAATTTAGTGCCTTGAAAGTATACTCTAACAATAAGTCACAATCTACACCAGAATCTAGCTTAAACACAATTGGCTTGCCTTTTATCAGCAGCTTTTCTGACCAACAATTGTTTTTGGCATTAGTAGCAGCTTGTAGCAGCTTGTAGCAGTGAAAAACTTCTCTAAAGCAAATTTCACACTCCTCAAAACCGAGGTGGAATCCTTCAAAGCCCCCGAGCCTGTGGAAAATACGGCCCAGACCGCAGAATCCTTTATAAATGCATTCTATGAACACCTTCAGGAATGCATGGATCATGCAATCCCAAATAAAACCAAGACCCAATCCTCCAAAGGCAGACGTCCTGTCTGGTGGACCCCAGCCATAAACAAACTATACAATAGAAGGAGGAAGTTACTACATGATAGAGCAAAATCCCAAAAAGGGAAGGCATCTCTGATCAGTATTAGCAAAAAACTACGGGCACTCATAAAATCGTCTAAGGCCAGCTTCGAGAGAAAAATTGCACAGGACACTAAGGATAATCACAAGGCTTTCTTTAGTTATGTTAGGAACCTGGGTGGGAATTCCCAGATATGCTCAGAATTAGTCCAAAATGACAAAAAATACATCGAACCCACAGACATTGCCAACATCCTAGCTGACAGGTTCAGCGCAAACTTCTCCCCTCCCCACCAAAAGGGCAAATATCTATCCCAGCAGAGTGCTGCCCCCCTGACATCTCAGATGCTCAGGTAAGGGCCGCCCTCTTCAAAGCAAAAGACACAGCATCAATGGGACCAGACAGTGTCCCGGGCTGTGTCCTACATGAACTCCAAGAAGAGCTAAACCCAAACATAAAACTACTGTTCAATCTCAGCCTTACTACAGGATATGTACCCAAAGAGTGGCGTACAGCAAACAGTGGTCCCTCTCCACAAAGGTGGTGCCTCAACGGATCCTGGAAACTATCGCCCCATAAGCCTGACTAGCTTGGTCTGCAAAGCTATGGAAAGGATCATCATGGACCTCATAAATAAAGATATTGGGGACCTACAGGCACTGGATCCTACCCAGGTCGGCTTTGTTAAGGGCAGATCCTGCCACTTAAACCTGGTAGATTTCTTTGAAACAGTCACCAAGGCCATTGACGAGGGGAAGGTGGTCCACACAGCCTACCTGGACCTCGCAAAAGCCTTCGATACAATACCCCACTCGGGCATTATAGATAAGCTCACCAGCTTAAATATAAACCCCTATGTCACTAGATGGGTTGCAAACTGGCTCAAGGACAGAACCCACATGGTTAGAATTGCTGGAGCCATGTCAGACTCCAAATCAATTACAAGTGGCATCCCACAAGGCTCAGTCCTGGGACCTCTCTTGTTCGGTATATATTTCTTGGAGGTACAGGCCAACACGGAAGGACTGTGGCTGACCAAGTTCGCAGATGACTGCAAACTGGGCACCATAATCGACTCTCCAGCCGACACAAGCATCCTCCAAAAGGGCCTCATAGAAACAGACAACTGGCGCCAGAGCCATGGCCTCAAGCTAAACGCCAAAAAGTGTATAGTCATCCCCTTTGTCAAAAACAAAGTGCCCACAAATTACCACATAGGTGGTAATCCATTAAGTACAGAAGAAGTAATTAGGGATCTGGGGACCCAAGTTGATAGCAATCTCTCATTTGATAACCACGTGGCCAAAGTGGTTAGAAAAACATTTTATATAGCCCACCTAATCATGAAGGGATTCACATCTAGATCAGGGGAGGTCATCGTGCCTCTTTACTCATCCCTCATCAGGCCCATAATTGAGTACAATGCCCCTTTTGGGATGTACCTTACCAGACACCTGCAGCAACTGGAAAGACCCCAAAAGTACCTCATCAAGAGGATCAAAGGGCTCAAACAGATGCCATATGTTGCCCGGTTAAAGAAACTCCAGCTCTACTCAGTGGCATACCGCCTGCTCAGAGGCGATCTCTGCCTATTGTATAAAGCCATGTCCAACCCGGAATTAATGGACATGCTGCACCTCAGAAAATCCAAATCCCATCGAGCTACACGTTCGAGAGACTTGTCCCTCAGCACTGAAATAAATAGGACATGCTGGAGGGACAGATTCATAACCCAGAGGCTCCCTTCACTCTGGAATAAAATCCCAGTCCAGGTTAGGCAGAGTCCCTCATTGACTCTCTTCAAGAGGAATCTTGATGAGTGGATGGAAGATCATAGGTTTACCCCGGGTATCACTTCTGTGTCACTGTTAGACAGAGGCACAGTATACTAACCTCGAAAAAGGGCATAGCAAAATTCATTTAAAATGGGTGGCGAAAGCCATACACACTCTGGCTAGGCTTATAAATGCCCTAGGGCAGATAGCCTAGTATGAACCTATGAACCTATGAACCTATGAACTGAGAGCTCACTGTCTAATTTAATAATGTGATAAGCATGCAGTGTGTAAAAACACATTATTTTCATTTGTGCTCACAACCATTTCATTCTACACTGTTACTTTGTCTCCAAATATCAATGTCGTACTGCATCACTTTATTCCATCTCTAGTAGACTCATATACTTATAGGTTCATAGATTCATAGGTAGGTACTAGGCTATCGGCCCTGGGGCCTATATAAGTCTAGCCAAAAAAGTTTTCTGGCTTTTGCCACCCAAGAAAGTTATTTTCCTGTGCCCCTGTCTATCAGAGCCACAGTAGTGATCCCCGGGGTGAATTTCCTATTTCCCATCCAATTGTCGAGGTTTTTCTTAAAGAGGGCTAATGAGGAGCTTTGCTTGACATGAATGGGTAGTCTGTTCCAGAGCGTGGGAATTCTCTGGGATAGGAATCTATCCCTCCAGCATGTTTTATTTATTGTGGTGGCAAAGTTTAAGTCCCTGGAGCATATGGCTCAAAGGGATTTGGGTTTCTTTAAGTGTAGCATGTCGAACAGATCTGGGTTTGACATGGCTTTGTAAGTTAGGCAGAGATCACCTCTGAGTAGGTGATAAGCAATGGAGTAGAGCTGGAGTGTTTTGAGATGGTCTGTGTATGGCATCTGTTTGAGACCGATAATACTCTTAGTGAGGTATTTCTGTCGCCTTTCTAGTTGTTGTAGATATCTTGCAAGGTACATGCCAAATGGGGTGTTGTACTCTATAATGGGTCTGATGAGGGATGAGTAGAGAGGAACAATGACCTCTTTTTCTGGAGGTGAACCCCTTTGTGATAAGGTGTGCCACATAGAAGGATTTCCTGACTACTGTGCTGATGTGATTATCAAAGGAGAGACTACTGTCCACATGTGTCCCAAGGTCTCTTATTACACTTTCAGTGTTTAGCCTATGTGGTATTTCATAGGTACAATGTTTTTCCCAAAGGGGATGGCAATGCACTTCTTAGCATTAAGCTTGAGGCCATGACTTTGACACCAAGCATCAGTCTCTGTGTGGCCCCTTTGTAGAATGTCCACATCATTAGACGATTCTGTTATGTCACCTAGTTTTCAGTCATCTGCGAACTTTGTTAGTTAAAGACCTGCTGTATTAGCCTGGACTTCTGAGAAGTAGATTCCAAACAGGAGACGACCCAGGACTGAGCCCTGTGGTACTCCACTTGTCACTGGTCTGAAGTTGGATTTGGAGTCGGCTACTTTCACTGTGTGGGTTCTGTCATTGAGCCAGTTGGCCACCCATCTTGTGACATAGGGAATTTATGCCCAGTCTAGTGAGTTTATCTATAATTCCAGAGTGGGAGATTGTATCAAAAGCCTTGGTGGGGTCAAGATAGGTTGTGTGCACCACCCTAGCCTTGTCCACGGCTCTGGTGACTACTTCAAAGAAGTCAATCAGGTTTAGAAGACATGACCTACCTTTTACAAACCCAAACTGAGTGGGGTCCATAGTTTGGAGGTTACCTGTGTCCTTGTTTATAAGCTCCAAGATGATACATTCCATGACCTTGCAGACCAGGCTCATCAGGCTGATGGGGCGGTAGTTCCCGGGGTCCGTGGTGGCATCCCCTTTGTGGAGTTGGATAACCGTCGCTGTGCACCATTCAGTAGGCACAAAGCCTGAAGTGGGGCTATGATTGAACATGGTACTTAGGTGGAGTTCCAGTTTGTTCTGTAGTTCATGCAGAATGCAGCCTGGGATGTTGTTAGGTCCCATGGATGCTGTGTTCTTTGCTTTGGAGAGTGTGGTCTTTACATGTGCAGCCGTGATTACAGGGGCTTTGCATTCTTCCAGTATAGTGATGAGCCCTTTGGGGGGTGAGGGAGAGTGAAGTTTCCACTGAACCTATCTGCCAGGATGTTGGCAATATCAGTTGGTTCTGTATATCTGGTGCCATTGTGCTGTAGCTCAGAGCAGATCTGAGTGTCACAATTGAGATTCTTGACATAGCTATAGGATGTTTTGTCATTGTCTTTAGAATCAGTGGCGATTTTATTTTCATAACTAGCTTTGGAAGATTTTATGAGGGATCTCAGCTTCTTACTGAGACTGACCAGGGAGTTCCTGCAATCAGGGGATTTTACTCTTTTTTGCAACAGCTTCTTTTTTCTGTTGTAGAGTTTGTTTATGGCAGGGGACGACCAGATTGGCTTCCTTTTTTTGGAGGATAGCGTCTTGGTTCTGTTGGGGATGGCACAATCCATGTACTTGTGTATGTGCTTATACAGTGCATTTGTATAGGATTCAGCAGTCATACCTCTATTTTCCATCTGTATGGGTGTTGTGAATCTTGCCACTTCTGTCTTAAGAAGCATGAACCTGGCTTTGGAGAAGTTTTTTACGGTGGTTTCCTTAATGGGGGATGGGGTCAGGATATTGATGTCTAGGGTGATTAGATTGTGGTCGGCTCTGACCAGAGAGGAGTTGACCTCCTGCATGGAACACCGGTTGCCCATATTGGTAATGACCAGGTCCAGGATATTGCTGCTCCTGGTGGGGGTATGGACAAGCTGATCCAGGGCATTGGAATTTATGAATTCCAGAAAGTGTTGAGCAAATGAGTTAGTATGTGAGTAGTTTATCAGTTGATGCTGAGGTAGTTGAAATCGTCCATTATTAGGGTATGGGCTGTACCTTAATATTACCCACTATATCAAGAAATGTGGAGTGGGCATCCTGGAGCATGCTGGGGGATCTGTAACAAGCTACAACCTGGATTGCACTCCTGCCCAGTGTTACTTCCACTTGGATAATTTCGGAGGCATTATGTTGAGGAACTAGCCTGGAGGTGTGGATTTCTTTAATGAATATGGACACGCCTCCTCCTTTAGTATTTTGGTCCAGGTTAGGTGGCCATTAAGGTGTGGTATGAATTATAGCCTGGTAATGCAGGGGTGCTCTCTGGAGCCTTGAACCAGGTCTCCATCACTGCACAGATGTCGATGTTCTCCATTTTAAGGAGTGCCTCGAGTGAGTACATTTTGAGGTTTAGACTTCTAGCACTGAATAGCATTACCCTCAGATTTCGCTTGCTTATATCTCCTACTGTGATGAGTTTGTCATTTGAACCTTGCCTAAAAAAGGCACTATAGGCATGACAAGATCCTTAGCCAGTATCCGGAATCCCAGGTGCAAAAGGTGCAGGCCATCTCTGGCAAAGCATCATGGTCTATTGATCATGTTGTCCCAGGCAGACAGACACTGGATCCCCTTAGAATGACACCAGAAGCTTAGCCAATTGTTGAAGTCAATCATTTTGACCTTGTATTGTAGTATCATTCTGGGTGATGGCAGGATGGTACGCAGGGTTAGGGTCATACTTGCCTGGGCTACATGATCCAAGAGCTCCTCCATGTCTCTTTTCATGTAGTCCAGGGAGGTATGTCTCAGGTCATTCACACCAACATGGACAATGACAGAGCCATATTTGTACTTGTTGTGGAGTGACCTGAGTGCTTGCATTATGTGGAGGATCCTGACACCCGACAGGCAGCTGACAGTAACTTTCTCCTTGTTTAGCCTGGTGAGTGGGACATCAGTTTTCCTGACTATAGAGTCACCTATGACTAGTGTGTTGGGTATGTTGTTTTATCTTATGGGCTGAGGTTGAGTGGCACACTGATTTTGTGGGCCATATTTCATTTGGGTAGTGTTGTGGGGTGTGGTGATTGCTTGCATTTCCCCTTTGGAGGTCTCTGTTGTTTGGGCAGATTTTTATTGAGAACCTCTATGAATGTAGGTGTGTGTTTTGTGTTACTATGTGTGGGTTTAGGTGGTGTAGGTTTTGATGGACTATGTGTTGAGTGTGGTGTGGTGCAGGTGTTTACCTTCAACTCTTGACTGTCTAGTACAGTCTTGGCTGGAGAGATCTTGGCTTCCAGTTTGGCTATATAAGTGCATCTCTCAACAGGTTGTAGTGTTGGGTGGTAGGTGGAGATGGTTGTCAGTGTACATGAGGCAATTGCTATATTGCCCCAAGATGCCCAGATTCATCAGGTGGACAGGGGAAAATACTAGGAGCTGACCCTTAGACATGCTTTGAAAGGTGCTTATTAATTTAAGTACTAAAAACTGTTTCCTCCTAATAAGTGAGGAAAGTTGATTGCTGCAGTAATTTGTAGATTATTTAGTTATTTAGTGCTTGCAATGAGTTTTGAACAATGGCTGAGCACAAGGAAACAGTTTTGAGTGCTAAAACTAGAAAACTGGCTAGTTCTAAGGGAAAATTAGAAAAGCAGACTTTCTAGCACCAGGAATAGTTTAATCCTAGTGAAATGGCGCTGAGCGATGTGAAAAACCTTGCAAACACAGGTTTTTAAACAGAAAGATGAAAGGGATAGAATTTGCCCAAAATGGCCAATAAAACTACAGATTCTGAACTGAAAGCACCCCTCCAATGACAAATAGGCTGCTCAAAGCTCACCACTTTCACTGATGAACAGAGAAGCTTCCTTCCATCTTAGTAAGATCTGGGCAACACAGAAACTACAAAGCAGCCCAGAATTCAGCAAAATCGGAAAACTGAACACCACTGGTTATAGAAAGGTGGGAAACGAGTAGAGAGAGAGGATTTTTTTTTCAAAAATTAAAACAGATACAGTAAAGCAAACATTTTTAAAGGAGAAAAATGGCTATCACACTTGAATGTGTAGCCCTCAACAGTTCAACAGTTGGAAAACACTTAAAATGATCAAAGTGCAAACAATATCAGAATTCAAAAAACATTTCAAATAAATTGCAAAGTTAATAAAACACATACCTTGCTTTGAGTATGATTTTTACCTGTTCACTAGAAAGGTGACATCATGCCCTGGATAATGATAAGGCATCCCTTCATTAGTGTTTATTTTTAATTGTTCTAGTAGTACTAAGCTTTATTTATGTCTGTTTTTCTTTTCACTTACAGCACTTATTTTGTACACTTAAAACTATTCAGTCATGTTTTAAAATAAGTACTAGAAAGTTCATTCACTCTACATATATCAAATGTTTTTGACAATATTAGATTTGTTTCCCTTAGCATTCTGCCTCGAAGCTGATTGTTTCTGATTCATTATACCAAATTACAAAATGCTCAGTCTTGCATATTAGGTTTAAGCTCAGTCACAGATACATTTATGGACCCCTGAACGCCTTTATTTCAAGTGAAAAATCAACTTATTACATAGGATCTTCAGCTCACAGTATGTTTAGAGTTTCATTTTAAATAGACATATCTCGTCTCATTCCTTTTCTCTGTAGGTAAAAATACCAAGCACATACTGATCCATTGAAGGAATATTGCACACCGTATATTTTTATTTTTTTACCTAGTAGCATTTATCACTTAGCAAAATCAGTTTTCAAATAATTTCTTATGCAACTTCAGAGTTTGCAATGTAGCAAAAAATCAAGCAAATGCAACCAAAGTAAAAGTGTGGTTTACTGTAGTTGAAATGTTTATGCATTGTAGCTTGCTGTGTTGCACATTGCATGCTTTGTTTCTGGCTTGTGGGAGACACAATGAAGATTAGTTTTGCCTTTGAGTTCTACCTTTACCCTACTCTCTGAATTTGTGAGATCTTAGATTCAGTATATAAACAAGCTCGGCAGAGTGGGGATGCAGGGGTAGAAAATATTTGCTTTTCTGTGTTGTGTGACACTAAGAGTGTCACTGTTTTGAATTTTAACTTTTCAATAATTCAGATGTTTTTTGATTTATTACGCTGAGTGAAACTACCTGCAATTACATATAGCTAACCAAGAACTTGTGATATCATGATTTTAGACTTTACTGTGAGGAAAATTTGTTTAATCAAGAAATATGTGAACATGAAAAAAAAAAACATGGTGCAGGGAGGTTTGCACTCCTGCAATGTGTATTGCATTTATTTTGTTGTTTTTTTTAGAGGAGTTGCATTCTGATCCCTTTAGATTGATCTTTTGGCATTCTGTCCTTTGATTTTTGATTAGATGACACCACACACATACACAAACACACACACACACACACACACACACACACACACACACACACACACACACACACACACACACACACTGATATCTAGATACAGATATACTGTATTTGTATTTGATCAAGTTACAGTTGGTAGATTTTTAAATATATCAAATTTCATATGTTTGATATATGTAGACTACCAAGATGTCTTCATGCTGTTCTGCGTTTTTGTAGTTAGATTAGATTAAGGGAGTTTATATCTATTTATTTATGAATTAACTTTTGGAAATTATATGGCTACTGAAGCACTGATGTGTCCGTGTAATCAGTAATTTTATCAAGCTTAATATTCAGTAACTGGCTCATCTGCTGTCTTTCAGTGGTGTGAGTGCAGGAGTTGGAGAATGCAAGATCGCTAGCACTGGAGTAAAGATGTTTTCCCCTTACTGTTGTGTGATATCAGTATATTTAAGTAGTGAGGGTGTCATTCTTTTATTTGTGTTTTTATGTATTTTCGAAATTTTAATAGGTTTTGACACTGTGACATTGTGTTTTTGTTATATTGAGAAGTCGAAGAAGTGATTTTTGCCTTTTCAGGATATATATATATATATATATATATATATATATATATATATATATATATATATATGGGTCTACTGGAAAACACCGAAATTCCACTTGTTCAAAAATGAACAGTGGAGTTTTGGTTTCGCGAAAGTACACTTAAGCAAAAGTGCAATTCCCTGAAGAACGGTTCAACTAACCGTTAAGGAACATGGGTGCTGAAGCACACAACAGTGGGGAAAGGGAGTTTATGTGTTTCTCCACTGTAGTGCGATCTCAGAGTTGGTATATTTAAGTAGGGGGGTGTGGGGGGCACAGACCCCCACATGGGGGGTGCAGGGGGGCTTGTTTTAATAGTTTTTATCAGTTCGTTGAACTGATATTCGCGAAGGTGAGGGTCTACTCTCTAATTTTGAAGATGTGTATTTTCAAAGTTATACAGTAGACCCATATATATATATATATATATATATATATATATATATATATATTGCTGTCAGAAGCTCATGTTTTCAGAAACTCGAAATTCATATGTGTGAGACCATATGAATGATTTTTCAAAAACTCAAACTTTGAAAAACAATAAAAATCTAGCATTTTTCTATGTTTTTGCAGGGGGGGGCAAGCTTACAACACCCACTGCACATTATATATACCAACTCCGAGATCATTCATATGGACTCACACATATGAATTTTGAGTTTCTAAATATTTCTAAATATTTATAAATACACATACACATACACACAAACACACACACGCATAGATATATATATATAATTAACTAATGGAATGTTGAACACTCCAAACAGCAAAGAAGATTGATCTAAAAAGACAAAAAAAAAATAATGAACAAAAAAAAAATTATTTTTGAGGGGACAAACACCACACTAACTTCTAATTATATATACCTACTCCAAGATTACATCCTGTCCTCCTAGGTAGGTCAGCTGGCAGAGACTGCTCATGCCTACACTTTCATTGTCCAGTCTTAAAGTGTCCAAGTCTCTACTCAAGCTCAGGTTACTTTAGTTATAATCAGTGTTTTATCCTCCTTTCCCACATAGAGGTGCTTTTAAATTTTACTTACTCATGGTATTATTTACTGTACAGAGACACAAATGCACTTTTTATCTACACCATTAAAGGCTGTATTAAATCTGATACTTACCCAATTTGGGAGGATTGAGGATAGGTACTGGGAAGAAAAGAAAATATAAAGTGGTAGTAGTGAGAATTTGTCTCTAAACTAACTCCATCCAAAACATAGTAGCTGGCAACAATATATAAAGATATCTAACAGCAGATTTTTATGAGGGCTGCAGTGGGACTTGCTCACCTGCATTAAAAAAAGTTTTTTTTCATTATATTTGGTTTCGATCTTTTTAGAACTTCTACAAAGAAATGTGGTACTTACGTATTATCTCAACCAGATTTTTTTATGTCAATACTGGTTGCTTAACAATCATGAGAAATGGTCATTAATGTATGTAGAAAAGTTGGCCGCTACATTTTTGTATTTTTTGGGTTAGATGCTCCTATTAATGTCTGTAAGACCTTAAGTTTATGTATTGGCATACTTTTCTTATAGATGGGATCGTGTAATTTCGCTGTCACTTGCTGAGGAATTCCACTGACGCAACTATTTCATAGCCCAACAAAAATACAAACAGGTCTGAATGCCAAATTTAAGAAGCTTGCCTTTTTTGTTCTTTTCCATTTTGGGGATCATTTCATCTTTATAGAGTAGCTATTGGAAAGGGCTAGGTAGAGTGATGTAGCATTTGTCGAACTACAGAATAATTCTTAAGTTATCTCTGGTTATAGAAAGGCTTTAAGTATGCAACGAGGTCATAAATGACAGCATCTGAGAAATGAATGCTGCTTTGTGGATTGTGATGAAATATTTTCATTAAGTTACACAGTAGAAAATTGTTTATGGGATTTCAAAACCCTAGCCATACTGCATCACCTACAATGCTTGGATTAGTAAAACTAAGTTGTTGTATGTTAGTATAGGGTTTAACTGGCTAGACTGGACCCTACGGTTCCTGATCTGTATACAAAGTGCACATTTGCATTCTGTTACTACCAAATTAAAACATTTTGCAGTCCATCACACTTTTCCCATCCAACCTACTCTGGACCACTGATACAGGTAATTAATTGATCCGTGGCTTTGCCGCATTTCAAGCTTATTTAACTTCATAGTAATCAAACAACCATATTCCATGATTGTTAAGCAACCAGTATTGCCACTAAAAATCTAGTTGTGATAATATATAATTACCGGAAAAGCAGTAATTCAGCTTCTTATCCAACTGGCAAGTTATACTCAACGTTTCTGAAATCTACAGCTGCCAGATTACTGGTCAACTCATATAGGTTGAGTACATAAAACAGCAGTAAAAGGTTAGTAATTTGAACAGGTCTGTCTTTACCTGATAGTTTAGGTAGTGGCAAATATCCAAGAGCAAAAATTATTTGGGTTGGGAGGGCGGCCTAATGGTTAAGGTGTTTGTCTTACAAACACAAGGTGCAGGGTTTGAGTCTCATAAGGGATAATTGGCTAGGCGGGAGGGTAGCTTAATGGCTAAGGTGCTTGCCTTACAAACGCAAGGTGTAGGGGTTTGAGTCTCACACGGGCAAATTGGCTAGGCTTAAAATGGCTCGCAAGGGCAGTTAGCCTAGTACTAATCTATGACTCTATGGCTCTATAAGCAGTGATTTCACCTGACCTTAACATGTGAATTCTCTACAGGAAGTTTTATAAAACAATGGAAACATACAAAATCCATTAACTAACAGTTAAATGCTCCACCTACTAAACTAGAGTCTATGTCAGAACATTGAAGTATTAAAACTTTGAATGTTCTGATATCGAACACTATTCAATGAAAGCTAAGAATAGCGAAGCTGCAGAACAGTGAATTCTTTCCTCGAGAAAGAATTCAGTTGGCCGTTTCTGTGGCTTCGCTATTCTTAGCGCTGTGGTGGAAAGTTACAGGTTCGGTTCAGGTAAGTGTGTGATTGTTTGTACATTAGGGTTAGGGGCAGGTTAAGTGGGTTAGGGTGCAGGTTAGGCGTGTGTGCGATAGTGACAGACTTTAGGGTTAGGGGCGGTTTAAGTGAGTTAGGGTTAGGGCACAGGTTAGGTGAGTGTGCGATAGTGACAGACCTTAGGGTTAGGGTTTGGGTTAAGGTAAGTGGGTAGATAGTAGTGTATGTTTAGTTTAGTGTAGTGTTAGATGTATGAATTTAAGTGTATTTTTGTGGTTGCTGTTTGTTTGATGTGCTTGTGTTGTGCATATGTGTTTCGGAGCAGCAAATTTTTGACATGAGAAAAAATTCGCTGTTCTGAATGTTTGATATTTTCATGTTTAGATGTTTTGGGGCCGATGAAATAGCGTTCGCTATTTTCATCTTTCGATAACGTGATATAAACGCCTAAACTAGGTTTGTATGCTACAAGACAAGAATTCTACCATTTTATCTTGCTACTCTTGTAATACCCCTATCTGGCACTAAATGTACAGTGTATGCAGATATTTATATTACTAGACTGCAGGTATTGTGGAAGTAATCTTTCACATAATGAAAAAAAAAGCTCTGTTTTTTCTCGCTTTCCATTCTTAGCAGACATCTTTTCTAATATGTTAGAAACCTTCCTTGAAATATTAAATGCATGCTACACAAACAATCATGACATTATCAAAAGGAAAATTAATAATTCTATTTAACACTTTTGATAACATTAGCTAATTAGGCAAACTAGTTGGGGAAGTAATCATGTTTCACTAATTTTTACCATCTGTCCCAACACATGTTCCTTTATATGACAGCTCCAGCATCAATTTATCTAATAGTAATTAATGGAAGTGTTAATAAGCTACATTCATCATATTATGATATGGTAATGTTACAAAGCACAATGCAACAGGACAAATTAATTTTAACAATAATACATAATGACTTAACTAAAAAGTAAATGCTGCTAACTAGTTTCCTTCCCATAATTTCTTAATGAATTCTCTAATTAATTATATGCATACTTTATGCATAATTTGAAATTTAAAAATGTCACTGGGTCAGGTTTTACCATTCTCTTTTGCATGCTGCCTGCTTCTACAAGGCATATATTAGAAGAACATGACCTCTATGCAAATGACATAGACCTGCTGTTGTTATTTTAATTCTAAATTCTGATTAACATGTTCTGAAGCTATCTATCCCTAATACAATTACTCAGGCAGCATTGTTCACCTCCCCATGTCTTTTCCCTCCATGAAGGAAAACTGCAGTAATTCAATCCATCAAAATGTGATTTACATAGAAATACAGTAATGTAGATTATGCTAGAAGAAAGAAGCAAAGCGGCTCCAACATTTTGCTAATTTCCCTGTCTAGAATTATATGCAGCACAATTCAAGATTTAATTCAAAGGAAGGACAGACAGGAGATAGTCTTCCTCTAACACCCATGACCCTTGCAAACTTTGCAGTCTATAAGTCTTGGCCTTAGTTTTCCCCTACATTTTATATCTTCCTCATTCTAAGAGAAATTCAGTTATGGACAAGCTTTTTCCACATACAGTCTCTTCTGAATCTAATAACATATTTTTAAAACTCCATTCTAAATACACCCCTTTCTGTAAAGCTTATATATCCCCCTTAAATCATAAGCCAACACATATCCATTCATGACACCACTTTGAAATTTTAATATATTGGTAACTTGTTATACTTGTACATTGAACTGCAGAATCCTCCCGGCATGGTTTGTACTATGTATTGCAGATCTTTGTTTCCAGATTTAAGGAGCAAACCACTCATCTCTTGCTTGTTCAGTCCACCAAGTTTATTACAGGACACCATCTAAACTGTATAACCCTCAGCCAGAAATACACAAGCAAACACACATACACACACAGACACACACACACACACACACACGCACACGCACACGCACACGCACACACACACACACACACACACACACACACACACACACACACACACACACACACACACACACATATATTATTGTAAATCTCTCTCTCTCTTTCTATATAGATATATATATATATATATATATATATATATATATATATATATAGCGCTGTCATTGGATTTTGATGTACCATTTTATAGGCTCTTGCATTCACTTGTTAAACGTACAGCCTACTGGCCTTCTAAAATATAATTGCTATATGTAAGCATATCAATTTTTTCTATTCCATTTTTTGTCCTTCTATCCCTACCTACAAGCGACCCTCCCTCATGACTCTACTTACAGCAACCAATTGATCTCAGTAGAGTAAGCAAGAAATCTACTCCCTTTCACTCCTGCCTGACAAACCCTATTGGTACATCTATTTGCCAGGTAGTGAGAATAGGATAGTTGATGGTGGGTCAGCGACTGGTCTTTTGGAGGGGGCTACCCCTATGCTATCTGGAACCTCCCAGTGATTACTTGGTTAAGGAGTAGGTGTGTATCCACAAATATAATGACGCACACACACACACACACACACACACACACACACACACACACACACACACACACACACACGTCTCCAATTACCCACCTCTGCAGGACGCACCTACCCCATGCAGTGCTAGCCAGTGTGGAGACTACAAGCATGAGATGCAGCCAGACACCTGTGCTAGGTAGCAGCAGTGCCACTCACCTAGCATACTCCCTTCTTCTGATGGTGACTGAACTAGCATAAGCCACTCAAATACATCTTCCCTCACCTTGTCCCTCAGACTCTTGTGCCATTAAATAAACATGGGTCTTCCGGACTTTAGTCAGGGCATCTTCCCTCTGTACCACAGGACTACGTATATCAAGATTACTTTTGAAATAAGTTGACTGACTCTGATTATAAGGTGAAGACCTGATAATTTTAGAAGGCAATGTGTAAGACATCTGTCATATTTTTTGCTTTTGTTGATAATTACTTCTAGTACTGTTTCTATGATGATAGTTTGCACAGCTTTAAATGCATGAATGTATGTGAATATGTAGTAAAGTTCTTGTACCTTTAAAACTGTTTAATACTCATAATGCTTAAGGTGAGTCATGCAAAAAGTTGAAAAGAAGCAGCTGTGATGGCGACTGTGTTATGAGATGCTGCCATTTTGTGTGAAATTTAAAGCTGCATCGGGGCTTTGAATATACGTGTCTAGTGTCATTATTAATAGCACTGAACTTCAAATCTGGGCACCATTAATATGTATTGTGAAAGTTCCATGATGTAGTGTTATCTTCCCTAGAAACACCTTGATCAGGTAACGTCGGAACTTGTAACGGTGTTATCAACTTGTATTGCGTTATAAGTATAACACTTGAATCAATACTGTAGGTTTGAACTTGTATGCTTTTGTTATTACCTTGTGTTACTACTGTTAGTATATATTCCATTTGTTATATTAACAGATGAAATTAGGAACATGAGCTCAGTGCCACAAGGGCTAATCAACAGGCTTCAGATGTAAATTTTTTTCTAACTCAGGATGAGGGAAAAAGCAAGGCTGTAATATGGAGGAAGCATATCAGACTAAGCAGACACTTTCAGAAGCAATGAAGATCAAATAAATGTGTATCAAATAATGTGATATTGAACAATGAAAATAGCCCTGCAGGAGCAGTTGTAACACTACTGAAAGAAAAAAGAAGTGGAGTGCAGACTGATAAGGCCTACATTATAGACTATATGAATTCTAGATTTTTATTAGAGTAGAAAAATGAATCTGAAAAAAATAGTTTAGCTAGAATACAGATACTGAGTAAAATATTGCACCGGATGTGTGAAGGATCTTTAAAACTTTAAGCAATCCTACAAATCTTAAAGGACGCATACGTTCCTATTTATCTACCAGCCTGTTTGCTGAGTCCTTATGTGTTCCTACCTCACTTCCTTCTTCTGCCTTTTTTTTTTGGATCCTTTCACTTTTACAGCCATCTTATTTTAACTTCTGGTTGCCTTTAGTCTTCTATTACTTTGGGCAAATACCTACTTTTAAAACAAAATAAAAATAACAAAAAATGCCACTGCCAGCTGATAAAACAGTCCAAGCTTTAATTAGTTAAACACTAAGCAATTTCACCCACTGTCATCCTGGGCTTCCTTAGAGTGTCACACAATTAATTAAAGCTTGGACTGTTATATCGGCTGGTAGTGGCATTTATTTTTATTTTGTTTTATACGTATTTATACACTATCTGAGTGTTTTTACTTGTTTTAGTTAAATGCCTACTTTTGTCAGAACAGTAGCATTATCATTATATTTCAAGGAGAATACAACTCCTTCCTTTGAGACATGTAAGTCATTATATCACAGCACTACATCACTAAATCCATACAGTTTTCAGGGGTTTACAATCAAAATTTAGGTTGGCATTTGAAGCTGGAAAGGTATAAAGGCTGTTTTCAAGTTTTTGTAATGCCAATCCAGAAAATGTTCAAATCCACATTAACAAATGGTAGGTGCATTCACTAATGTGGAATCTACATTCTGATAACAGATTACACTAAAGTTTGGATCATGAAATGTACAGTTTTCTCTCTGTAGTGTGATCTCGGAGCTGGAATACATGATATGCAGGGGGTGTGGGGGGCACAGTCCACCGCATAGGGGTGCAGGGTGGGGCTTGCCACCTGCAGAAATTTTACACATATTTTTGACACTGGAACTTTCACTGTTCAAATTTTTATTCCATGTTACCATTTTGTAAATTATGATAGTTCATTATTACCAATTTCGGCAAACTGCTCCGATCCAAAGGTGGAAAATTATTTTGATTTTCCACATTTTGATAGTAAACCATTTTCAGATACCATGGTAACTGCTTACATATACACTTTAATCATTACTTTATAAGTATTCTTGTTACAATATTTACATCTCAGACCTTTTGTTACAATAATATCTCATCTTCATGGGAACTAGGAGACATAACCCTGAATGTTACTGTAGTAAGACTTCCTCTGTCTTGTAATATCCTATTTTAGTGGTTTAAAAGATACATGGCTGGGTTCATAAATGCCTACTATTTGACTATTCATATGCCATTCTGACCAAGCACTCAATGCAAGCATAATTCCCACCTTCTTCCTTCTATGCTCATTTTCCTGCAACCTTAAATATTGAGGGAGATTCATAAAGTTTACCAGAATATGCAGACAATATCTACAATTACTCTATATCTTTCTGAGTGAATAGACATCAGAATAATGGTAGGAATGTTCCTGAAAACAGATTTTGTACACTTAGTGTACACTTAGTGCAGGTGTTCATGAATCTGGCCTGGTCTTTTACAATCCGAGTTACTGACTGGAATTACCCTTCAGTCTGTAATTATGAGACAACACTTGTCCTCCTAATGCTACATGTTACTTCATTGTCTGTACTCGTTGTTAGAATGTCTGCACCAGTATCTTCTGACAACAAATGGGAGTGATACACTATGTTTTCAATTGCATTTCAGTTGCTGGTGACAAACTGAGAAATATAGTGCTTGAGATATTAAATCAAGCTGTCACCAAAAACAGCAGCCAGGACTTTCCTTTGATATATTAGAATTTTGTTCCTAAATGTCATTAGTATAGCTGTTTCTGAATCAGGGCATTTGAAAATTAATATATTCCTGCACAATAAATAAATAACTACCATCTACTGGTATCTGTACTGGGGAAAAGCAGCCTATCTTATTAAGCCTAGGCGATGTTTACAAATTTATGAGCAATACCTCTCCATTGTTGTCAGTGTTCCCCAGTCGTATGCCTCCATCCCACAAAAATTATTAATGAAATTCTGTGGGGGGCATCTTTCAGGGTTATGTCACCTTGTCTGGACATTGGAGAATGCACCATTGGTATAGAGAAACAAAGACCTAACTATGGCAAAAAAGGTGATCTGAGTTTGAATATTGACTTGGAGATTAATGGCACAAATAGGCACAAGCAGGGAGGATGGGTATGTCCATCCTGGAGGGTGTACATGCCCATCCTGGAGTGTATACATGCCCTTCCAAGACGGTGTACATGCCCTTCCTGGAGGGTTCACATACTTACCATTGCAGTTGATTCCCAATGGATGCCAAGGATGCATGGGAGTGCTTCAAAGGAGGTCATGCTGTGGCTGAGGCACACATACGTTTAAATGATATGCCAGAATAGCACAATCCACACCATCCCTTGAGATGAGGCAAGATCTTACAGAGTGTGTGCCTAAGTGTGTGTGTGTGTGTGGGGGTGCTTAGGTAAAAAAAAAAAAAAAAGCACTCCTTGCAATCAGTTTGGCATCTGCCCCAGGAAGCCTCAGTTTTCCTACTGGCACTGAAGACAAGTTGGAATTAGTCAGCAGGATGCATGTCCTTATTCAGTTGACCCAGTGGATGAAGAGAAGTTGTGACAACAGGTGATGATCTGCTCTGGGGAGCCAAAAATGCCACAAAAATGTCTGGGTATAGGTAAGTTCTCAATACACAAAATAAATAAAATGTATAGCCTACACTTCTGGTTTGTTAGAAACACAGTCAATATATATTTTCTTGTCACCGCTGTTTTCTCACAATGCCGTGAAAACACGAAATTCCAATAATGCTGGCAGACACCCAGTACCCAGCTACCACTGACCAGGATTAGTACCCTGGTAGATGCCCGGCCTACCAGTCGCTGATACCAGGGATTAAGAACAATGTCTTAGATGTAACCTGCATAGATTCATAGGTTCATAAGAGATTACTAGGCTAATGGCATAAGAACCCTTAAAATCCTAGTCAGTACAACCCAGTTTTCCCCAATATGTGGGCTCTAACGGTGAGAAGATGGCATGGATTTGTGCCTATGCCTTAAGTATCTTACAGATTGCCCCTATCCATAAGGGACATCAGCACTCCCCAGGTGTGAATTTGTCATTCCCCATCCATTGATCTAAACTGCATTTGAAGAGGGCCAGGGAAGGGCTCTGCTTAATCTGAATAGGAAGCCTGTTCCAAAGAACAGACAATCTCTGAGACACATATCTGTCTCTCCAGCATGTTTTGTTTGAGTTGCTGACTAAGTTTAGATCCATAGATTGGGTGACCATCATGCTGTTTGACTTGTGGATGTGCAGCAGCTCCATCAGGGTGGAATTTATGAGCACCTTGTAGGTCAGGCATAGGTCACCCCTTAATAGACGGTAGGACACAGAGTAAAAAGATAGGGCTTTTAGTCTATCCACATAGGACATGTTGTTTACACCCTGTATTTCTTTGTGAGGAACCTCTGATGTCTCTCCAGCTGCTGCAAGTGCCTAGTCGAGTACATGCCAAATAGCACATTGTACTTGATTACTGGTCTAAGGAGGACCAAGTACAGTGGGCTATAACTTCACTGGATCTGGATGCCTTATCTTTATATATAAGTTGTGCCACATAGAAGGACTTCCGCACCACTGTGGACACATAGTGGTTAAAGTTCAGGCTACTATCTATCTGTGTACCCAGATCTCTCACCTCTGAGTCTACTCTTAGGGGTGAGCTATTTCTGCTGTAATTCGCAGTGGTATTTGACTTCCCAAAGGGTATTATAATGCATTTTCGTGCATTTAGTTTTAGGCCACGGTTCTGGCACCACTCATTTGTCTGATCTAGACCCTCCTGGATGATATCTGCATCATTCCAATACTGGCATATAACGATGTAGTCATGTGTTCATAGATGGGTACTAGGCTAATGACCCTCTGGAGCCTTTTCAAGCCTAGTCACACATTCCAAAACTCAGCCAAGTTCTGGTGTCCTTGATAAGTGTAAGCAGGGGCCTGGGAGTTGAACCATCTATAGGCTGCCTCTGTCCATTAGGTGCCAAACCAGGGGTGATTTTCTGGTTCCCCATCCAGTTGTCCAAGTTACATTTGAATCAGGTTAGGGAGGAACTCTGTTTCACATGGATGGGGAGCCTGTTCCAGAGAAGGGGTTGTCTCTGGGATATATACCTGTCCCTGAAGCAGGTCCTGTTTATATCACAGGCAAGGTTTAATTCTTTGGAATGGGTAATTCTGTTGCTGTTTGTTTTGTGAATATGAAGGAAGTCTATTGGAGTGGAGTCCGAAGATGCCTTGTGTGCCAGGCACAGATCTTCCCTCAATAGCCTGTAGGAGACAAAACACAGGAGCGGGCTTTGTGGCAATCTGATAGAACATGCTGTTTATGCCCTGTATTCATTTAGTGAGGAATCTCTATGTACATTACAATTAAAGGACGTGCCTGGTTAGGTACATAACTGTATTAGAAGGAATGCGACACTTGTGTTTTTTGTGAGTCTACTGTATGCGTGATAAAAAAAAAAATGGGAAAAAGAAATCATCACAAATTGCAGTCTAACTGCAGGTCCAACCAGGAGGGACTGTTCAAAACTGCTCTTTCCTGGAAATACAAACTCAGTCTCCATTGAAAACTAAGAGATAGACACACCAGTTTTTCTCTTTTCTACCGAGGAAGAGGTCTTGGTTGTACATCATGAAACTGAGTTATGTGAATGGTAGGGCGGCACAAAGATTGAGGGGCCTGTCTTCTCCAAATCTGGAACTGATGCTATGAAGCAGTTTGGGGTAATTCACATGGCATCAGTTTGAGGAAAAATCTTTTACTTTAACACAAATTATATTTTGATTGCTCCTTTTCATGAAATTGCATCACAAAGATACTTCTCTGATGTTAGGAGGCAAACTAATGCAAAACTTTTTATTCACAACCCTATGAATGCTTTTACCTAAAACTTACCGTACAGATCTATGTTAAGCAACCTAAATAAAATAAAAATAAAATAAACATCCTAAATATGACAGCTGTTATTTTTCAGCCCCCAGGCCAAATTCACCTTTTACAGTTCCAATTAAACATATCATGTGAGACCGTGACATTTTATTTACTTTAATTTTGTTTACTGAGGAGAACCCATTAGATTAACAGCCCTGTGACAGGTAAGCCATGGAGAAAAGATCCCAATCAGTAGCAAATACAGAATGTTCTAGCAATCCAGAATTAATGTCTTATAATAATCAAGACTGAAAATAAGAAAAAGGTACAAGTGAGGAAATTATTCAAAGTGATCACAATATGACATGCTTCTAAAACAATAACAGAATTTTAAATGATTTTAGTGACCGCCACTGCATATGAACAAAATAAAGAGAAATAATAGTGCGTATTTCACATGCAGCAGAATCTAAATGTATTCAGCATGTTACAAATCTAGCAACATTCAAATCTATAGCTTTCTGGGAATATAATATCTTGCATTATTAAGCCAGAGTAAAATAAAACCACAAATTCTAACAATATACCATTTACAACCTTCTGTGAGCATCATAAAATAGTATTTAATCATACAAAATGAAGGCTACAATAGAACATATAATGGTAAATGAATAAACATCGTAGGCCGGAAATATTTTTAAAGCAAACAATAACTCCCTGCCTTGACCAGTAGCTTAAGATATACACAATAAGGATCTGGGCTGCCTAATCTATTACATAAACATAATGTCTCCTGGAGATGGATATTAATTCAAGGCCAAGTTCATCTACAATTATAGGTTCCATACACTTGCATCCTTGAGATATGGCCACTACGAGTACATTGTACCTGTATAACAGAGAAATAGACATGCTCACTCCCAGGGATGGCTCAGGTACTGATTACCAGCCCTCCAATGTTAAAAAAATTAATGGTATGCCACTGACTTTATTTAACTTCAGAAGCTTGACTATTATTTCAAATTAAAAATAGTAGCATGCATGGAGTTCTGAGGATATCTGAGATATTAAAAAATAAAATTGTTTTATTCCACTCACCAGGTCGTTTTCAAAACAGTAAACTCCAACTCTCCAGTAGAGACACAAGGCACCAATAAATGCAGTCCCAGTGCTTTCCAAAACAATCCCAGCTGCAGTTCCAAAGTAAAGTAATTTATTTCACATACAAAACAGTATGAACAGCACAGCATTTAGCGCTTTCATCTACCTACAGGAAACCATCAGAATCAGTGCATATAACTTCCTTAAGCAATTAAATAAATGAAAAAACACTCCCATTGGTTAATGTCATTAATCTGCCCCTCCCTGTGAGCATAATATCTGTTTACAATTAATATTAAAGATATTAAAGATAATGTTAAAAAACTAAAAACAATGTCCAAAACAGTTGTTCCCCTCCACACAAAACAACTGCAATATGGATTATAGTGGCAATTTTGCAGGTTTAGAACATTATATTGATTTGGACTTTGATATGTGGTGGAACAAGAATGTTGCAACTACAGAGGTTGCTAATACGGAGACAACTGAAAGGAATGCTTTGTTTGCTGATATGTGTAAGACATTAAAAACAAAAATGTTGAAATTCAAAACTTTAATGTTAGATAATTGTTTTTTTTATTGAAAGTATAAAATGAAAACATGTGCCTAAAGGTCTTACAATTATTAAGTTTCCGAACAACACTGAACAGGGCTCTGATTTATACAACGAGGTAATTGACATTTTAAATGATTGTGGCTTAGCATTGATGAAAGCTATTGTAAAAAAAAATAATGATGTTATTATTGAGAAATTTAGAAGTGAAATTGATGTATTAAATCAGAGAATTCATGAAGATCTGTTATTTACAATCAATGAACATAAACATGATTATTTGATTGTATTTCGGGATGTTGACAAAACTGTTTCCAAGAATTACAAAAGGAAATTGTTTAAATTGGATAAAGATAATAGGGATTGTGGGGTTGGTAGAGCATACAATATTGTGTCGAATAGAAGAAATGTGCGTGCAAGGGGCCACTATAATTATACCTGTGGTAATAATGATAACCACAACAACTACAACAATAGTGACAATCATTACTACAACAACCACGGGTATAGGGAACATCATGATCAGGAAAACAGGTATGCTGCTAGACAGGAAGAGGTCCCTTTAGGGGACCAGGGTCCCAAGAGATTTGAGAAGATTAAGACTCTAGCATCACAGCCTATGTATGCCCAAATAACGAGGACACAATACCCTCAACACCAGGGGAGACAAAGATGCTATCCCCGATAAGGGTAGGAAGTTATGACCAATGCGAGGATACATGGAACTTGCAAGAGAATGATGGTAATTTTTCAAAGTCAGATAATACAGGAAGTGAAATGATGATTTACACACAGGACAATTTTCATATTTTCAACTACAGAGACATTGCTATTTATAACAATCATTATAGTTTATTTAAAAAGGGATTTATGTTCATCTCGGCCCAGAAGGGGAATTTAGCCAATATCATTTTAGATATAAAAATGTTTATGCAGAAATTAAACTTAGAATTGATATTGAATGAACACCCCCCCATTGATTTTTGATGGGAATATGAACAGGAAGAGTACATATAACCCACCACTACACCATGAATTAAACAAATTTGAGGCATTAGTTGTTAATGATATGAGAAATATATTTAACACCAACAAGGGTTACAAGAGTAATTTGACAACTGAGTAGATTTGTGTTGGGGTAACTCATGCAAAATAAAAAGGTGAGAATAATGAAATCTGATAAGGGGGCATGGTAGTGTTAATGGAAAACTGGACCCACTCAGCTAAAATGATGAAAAATTTTGAACACAGGTACAAGATACTTACCAGTTTCTCAAAATGAAATAAATATTGCATGTAGGAAAATAGACATGATACTGGAGGACAATTTAGCATGGGGGTTGATAGATAAAAAACCTTTTGACTTTTTAAGAGTACCAAAACCATTTATCCCAGGAATTCGGGAGATTCTCAAGGTCCACAAAGACCATAGGGACCCACCACTGAAACCAGTAGTAACATCAGAGAGCTCAAAAACCCAATCCCCTAGCTGTATACATAGACAGTAAACTTAAAACCTTTTACAATATGTACCCCCACATTTTGATCAACTTGTGGGATTTCTTAACAAAAATTAGTCAATTGGAATTCAACCCTCACTTTTGTTTTGTTACAATTGATGCGAAAGACTTGTTCTCAGTTATCCCTCACAACTGGGAACTGGAATGGTTTGAAGAGATGTTGGTGAAGTTTAAATTCCTAAAAGAGAGTTCATTCAGACTGGTTCTGGAAAACATGGAACTAGTTCTGAAGAATAACTATATCTATTTCCAAGGGGAATACTACTACCAGCTAGATGGAGTGGCAATGGGTACCTCATGTGCACCCATATTTGCCAACATTGTTATGCTGTACTTGGAAATACATTTTGTTTTCACATCTGGCTATAATGGTTACATAAGGAAATAGTTTCATTTTTTTGAATGATATTTTTATTGTATGGCAGGGACCCCAGGATACAATAGCAGCATTTTTGAAAATTTTAAACAATACAACTGATTTTTTTAATTTTTCACATGAAATTGGGATGGACGAAGTACAATATTAGGATGGACATGTTAGGAAGGATCTTAATAACAATAGATTTGTGTCTCAGGTATATGGAAAAAATTGTTTTTCTAATTCCTATCTACATTTTGACAGTA
>NC_056737.1:1246250523-1246515523 GCF_019279795.1 Protopterus annectens
AAATCTACTGGCAATCATTAGCGGACTGGAGTTCCGCTGTGGTGACCCCTTACTGGGAAAAAGCCGAAACACAAACAACAACAACTAGTGTATTTATTCATTCATTTGATCCTAGTCAGACATCCAGTGTACACAACCATACAGTTTGCTGTAATTTGGCGGGCACATCTGTGTGAGTGTGTGTGCATTTGTGTGCATGCGTGTGTGTGTGTGTGTGTGTGTGCGTATCCGTGTGTGTGTGTGTGTGCATGTGTGCGTGTGTGAGTTTGTGCGTGTCCGTGTGTGTGTGTGTGTGTGTGTGTGTGTGTGCGCGCGCACGCGTGTGTGCATGTGTGCGTGTGTGAGTTTGTGCGTGTGTGCGTGTGTGTGCATGTGTGCGCGTGTGTGTGTGTGTGTGTGTGTGTGCGCGCATGTGTGTGTGCGCGTGTGTGTGCATATGTGCATGTGTGCGTGTGTGTGTGTGTGTGTGTGTGCGTGTGTATTCACCCATGCGTATACGTGTGCATGCGCACACACGTGTTTGTGTATATGTGTTCATATGTGTCTATGATGTTTAATTAAATTACTATAGGCAATTACTGTTTTTGTTTTATTACAATCTGATAACTGAGGAAAACACAATTAACACATTAGGCCTTATTTACTGGCAAAGGGGCTTTCTATGGATGGAAGTGACCAAAGCTGCTGTCATTTGCTAAAGATAAGCAGTTATTATTGCAGAACTAGTATATATTTTCATTAAGTCAGATATAATACTTTTAATGTGGCTTTTTTAAACACACTCAGACATATGAAGTCAATAAAATGTCTGTAATTGTTGGTATACAGGGCTATCTATGGATGAAATTAATGCAAGTTTGGGAGGACGGTCTGCAGTGTATGCAAAAGGAACATGTCAGCCATAGCTTCTTTCACTTTCCACCACAATCAGATATCATCATTGTAAGCGATGAGTAGTTGTCTGTAGTAGTGTAAGCAGGTTGTGCGGGATAGCACTGGATCATTGGTGCACTATTGCAGAGACTAGCAGTGTAGGACAGCACCTGATCATTCACACACTGGTGCAGTGACTAGCAGTGTGGGATAGCACCAGATCATTCACATGCTAGTGCAGCGACTAGCAGTGTGGGATATCACCTGATCATTGGCACACTTGTGCACTGACTAGCAGTGTGAGATAGCACCAGATCATTTGCATGCTGGTGCAGTGACTAGCAGTGTGGGATAGCACCTGATCATTGGCACACTAGTGCACCGACTAGCACTGCCATTTCACAGTACCTGGTTCTCTGAATGAGTTTGTGGATGTGATTCCTTCTGTGTGGTGTCTGCACATATTCCTTATCTTTGTGCAGGTTTTATCCAGGTGTTCTTCTTTCCTTCCCAAAAACCTCAACTGTGTAATGTATAACTATGACTATTTGACCATTTATTCTATTGCTTTTATCCCAGTCTAACACCAGGGGGTACACAGAAGGCATCCTTTTCTTTCTTTTTCTTTTTTTTTCAGGGTAGGGAGTCTGGTACTATTCCAGGATAGAATTTATGTCTTCTCAGTTGACTTGGGGGCTACCATTTTGTGAGCTTTCAAAATTAAACTTTAGATACAAGCCATGTTTGCCTTGAATGAAAAAATAAATAAGAATGAATTTCTTTCTTTACACTATTTGATGTCATCATTGTATCAAAAGGCTGAGGAAAAAGCTGTAAGATGACCTCTGATCATTTGGACTTGTGCTAAAAGATGTTGGAAAAAGTCAAAGCCAAACAGTGAGACAAACTGTGAAAAAAATAAGAAAGAAGTGAATAAAGTGGATTGTGTGGAGTCAGGATAGGAAGGGGAATGGAACAAGCATGGGGGGGGGGGGGGGGCAGTGTTTAATGATGAGCCCAAGAGGTCTTCTGTCTACAGCTCCATTTTACTTAAAGCTGGCCCTGATGATTGCAGTCAGACATCTGAAATGTGTATATCAATAAAGTGATTAGAATGATTGGGTACTAAGGCAGTCTGTGAATGAAAGTGACTGACTGCATTTGTTGTTTGATGACTGGTACAGGTACTTGACCTGCTGTAATTTAACCACCACCTAATTTCAATTAGCCCCATCCATTCAGTTGCTTCTTACAGCTTATCCCTTGTTCAAAGTCACCAGTCTCCACTGCTCACTGCAGTTTCTTTGTTCTTTTGTATCACCTCAAGCAGACAGAAGCTCCACTAACTATGCAATATCAAGCAACTTTTGGTTTATGCTTATTTTTTCCACAACAATTTTAGTAAATTGTATTTCTACAGAGTTTCTGTTGTCTGTAAGTGCATTATATTCAATTTGGTAAGAATGAATGACATTTCTTAAGCTAGTCACCAGCTATTATTTTGTAATTACAATTCCCGTTCCTACTGCCCACTGACACACACACACACACACACACACACACACACACACACACACACACACACACACACACACACACACACACACACACACAAAACACACAAACACATACAAACACCCACACAAAGATTTTTACCTTCACTGTCTCATTTTCTGGTGGAAGAACATGATACTTATTCCTTTGTATAGAGCGCTCCTTTCATTGAAAAAATTTCACAAAAAAAAAAAAAATCTAAAAAATTATTAGCACTTACTGGATATAAAAAGCTGTGGGGCATTTCTTCTTTTTCTTCCCAGTCTGTAGTATATAATCAGTACAAAACATATACCAAAAAAAAAAGAAAAAAGAAATCTGGATCATGTAATGTTCTGTATCATTTAAGTGGTTAGCAACAGGTTCTGTTGGTCGGTTTGTGATGAGTGATGTCTTTCCCCATCCAGATGCTGGAGTTCAGAATCATCCATCTATCCCCCCCCCCCCAAATAAAAGCTTGATTGATTTCTGTTATCTTTGCTACTGGCTGCATTATTTTCAGAGAATCTAAAATAGATGAGACAGATTTGACTTCTGAGATTTCTACTGAAAGCAGATCAATAAAAAAGAACAAGGCACCCAAGCACTGCTAAAAACATTAATTTATTAAAATACAGATGGTAAGCACTTTTGTGTAGGTACACTGCACTTCATCAGACCAAAGAATGAAAAAGAATTAAACAGCAAACATTTAAATAACAGGATCAATTAAAAACATTGATTAGTCAACATAACTAATGATTCAGAGGGTGTGCCTTTAAAACAGACTTTAAAGGTACACACCCATTCAGCCCTGGTGCTCTGTGTGCAAAATGCCTAATAATGCATTTGGATTCAGCCAACTCAAGTTTATTCTTCAAGTCTCCACCCTTTTTATCAGTCAAAGTCACCTGCAAAACTATAAAAACAAGTACATGACCAGGATTATCATTGACATGTTTATTCAATGCACTAGCGGGATCTTGCCTTCGTATATAACCTAGATGCTCCATTATATGCTCCTTAAAGGAGCATTCAGTCTTCCCTACATAAAAACAAGAACAGTCCCTACACCGGGCTAGATAAATTAAACATATGGAAGTACAATCAGCATAAAACTTGGGTTCAAATGTATACCCAGTATTTGTATGCAAAAAAGGCTTTTGTTCAGATATAAATTCACAGGCTTTGCATCTCCTACAAGCAAAGGTACCCCTCCTAACTGACTGCACAGAAGATCTATCTTGATTAACATTATAACATAGCTCTCTCTTTAAATTCCGTCTATTCTTAAACCTAAAATATTGGCCACTTCCAACTAAGTGCTTGATGTCATCATCAGCTAGCAACACAGGCCAGTTTCATCTAACATCACACATCCTTTTCATATCATTGGTAAAGGTTAAAGTAACCTTATTCCTAACAGATTTATTAGTTGTCAAACTTTTTCTGCATTTACCATCCCCTTCTGCCCTAGATGAATAAAAGGGTTTAGCCCTACCCTTACGAGCATGAGTGAGATCTACCATATTCACAGACACTTCATTATCAGTGTAGCCCCTATCTCTAAACTCACACTGCAAACGCCAAACTGCCCCAGCAAAAGCCTCATCATTGGTATGCATATGAAACATTCTTGCCCCTTAACAATATTTCCAAAATGTGGCTAGGGTGCATACTAGTACAATGTATGAGATTATTCTTACAACAATTCCTCCTAAAAAGTGCTGTCTCACTAGAGCCATCAGTCATCTTAATAATCTCAATGTCCAGGAAATCTATTTTATTGAAGGCAACCTTGTACGTAAATCTCAAGTAAGAGGTGGAGGAATTCAGGTAATCTACAAACTGAGTTACCTCCTGTAATATGCCTCCTCACAGGAGGAAAATATTGTCCACAAATCTCTGATACATCTTAATTGAGTCATTATACCTATTACTCCCACAAACAAATCCCTCCTCCCATTGAGCCATAACCAGGTTGGCGTAGCTACTGGCACAAGCTGTGCCCATAGCAATGCCAGCCTTCTGCCAATGAATGCAGTCATTGAACATAAAAACATTATTCTCAAGAATAATTTCCAACAAATAGGAAATAAGCATAACCAAGTCTCTCAAATATGAACTATATTTCAATAAAAGTAATCTAACTGGATCAATGCCCTCAAAACTAGGTATAATAGTAAATAGAGTTGACACATCAAGAGTTACCAGCCAATAATCAGAAACATCAACACCCCCAATCATTGAGAAAATGTTCAGTGTCCCTAAGGACAGATGGAACCTTAACAACTACTGACCCCAGCTTCTCTTGCACAAAAATAGACAGTGGCTCAGTTAACCAGCCCCTACCTGATACTATAGGCCTCAAAGGAGGCCATTGAAGCCCTTTATGTATCTTGGGGAGGCCATAAATGTATGGAATGACTGGAAATTCAACTGTAAAATAAGAAAAAAGTTCAATATCTAACATCTGACACATCAGAGCATCATATAAAAAATCATACACTTTTTTAGTGTTTAAATCAACTTAATTCTTAGAACTATTAACATAAGTAAAACCATCACTTAACATTTCTAACATAGTCTCAACATAATTTACTTTATCTTGCTCAACAACAGAGCCACCTTTGTCAGCTGGACGAATCTGTATCTTGACATTAGTTTTTAATTCTAAAAGTGCTTTCCTCTCATCAGCATCAAGATTACAAAACCTTTTACAGCTCATATCTTCACTTAAAAAATCAGTTTCACATAATTTAATGAACAACTCCAAAGATGGAGCAAGTATAGGAGAGAAAACATTAGGTTTCTTAAATATAACCCTTTTGCAAACATCACTATCAGCTACATTACCATACATTTTTTTCAACGTGATATTTCTTGCAAAGCAACGTAAGTCCATAACAGCGTCACTGAAATCAGAATGGCCAGAAGGTATAAATGACAGGCCTCTCTCTAAAAGTCTCAGTTGTGTAACAGATAACATATATCCTGATAAATTAACCACCGAGTCCGTATTTATCCCGACTTTGGATAAAACTTCCTTCCTTGTTCCGGCGACATGTTCTTCCTCTTTCTCCCTTGAGTGTGAGACTGCCCTCTTGTGGGCGTGTCTAACTGTTTGAAGGTCACTGGAAACCCGGGAAAAAGATCAGGGTTAGCCAGACTAGCAGGTACAGAAATGAGCTCTTTATGTCTGGCTCCAAGCTCAATATACTGATTTAGTTCACTATTGTCTGTAGAAGTCAAGGCAATAGCTGATGTTGCACATAACAAAGATGCTCCTTCATGAGCTGCACTAGAAAAAACAGTTGCAGACTTATCCACAGACACTCTCCCTTCACTCTGGGCACTAGCCGCAGCTGCAGCCGGCTGTGAAGGTGGAAGAACAGTATTACAGGTTCATAGGTTCATAGGTTCATAGGTTTATACTAGGCTATCTGCCCTAAGGCATTTATAAGCCTAGCCCAAATTTTTGTGGCTTACGCCACCCCTTATATGAAAAAATACTGTGCCCATTAGTTTGTTGTGCCTCTGTCCAGCAGTGACACAGAGATGATTTGCGGGATAAACCTACGATCTCCCATCCACAGGTCAAGATTTCTCTTGAACAGAGCCAGCGAGGTGCTCTGCTTCACATGGATCGGGATTTTATTCCACAGCATAGGGAGTCTCTGAGTGATAAATCTATCCCTCCGTCACATCCTATTTATATCCGTGCTAAGGTTTAAGTCACTTGCTCTAGTGGTTTTGGTGGATTTGGATTTTTTGAGGTGGAGCATGTCCATTAATTCCGGGTTGGACATGGCCTTGTATGTCAGGCACATGTCACCTCTGAGCAGACGGTATGCAACTGAATTGAGCTGGAGTTTCTTCAATCTGGCAGCATACGACAGATTTTGGAGTCCCTTTATCCTTTTGGTGAGGAACTTTTGGGGTCTCTCCAATTGGTGCAGATGTCGGGTGAGATACATCCCGAATGGGGCATTGTACTTGATCATTGGTCTGATAAGTGAAGAGTACAGGGGAACAATGACCTCACTAGATCTGGATGTGAATCCCTTCATGATCAGGTGGGCAATGTAGAAGGTCTTTCTAACCACTTTAGCAACGTGAGTGTCAAAAGAAAGGCCACTGTCAACCTGGATCCCCAGGTCCCTGATAACCTCTTCTGTGCTTAGTGGATTGCCACCTATATGGTAGCTTGGGGTTACCTTGTTTTTCCTGAAGGGTATGACTATACATATTTTGGCGTTTAACTTCAGGCCATGGCTCTGGCACCAGCTATCTGTTTCCGTGAGTCCCTTCTGAAGGATATCTGTGTCCGATGCACTTTCCACTATGGCGCCCAGTTTGCAGTCATCTGCAAACTTTGTCAGCCAAAGTCCTCCCATATTGGCCTGTACTTCTGAGAAGTAGATGCTGAACAATAGGGGGCCAAGGACCGAGCCCTGTGGGACACCACTTGTGACTGGCTTGGAGTCTGACATAGCGCCAGCAACTCTAACCCTGTGGGTTCTGTCCTTAAACCAGTTTGCAACCCATCTTGTGACATATGGGTTTACATTTAAGCTGGTAAGTTTTTCTACAATACCCGAGTGGGGTATTGTGTCGAAAGCCTTTGCAAGGTCAAGGTAGGCTGTATGGACTGCCTTTCCCTCATCAATGGCCTTGGTGACTGTTTCGAAGAAGTTGACCAAGTTCAAAAGGCATGATCTGCCCTTGACAAAGCCAAACTGGGTCGGGTCCAATGTCTGCAAGTCCCCTATATCTTTGTTTATGAGCTCCATTATGATCCTCTCCATAGCTTTGCAGACTAGACTTGTTAAGCTTATGGGGCGGTAATTACCAGGGTCCGTAGAGGCACCGCCTTTGTGGAGTGGGACCACAGTTGCCGTACGCCACTCCTTGGGCACGTATCCTGTGGTAAGGCTGAGATTAAACAGCTGCCTTATGTGCGGGTTTAATTCCTCATTTAGCTCGTGTAGCACACAGCCGTGGACACCATCTGGTCCCATTGATGCTGTGTTTTTAGCTTTAGAGAGAGCAGCTTTCACCTGCGCATTTGAGATGTCTGGGAGGCTACACTCTGCTGGGATAGTTATCTCTCCTTTAAGGGGGGAGAGGGGGGTGAAGTTTGCACTGAACCTGTCTGCCAGTATGTTGGCAATGTCTGTGGGTTCAGTGATTTTTGTATCACTTTGGACTAATTCTGAGCATTTCTGGGAGTTTCCACCCAGGTTCCTAACATAGCTGAAAAAGGCCTTATGATTGTCCTTTGAATCCATGGCAATTTTTCTCTCAAAATTGGCCTTAGTTGATTTTATGAGTGCTCGTATTTTTTTACTAATAATGATCAGGGGTGACTTCCCTTTTATGGATTTTGTTCTATCATGTAATAGCTTTCTCCTCTTATTGTAAAGTTTGTTAATGGCTGGGGTCCACCAGACTGGACGTTTGCCCTTTGTGGAAAGAGTCTTGGTTTTATTTGGGATTGCCTGATCCATGCAGTCCTGGAGGTGTTCATAGAAGGCATTTGTAAGGGCTTCCGCAGCTTTGGTTGTGGTTTCCACTGGCTCAGGGGCCTTGAAGGATACCACACCAGTCTTGAGTAGTGTGAAGTTTGCTTTAGAGAAGTTCTTCACAAAATGTGTCCCTTCTTAAAATCATTATAGTCTCTCGGCAGTTTAGCTAATTTCTGTTTCTTTAGCCTACCCTCATAAAAGTGAACTGCATTGCAAAGTCTGTCAAGCTTCTGATCCAATATTTCACAGAAGAACTTCTGCTTAATATCAGTTAATACTGTTGCATTTCTTTAGTATGCTCTGTTTCAGAGCTTTTAAAAAAGCCAATAAGGTGTTGCATGTAGTTAAAACTGACCTCAGTAATGAGTGCCTGCCATTTTTGTAGAAAGTCAGGACATGCATCTCCTTACATGGGCATTTAAAGCACATGGAGCCCTCTCGGCACAACCTTATAGCGTAGGCACGCTTCCATGTACAATCTCTCCCATTGTAAATTCTTAACTTTAAATTACTTACTTTCAAATGCTCTGAATGCTGTAGAGAGTCCTTCATAGTCAGTGCATTCATTATTAGTCACACTGCCATCCACAAACACATCTCCGAGTAAAGGATTTCCAGGGGTTGTCAGCAAGTCCATCAAGCATTCTTGCGACGGTTCACACCAGTAACTGGATTACAGCCAAGCTTCATGTCGATTTCTACTGAAATTAAGTCATTACAGATTCAGATTACAGATAAACATTTTTAAAAGGCTTAACACATTTGAAAAAAAAAATTATCTTCCCATGAAATAAGTTCTCAGTTTTCCAGACCAACAACTATCATTCTTTTGTTTTGGCTCTGGATACTACCAGTCTTTCAGATTTACTTTCCAACAATGTTGGTCTGTCAGCAAACATTTTGACAGATGGAAGAACAAGAACTGACCTTTATTTTGGGTGTAAATATATCTCCTGTACAGACAGTGTCTGTCTAATGGTCAAACACTAGTCCCTAAGGCATACAGTATAAATGCATAATAGATGGATACTTTGATTTAGCTCAAATGTCTCCATCCAGTTTACATCAGACCCCAGACATTTTGTATGTGTTAAAGCAACAGCAAATAAAAGAAAAAATAAATAACTCACTCCCTCATTATCAGAAACTGACTGGTGAAGAGCAAGACAATTAACTTTGTATTTTTTTGGTCAGCTGTCCTCACCTCTGGGTACTAAAACAATTATTTTTGCTGTTATTTGAACACTGTGTTATGGATTGTGTTGCATTTTCCCCTGTCATCTATCTCTAAAATAAACTAGTGACTGAGAACTGAATTAACCTAATACAGGATCAGGCATCACATATGCATTGATTTCATTGCCAGCAGACCAACAAAATATGGTTCCTTATTGTTTCCATAAGAAGGGCTAGACTTCAGCGACACTGGGAGTCAATGCTTTAAATTACCAGACCCAAAAGGTGCAGTATTACTGTCATAATTTGAATTGCATTCATGGTTTGATGGCAGATTCATACTTGGGGCAAATAAGATGAAATTGTAGTTAATATGAAAGAGAGTTGACTAGAAGTAGAAAAGATCCCAAAACTATACTAACTGTAGGAAAGGTTTGATGGTAAAATGGTTCTGATGGTGTCAAGGCCTGTTTGAGAGTTGTTTTATCTCTTCTATTAGGATGCATGTGGTGCTAAAAACCCAATATTTTCTAATAATATAAAAGCCACGATCTAAAACGTTCAACATCATAATGATTTTCTGTTTTGCTTATCATCTGAGAAAGTTCAGCAACTACTTGGGGAAGAGGAGAAACATTAAATTAATATGCCCAAATACAGTACGACTAGGAAGCAGGTATTCACTTTATTTGAACTAGTGGATTCCAGTAACAGCCAACAAGATCAGGCAGGTGGTGTCAATGACATACTCAGCAGAGTTTTGCAGCAAACCATTTATTGCAAAACATTTTATTGCTTCTGCCATGACTGTGTGTAAAAATCTCACGGATGTCCATGAAATAAAAGTATCTCAAGAAGCAAAATAATGTTCAAATGCATTTTATTTTTTTCTGCACCCAAAGTGATAAAAACAGTTGAAGTCTGTATTAAAGCTGTCAAACTTAATTAAGTTTATATACATGTGAAAAGAAGTTTCTCTTCTGCTAGCAGATATCTGTTTAATGATTCCAGACTTGCAGGATACTTCCTACATTGTATTTATCAAGTCCCATGCAAAATATCTGAGGTTCGGGGTGAGCAGTTTTCAGTGTTGATGCACTCTCTAATCTTTTTATCATTTCTACTGTGCTCATGGCATTTACAAAATATGTAGTTTGAGTATCTGGACACCTGAAACCGAAGGGAATTCGGATTTATCCTTACCTGAACAATTGCCTTATTAAAGCAGAATCTCTGCAAAAAAGCACATTTTCCTGTAAGAATCTCCTTTGCTTTTCTAGCAACTAAACTTTGTGATAGATTCAGAAAAATGTGCTGTTTCATAGTAAGCAAACTTGCATGATGAGCAGCCACGTGCTGGGTATGTGCGATTCAGAAAAACAAGCTGCATGAAGTGGCCAGGCCAAGCAGCATGGTCAGGTGTGGTATATATTAATGGCTGTATAATTACATGGTAATGAGAAACATTATTATAATGAGCATCTCTGTGTATGCTAATGAAGCAAAACAAGATGGTGGAGCATTTCAGAAAGTATAACTGCTACACAAAGGCTATACCCACTGTATGTTTGAAACTGGATGATTGCCAGTGTTCAGACTGACTACAATGTTATGGTTTGCTTTAGCATTAATAAATGTGCATGCTGCTGCTGCCATGCCTGGCTGTATACCTCTCAGCCTGTTAGCACAAAGAGTCTGGACAGAGACAAAAATAATGGGGGGACAAAGCCCTAAAAATAGGGATGAATAAATATCACTCTTGGAAACATAGAAAATTGCTAGAATAAAAGGCCTTGTGTTACCATATTTTTCGTGAATGATATAAAGTCTAAAACTCAAATGGCTGTCATTATTTAGAGAATGCAGTCCTCAGTGATTTGTCACAAAAATCCAGAAAAATACCAATTTTATGAGGACTAGACCAAATTATATGAGCCAAAAATAAGGACATTCTGCAAAACTCTGGACAGTTGAGAGGTATGCCTGGCTGTGTGCTATGTCTCCCCAGAGGTGCAGGGTCATTTGACTGCACTTAACATTTCATTGACTCCTTGACAGCAACATTAAGGACTGGTACTTGGAAGACAGAGACACTATTCAAGCAACTGTGGATCTAATGGACTCATATGCAACTCCATGGGATTTTTAGAGTAACTGTCTTACTGGATACTAAATAATGTGTGACTTTATGTAAATTAGCTATAGAGACCTTTCAGCAAACTACTCATGACACAGTGGGGGTATCTCAGGCATTTGACTCAAAAATACTCCATCAGTTTCTCAGTGTTATGCTTTAGTATGTGACAAGGCACATGTGGTTCCCATGTACCCCAAAAGACAGAGACATCATATGGGATTTATATGACAAATGTGTTGGAGGAATACACACACACACACACATACACACACACACACACACACACACACACACACACACACACACACACACACACACACACACACACACACACACGTGCACACTTCGAAATAAAGGCAAACCCTGCTAAACTGAGAAGGGCTTACATGAACCATAAAGGACGTCACTTCATCAGCTGCCAGTCATTTTGTAATGCACAGGGTATCATCTTTTTGGAAATGCTGGATATGCCCTGGAATCTTGGGATCAAATAGGAAATGGGTAGAACCATGCCAATTGCAAACAAGAAACATTACTGGGCATGTGTTTGAGCTGTGGAAATCATGCTTTTGCTGTCTGAATTTATACAGTGGTGCCTTGCAGTATGGCCATAGCACAGGTGCAAAAATTGTGTCCTTCTGTGCAGTCTTACACAATATTTTATTTATTTATTATTTATTTATTTTACATTTGTTTACCGGGATAGTCCAACTGGATACATGTCCATTTTCAGTGGAGGCCCGGGGAGAAAAGCTCCACATAGTCAAACATGCAAAAGGTTACACAAGAAGTCAGAAAACAATTAGAATATATAAAAAAATGGTAATATACCTTATGTACATTGGTTTAGAAGTGTTCCCTAGTGGGGACTCACAGTTCTCATGGACAGACATACAAAGGTTACACAAGAAGTTAGAAAACAATTAGAATATATAAAAACAGAGTGCTAATATATCTCATGTACATTGCTTTAGTAATGTTCCCTAGTAGGGACTCACAGTTCTCATGAACAGAGACAATCACAAGTAAGATTGTAACTCACAGTCAGTCCCTAGTAGGACTCACAGTTCTCATGGACAGACACAGTCACAGGTAAGAATGGATACATAGCATGGTGATGCAGTTATATGTTATGATAATTACTGATTATGCTATTCTTTTATAACTTAATCCAGGTTGGTACATAGGCATAGCCAGTTCAATTTGAGATATTGTTTGAGTTTTTTTTTAAGAGACTGTTGGAGGATTGTAGGGTAATATAGTTTTGGCAAGGCATTTCAGGTTTTCCCAACAAAGTTGGTGAACAGGAGTTCACCAGCTGAGTTATTAGCTTTGTGGGTTTGGACCAGTAATTTGTCAGCTGACCGTAGGGATCTCAGGTTGCTATATGGCTTAATAATATTTATAAAAGAGGGGGTATCTTTAGGGTGGTACAGAACTTTGTGCGCTATTAAGAGTTGATTGAATTCAATTAAGCTGGGCAGTTCTAGCCATTCTAGTTGTTTCAGGTTCTGGCAGTGATGGGTTCTATAGGTGGAGCCAGTGGTGAATCTGGCAATATGGTTGTAGCTATGGGACAGCTTACTTAATTCAGTTTTATTGAGGTTTGAGAGTACAGGTGAGGCATATAAAATAGTAGATAGTAAGTGTGATTGGGCGATTTCAGTCCTAGCCAGTGGGGTTAAGAGTGTCTTGTTTCTATACAGTGATCCAAGCTTCTTATTGATGGTCTGTATGGTTTTGTTGACCTGTGTGTTAAATTTGAGATTATTGTCTATGATAACCCCTAGAAGTTTAGTGTGTTGATCTGGGAAGATAGTGGTGCCATTGTTATACGTGACAGAGAATGAAAGTGTGGCAGATCTACTAGTGGGGGTGAAGAGTAGAAGTTTAGTTTTATTGGGGTTCAGTAGTAGGTGTTGGTTGGCGAGCCATTCTCAATAGTGTTAAATGTATTTTGGGTTAAGATTTGTAGTTCGGATGGGGAGGTAGCTGAACAGATGAGAGTGGAATCATCTGCATATTGAATACAGGTAGCTTTAGGGATAGCAGTGTGAAGATTATTGATAAAAACAGAGAAGAGTAGCAAGCCTAGTATGGAGCTTTGAGGGACACCAAGTATGAGAGGTAGCTGACTGGAGAGTTTGCCCTGCTATAGTACCGCCTGTTGTCTACCAGCTATTTTTCTTTTCCATTTCTCCCTCTAAGGGCACCACATGGCTTTTATATTGTTCTGAAAACTGTTCAGCACAAGTTATTGCCCAGCATGAACATATCATAGTTTACTTTGTTAGTCTGTTGAGCACTATGTATTGCACTGTTTAGAGATTTTATAGTATCACTTTATCTTTTACCCCTTGCTTTTTGCTGCTTATATTTGGCTCTACTGCTGTATAACCCTGTCCTTTCAAACGGACTAGGGTCACTGATAGCATGCTGAACTGCTGAATGAATGGTTTGTTCTATTTAATGGAGCCTATATTGCCTAACTTGTATTGTTCATAGCATAATGTCTGCTGCTTTCCATTGTCAGTCCCCTAAACCTAGTCTTCCTCTACATACTTGCTCTAGCCTCATCTAACCATAGCCTCTCTCTTCTACTGTGCTTTGTTACACCCTCCCTTTTTCCCTAAACTTCTGCCTTTCCCCTCTATATCTGCAATATTAACTAACTCAGTGTTGTCTCCCTCTCCTCTACAGTAATCCATCCCGGGTGCTCCCTCTCTGCTTTAAATGCAAAAGGAATACCTCCGGCCATCACCTGAAGACACCCTGAATTGGCCAGCTTGCCTGGTACTTAGAAAAATACTACTGAGAAGACCGTCCCTCCCAACAAGATTGTGTAAATGTATGTTGCTTAATACTACTTTAATGTAGACTTGATGTACTATCTATAGAGTTAATCTGCCCTCCCGTGTGTGTGTGTTCTAGCAGCCTACAACAGACCATTTGCCCTCTCCCCCTCCTGTTATCACTACCCTAGAATATATTTAAACCTAATACTGGTCCAACTATCCCTGCTGTTTGCTATCCCCTTCTACCATTAGGTGGCAGCATCTACCAATATAAATCCTAGATATTCTTTATAATCCCAACAAGTTTGAATTTTTCATAAACGGTTATGAGCTAATATCCTTAGACTGTGAATATCGTCTCCCCTCCCAGCTAAACCAGCCTCTGTAAAGGCAGCCTTCTTTTTCTGGCTGGAAATATTTAGCTCATACCTTCCAACTACAACCTTTAAACTGCTCTTTGCTGATACTTTTTCTGCCATACTCGCCTCTATTAAGCCCTCCCCCCTCCTGGAACTGTTCTTCCTACCAACTTTCCACCCCTTTAGTCCCTCCTACTTTCTACCCCTCTAGTCCAACCACCTTTCCTCCTCCTATCCCCTCCCCCATAGCTAGTTTCCTCCTGGAGTTTACTTATATCTCCCACAGACTGTGGTGCCATTTTTAAATCCTGTCCTGAGCATCCACAGCTCATCTGTGCTGGTCCTGCAGTTTAGGCTGCTTGTTTGTACCTCCTGGTAGGTCTTTTCAGCATGCCTGTCTATCATTTGCAAGCCTCTAAGCAACTATTGTGCTAAACTCCATGTTTTTACTTGTAACTGTGCTTTAGGGGTATAGATGGCCTTGTGCAGATGGTTATCACTCCAATGCAATGTTTGTAACTGTGTTGTATGGTTATTGTTGGCCTCGTGCTAACGGCTTCATTTATCTGTGACCTACATGTGTTTTTGACCTCTGCAAGCTGCTTTTGGGACAAGTGGGGCTCTTTTCTACACTGACTAATGCTGCATTAATTTTGTATGGGTACAAGGGGTTTGATTGAATACTGCTGGCTTGTCACAACCAGAAACCTGGTGTAATGATGTCCTGTTAAAAGGACGCCAACCAAAGTGCATCGCTGAATGCTGGATAGCCTCTTAAGGTGGAATAACCATCTCCCTTCAAGTCTTCTGCTTAAAATCAGGTTTAGCAGCCATTTTTCTTTCCATTTTATAACTATAAGGGCTCCGCACAGTTTCTACATGGTTTTGGGGACCGTTTTGCCCTATATACTGTACTGTTTGACTGCTTGCTTTGTACTGTCATTTTTCCTTTGCTTAGGTTAATTACCGGCTTAGCAGCTGTAAGCTGCTTTTTGGGACAAGTGGGTCTCTCTTTATGTTGTCGCCAGTTGCATTACTTTAGTCTGAGTATACAGGGCTCAACTGTTGCACTTTGCTGGCCTAGTCTGCTCTCCAGATGTCCTATTAAAAGGACGCCAATGAACAAATATCGTTGAAGGCTTTTATTTCTCTTTAAAGGTGGATCAATGGTCCTACTCGAGCCTTTAGCTTAATTACTGGCTTAGCAGCTATTTTTCTTTTCCATTTGCCTCTCTAAGGGCACCACATGGCTTTTATATTTTCTGAAAACTGTTTTGAAAATTGTTCAGCACAAGTTATTGCCCAGCATGAACATATCGTAGTTTACTTTGTTAGTCTGTTGAGCACTATGTATTGCACTGTTTAGAGATTTTATAGTATCACTTTATCATTTACCCCTTGCTTTTTGCTGCTTATATTTGGCTCTATTGCTGTATAACCCTGTCCTTTCAAACGGACTAGGGTCACTGATAGCATGCTGAACTGCTGAATGAATGTTTTGTTCTATTTAATGGAGCCTATATTGCCTAACTTGTATTGTTCATAGCATAATGTCTGCCACTTTCCATTGTCAATCCCCTAAACCTAGTCTTCCTCTACATACTTGCTCTAGCCTCATCTAACCATAGCCTCTCTCTTCTACTGTGCTTTGTTCCACCCTCCCTTTTTCCCTAAACTTCTACCTTTCCCCTCTATATCTGCAATATTAACTAACTCAGTGTTGTCTCCCTCTCCTCTACAGTAATCCATCCCAGGTGCTCCCTCCCTGCTTTAAATGCAAAAGGAATACCTCCGGCCATCACCTGAAGACACCCTGAATTGGCCAGCTTTCCTGGTACTTAGAAAAATACTCCTGAGAAGACCGTCCCCCCAACAAGATTTTGTAAATGTATGTTGCTTAACACTACTTAAATATAGACTTGATGTACTATCTATAGAGTTAATCTGCCCTCTCGTGTGTGCGTTCTAGCAGTCTACAGCAGACCGTTTGCCCTCTCCCCCTCCTGTTATCACTACCATAGAATATATTTAAACTTAAGACTGGTCCAACTATCCCTGCTGTTTGCTATCTCCTTCTACCATTAGGTGGCAGAATCTACCATTATAAATCCTAGATATTCTTTATAATCCCAACAAGTTTTAATTTTTCATAAACGGTTATGAGCTAATATCCTTAGACTGTGAATATCTTTTCCCCTCCCTGCTAAACCAGCCTCTGTAAAGGCAGCCTTCTTTTTCTGGCTGGAAATATTTAGCTCATACCTTCCAACTGCAACCTTTAAACTGCTCTTTGCTGATACTTTTTCTGCCATACTCGCCTCTAGTGTTCTTTCCCGCTCCGTTCGCCCTACTGGCTCACTCCACTCCCCTACCCTGCCCCCAATTCCCACACACCCCCAGTACTCCTAGCTTTATTCCTATCTTACCCCACCCTCTCAGCCTAATTACCCAATACCAGTTCCCCCTCATTACTCCTCCCACCTATAGCCATCCTTCTTAAACTCGGTTATTTGTACTCCACCCAATAATTATAGTCCCCTCCTCTTTCCTTAAATCTCTAGAATATCTCCATCACTTTTTAAACCCTTTCTTCTTCATAGCCTTCTCTATTTTCCTAATCACTCAAATCAATCTCTCTTTGCTCCAACATGCTCTCTTCAAGTTATCACACCCTCCTGTCCCCCAGCCTCCTCCTTCTGTTCCTGCTTTCCTTATACTATGCTACCTCATATTCCACCTATGCTTGTCGAATACCACCTACAAAGAACTACCATACAAACCCACCTTCCCCCTCACTCTTACTCCCATTTCTACTCTATCTCCTATTCTCTCATTCAGCCCAACCCTCTGGACGTATTCCATCCTAAACTCTTCTCCTCTATAGTCAAGATACTGTCACCTGCTCCAATCTACCAAAATTCATGCCTGGCCGACCAATATAGGTAAAGGATATCTCCTTCAACAACCTAGTCCAAGCTGGTGATATCCATCCTAACCCTGGTCCTACATTCTTTATTAACAACACTCCTCCCTTACCCTCTTCCTCCTATCTCAACACCCTAAAGATTTTTACAATGAATGCGCAAAGTCTAAACAACAAAGTACACCAATTTCAAGCTTGATTAAGTCATAACCAACCAGATATCTTAGCCATCTCTGAAACCTGGCTCAAGCCCTTTATCTCCGACTCTGAGATTCTGCCCTCAGGATTTCACTGTCTCAGAAATGACCGACTAAATAAAAGAGGTGGAGGCACTGCCCTAGTCTACTCCATCCTTCTTACCTTAATTTGCCTCCAAATTCCAATTCCTCAATTCCAGAACACTGAACTAACTGCTGGAATTCTGAAACTAAATAAACACAAAAATATCTGCATCATTGCCCTATATATTTCACCTGGTAACAATATCTCTACACTCGAAAATATTCCCCTATGGGCCTCTACTGAAATAAACTATGAAATTTATATCCTTGGTGATGTGAATATTGACTGGAATAAAATCAATTGCCCCTCTCCCTCCCTATCCATTAACCTCTATAACTTTACTCAAATAATCTTCTCCATCACTTGACCTAACAAAATAAACCCTCCTGGATCCACTGTAGATTGGATCCTAGTCTCAGATCCAAATAAAATAACCAATTCTGGCACAATTCCTGATACCTTTTGCAACCACCTCCCAGCCTTCATGCATCGCTCAACTAGTTCCTCTCCACACCAGCATCAGTACATTCAAACTCGTAACCTCAGTAGCATCAACCCAACCACTTTCTCAAATACTTTCAAACAAATGAAATGGCAAATTCTAAACATCCTTCCTCTTGACAAGGTTATAGAATACTTCAACTCTGTCTTCCTTGATACTTTAAACTCAGTAGCCCCACTAAAAAACAAAAGGATAAAAACTAAAACTGCTCCTTGGCTATCCAAAGAGACAAAACAGATTATGCACCACAGAGACAAGCTATGGAAGCTTTACCAAAACAATAAACTGGACAATCCCTTGCTCCAATATAAACAGCTCCACAACCATGCAAAACGACTAATCACCAAAGTCAAAAAAATCCTACTATATCAAACTTCAGTCCAATAACAATAAAAACCCAAAAAAATTCTGGAGCTCTGTAATCTCACTCCTCAATCCAGGCTCCAAGAATAATCCCTGTCCTGACCCATGTAAATCTGATCTTGAACTAGGCTCTGAATTTAACTCATTTTTCATAGACATTATTACTACCCTCACCAAGACATTTCCCAATAATAACCCAACTGCTCTACACTCTCCCCTTCAAATTTACCTCATCTGTTTGAACTCAAACCCATCTCCACTAACTTTATAAAAAAAACTTTTGTCCAAACTTAAACCTTGTTCTAACACTCCTGACAATATTCCCTCTTTCTTCCTAAAATGTGCTGCTGATGGCATTGCACTCCCAATCAACATCATTGTCAACCGATCCATAAGAGAATAATACATTCCCAAACTCTGGCACTCAGCTTATATTCTTCCTCTTCATAAAGGAGGCAAAAATACCAGCATCTCAAACTTTCGCCCCATTGCTTTGCTCTCACCAATCTCCAAAATCCTAGAAAAATGCATCCACCTCTGGCTTATGCCTTTCCTGACCCAAAACAATCATCTCACTCCTACCCAGCATGGCTTCCATCCAGGCTATAGTACAATAACTGCTCTAGTCTCTCTTTCATAGAAACTGTCAATCAAGCCCGAGATTCAGGCCACTTAGTTTTTACTGTTTTACTCGATCTGTCTAAAGCCTTTGATACTGTTTCCCACAAACATCTTCTCTGTCATCTCTCAAACCTTAATCTCTAACATAATGCTTTATCCTGGTTCTCCAGCTATCTATCAGACAGATCACAGGCAGTCAAATTGAAGTACTCCATCTCTTCCTTCCTACCTACCCCAACTGGCGTACCACAGGGATCCATCCTTGGGCCAATGCCTTATAACATCTTCATCAATAACTTTCACACTGCTATTCCTGATGCTAAAATCATTCAATACGCAGACGATTCAACCTTAGTCTGCTCTGCCTCAAACCTCTCTGAATTGCTGACTAAAACCCAAACTGCCTTCTCAACAACTGAAAACTAGATGCGCCAAAACCACCTCTCTCTCTCAATGCAAATAAATCAAAGATTCTGCTATTCCCTCCCACAAAGACCCTCTTCTACAATAAAAACAACTTCAAAGTCTATAGTCAAACCAACTCACCTATAGAAGTAGTCCCCTCTGCCAAACTACTTGGAATTACTATAGATGAACACCTCAAGTTTGATATTCATATTCAACAAAATATTAAGAAAACCCACCTAAAGCTAGGTATGCTGTATAGTAATAATCGCTTTCTCTCCAATGCTACCAGGCAAACTCTGGCCTCGACTTATTTTCTTCCTTCCTTATTATACGGATCCCCTCTCCTAACCAACCTGTCCTCCTCTATCACCTCTAAACTAGAAAACTGCTACAACAAAATCTCTAAATTTGCCTCTAAATCTAAAAATACCACCCATCACTGCCTAACCCTACAATCCCTGAATTGGCTTGAACTCCCAAACTACCTAGACTACCTCCAACTCACTACTGCATATAGACTCATATTTCACCCAACAAAATGTCCCACTCTAACTAACATTCTTCCCCCTTATACACTTAACAGAGCTCTCAGATCTGAAAATCAGAACTTAATTATTATCCATAAACCTAAACGTCCTGCTGGCCAACTTCTCCTATCTTTCTCATTAGGCAAAACATGGAATTCCCTTCCCTCCATACTAAAAACCAAACTCAGAAAACTTCAAAACCCAACTATTCAAACACCAGTCCATTAAATGGAAATGTACCTGCCTTCACCCAACCTAATCCAAGGGGATTCTCACTCTGGTCCCCAAGCTCTACAACTCTCATAGTTATCTTCCTATGAGCTTATCTAAGCTCTCAAAAATTTCTATAGTTTCTCTCTCAGCTCTCACCTCCTACAGCTACCCTCACACAGTCCAACCTTGTAAATAGCATTCTACTGTTGATGTGCGTATGTAAAGTGTAATTTACATTTTCTTAAAAAGTTTGTATGTAAACTGTTTCCACACCTAACCCATATCTGTTTTCCTCAAATGAAACTGTGTGATCCCCCTACCTTCAAGCTTAATGAATTTAACTATGCATGATATTGAATACATTTATGAATAACTTTTCTACATAAGATCTTTAATATTAACTATTATTTGTATCTAAATTGAATAATGCATCTAGGAGCTTTTCTCCCCAGGCCTCCACTGAAAATGAGTCAATTTGGCCCAGTGGACTTCTCCGGTAATCAAATTTCAAATAAATAAATAAATATGCAACCTTTGCCTCTCTCGCCTGAGGCTCCAACAAAATCATGGAGAACCTATCCCAGTAGAAACAAAGGTATGTAAAGCATTGCATATATTGGTTACAGGTACTTTTCAGAGACCCACAGGGGATATAGTAGGGGTGTCACAGGTTCCAGCTTCCAGAATATTACATTAGTTTCCAAATGCAAGGCTACAACATGCAAGGGAGCATTTGTTTTCCGTGAACCCAAATTAGAGAGCAGAATAAAATGCAGGAATTTTATGCAATAGAACACTTCCCTGAAGTTTGTCAGCCATAGATTGCATACACAAAAATAAATAAATAAAAACACCACCTAGTGAACAGGAAAGGAGGTACATCAGCAGAAAAGGATACCACTGTATAAACTGTCAGGTTGTCTGTAATGCCCAAGGGATCATCTACAGTGTCTGTGCAGGTAACCCAAGCAGTTTTCATGACTCACACATGGCATGCCTGCAACTTACCATTAACGCATCTAGCGAGAGAGTCAGGTTATGCCCTGGAATCATGGCTCATGAAACCCATAAGAAACTGACACAGCCCCCACCAATCAAGGATACAATGATTCCCATGCTCAGACTAAGAACATCATAGAAAGTGGATTTGCTTAAATCAAGGTTTCATTGTCTACACACTTCAGGTGGTGCCCTATAGTATGATCCAGCCAACTCTGCCACAGTAGTTAAAGTATGTTCCATGTCATAGCAGTATGGAGAGAAAGGAGTATCCCAGATTTATTTATTATTTTTATTTATTTTATTTATTTTATTTTACATTTGTTGACCGGGAAAGTCCGACTGGACACATGTCCGTTTTCAGCGGAGGCCCGGGGAGAAAAGCTCCAATAGTACATAGTAGGTTACAACAATGTTTGACAGAAAACATACGATTGTAGTTATGCATTTAATACACAGGGAAGAAAAAAGTTACATTAGTATGTACAATAACAATTATAAAGAGAAAAACAAATCGTCATATAGCTAGTTTACACAGGTAAGAAAAAGTTACATTAGGATGTACAGTGACAATTATTATAAGAAACAAACCGACATATAGTTAGTTTCAGGGGGAGAGTAGATGGCTTGAGGCCTAGGTGGATAGTAAATTTACTGAGGAGGTTGAGGGGGAGCTATGGATTAGTCTGGATTAGAACATTGGCAAAGCCAGTGGGATTTGAAGTGGTGGGAGAGGCCTTTCCTGAAAGTATTTAGGGAGGTTGATTCGGTGAGACTAGGTGGAAGAGAGTTCCATATTTTACCAACTGTGTTTGAAAACAGAGAGTCACCTCCTGAGTTACAGGATTTGATCGTCTGTGCAAGTAATCTGTGAGATGATCTTAGTCTATTTAGGTTTGTGTAAGGGGTAATTAATCCACTCAGGCCGGGAGTGTTTTCAGGTTGAGAGAGTATTTTGTAAGCAACTATAAGTTGCTTCTGTAAAAGTAGGTTTGGTAGTTCTATCCAACCTAGGTTCTGAAGATTAGTACAGTGATGGGTTTTGTAGGGCAGGCCTGTAGCAAATCTCGCAATATGATTATAACAACAAGAGAGTTTAGATAGATCCGATTTGTTGGGGTTTGTTAGTATGGGGGAGGCATACAAGAGGGTAGAAAGGAGATGGGTGCGAGCAATGGCAACTTTAGCCGTGGGAGTCAGAAAGGATTTTATTCTATAAAGGGACCCCAGTTTCTTATTAATAGTTTTGATAGTTTGATTGATGTGCACATCAAATCTGAGTTTGTTGTCAATGGTAACCCCTAGTAGCTTGGTATGAGGGTCGGGGGAGATGGTGGTTCCATTGTTGGATTGTACACAAAAGGGAAAAGTTGGTGTTTTATGGGTAGGATGGAAGAGTAGCATTTACGTTTTTTCTTGGATTAAGGATCAGTTGGCATTCCGATAACCAATTCTCAACTGCAGTGAAACAGTCTTGAGTTTTGGATAATAGAATAGTTGGGGATTTATCTGAGCAAATTAAAGTCGAGTCATCAGCATATTGAATACATGTAGACTCTGGGATGACTTTGTTAAGATCATTAATAAAGATGGAAAATAGAAGAGGGCCAAGTATGGAACCTTGGGGGACTCCTATAGTGTTGGGTAGGAGGTTGGAGAGCTTGCTTTGCCAGAGCACAGCTTGTTGCCTATCAGAAAGATAAGCATGAAACCAGTCTAGGGTTTTGTTATCTAGATAGAGAGTTTTAAGGGTTGCATGCAAGAGTTCGTGGTTGACCATATCAAAGCTTTTGATAGGTCCAAGAAGAGGGCTGAAGATATTTTTTTGTCATTCCGGTTAAGATTGATAGTGTTTGTGAAAGAGAGGAGAGCGGTAGTAGTGCTATGTTTTTGCCTGAAGCCATGTTGTGAGTTGGTTAGCAGATTTTCCTGAGTTAGGTAGTGGATGAGTTGTTTGTGAATACATTTTTCCATGATTTTTGCCAGTGGTGACAAAATGGCTATTGGTCTGTAGTTTGAGAGGTCAGTGGATGAGCCACCTTTATGGAGGGGGATGACATGGGAGATTTTCCATATGGAGGGGATTGTGGATTCAGTTATGGTCCGATTAATTAAGATTGAGATGGGATAGGCTATGACATGTGCAGCTTTTTGTAGAAAGTCTGCTGGAAGTAGGTCTGCCGCGAGAGTGGTTGGCTTTAGTTTCCTTAGTAAGGATCGGATGTATGCAGTAGGGACAGGTTGTAGGTTGAATAACGGCGTGGTCTTCTGGGTGGGACTTGTGGTTAGGGAGCAGGGGGCTACTTGTTGGTTGGCTAAGGATTTGATTACATCGATGAAGAAGGTGTTAAAGGATGTGACCACTTCATATGGGTTTTTCGTAGTTAGGTTTGCTGGTGTGGGGGTGGAGGACTTGCCTGGATGGAGAAGATTATTTATTCCTGCCCAAAACTTTTGGGGGTTGTTTTGATGTTTATGTTGTAGTTGGAAATAGTAGTTCTTTTTGTCCATTAAGACAGATTTTTTTGTGTCATTTCTTAGTTGTTGGAAGTTGGTACGGTCTAGGGATGTCTTGGTAGTACGCCATTTATTCCATGCTTTGTTTCTAGATTTGATTTTGGCTGTGGAGTCTTTTGATAGCCATGGTGCTATGAGAGCTTTTGTTTTGATTGACCGTTTGGGGGCATGTGAGTCAAGTATGTTTAGAAATGTGGAGTTAAAATTTATTACAGCTTCTTCTAGTGGGAGGTGTTTTAGGATTGACCAGTTACAGGACTGCAGCTCATTTCGGAATCTAGTGATGTCAAAATGTTTGGTGCTTCTAACAGTCCTGAGTACAGGGAGGTGGCAGCTACCACTTTTGCTTTTTACCATATAAGTAATGAGGTGATCACTGAGCTCATTAGTAATGGTCCCAGATTTGTAAGTTTTGGGTTTATGGTTAGTGAGTATCCAGTCTAGGATACTTTCTTTTTGTTTGTTGCTGCCAATTCTGGTAGAGGTGGTAATATTTTGTGAGAAGCCATGGAGATTGATATTGGTTGGGTCTGTCTCTGACACACATAGATTCCAGTCAATGTTGACATCTCCCAGGATTATGGTTTCTTGTGGGAAGTTATTTGTCAGCCAACTTAGAGTGTTCTCAAGAGTGTCAGAGTTGTTCCCAGGGGGAATATAGATCACAATTAGGTTAATACTTTTTTCTTTATTTAGTTGTAGTTTTAGGGTTGTTAATTCTACGTTGGGTATTTGCGGTGGCTGAGTGGGGTGTAGGGTAACATTGAGTGTGCTTTTGAAGAGCACAGCAGTACCACCACCTCTTTTTTTGAGGCGATCGGTCCTGTATATGTTGTAGCCAGGTGGCAGGATTTCGTTATCTTTGGTCTCTGGTTTGAGCCAGGTTTCTGTAAGACACATAATGTCAGGGAGGTATGTTGCTAATAGAGCATGTAGATTATGAATTTTATTATTTAGGCTTCTAATATTAAGGTGGCATATAAGAAGGGAGTCAGGAGGTCTTGGAAACAAGGATGTTTTATTTGCATTGTCATTTGATGGAGGGCCTGGATTTGGGTGTATGTCTCCATCTATATTTATATTTTTTCTAAGATACATTATTAGCTTCATCAGTTTATGTAGTAGTTTTTCTATGTTTTTGGACTTGGGGTAGATTATGTTTGGTCTATAGGAGTAGTGGAAGTGAGTAAGCGGTGTTTTGTTGATTAGGTAGTGAGTAGGGTGATTAGTATTGATCAGAATTGTGGGAGTACTAGTTTGGTATTTTGGATAATGAAAACCTGGGTGTGTCTGGGACTCATATATAGTTAGCAGGTATAGCATGATAAGAAATGGTAGGGTGAGAGTTACAGTTTTTTGGGCTGGTATTGTGATATGGGGTGTTAAGGACTTCATACTGTTGCTTGATTGGTTATTAGATAGCGTGAGTGGTTTGGTATTGGTTGGGGGAGTGAGGCAGTGTGATTTGTGAGCCTGGTGGACTTGGAGGGGCAGTGAAAGAGGTGGGCCGAGTGTTTTGAGTGGCTAGAGATAATGGAGGGGTGTGGTTAGATAAGTACAAATTTAGGACCACTGGGGGCGGGTGGGATACGGGGGCAGGGTGGGGCGCGGAGCGAGCCCGAGCGCAGCGGAGCAGGGTTAATCCCACTCCACACAGAGCAAGTTCAGGTAATACACTAGTAGATGTTTTTACCTTGCTACAGGGCTCTACAAGTGAAGCGCAATAGTAGCTGCACTTTTGTTTGTAGTTTGGGACTAGCTCCACTGTTTTTACTCAGAATTTACACTAATTTTCCAAGTAAGTGAGGAGTAGATACTGTTGTTTGCGTCTTACTGCTGTGTGTGAAACCCAGTTCGCACGCTAGTTTAGGGGATACTTTACAATGTAAAATACATTAGTAGCTTTCATTATATTAGGATATTGACCTTGTAGATGAAAGTTTTGGTAGATAGTTTAGTTCTGGGCTGTTCTACACTTTAAGGTATCGCTTTCTTCCTTAGCGCGATATTGAGAGGGTGGTCGGGGGAGATTACAGGGCAGTACCTGAACAAATACAAAGAAAAAAACATTCAGCTTGCGTTTAGAGTTATTAATTACAAAGCTATAAAGCAGAGTTAGGGTACAGGTTTCAATGCAGTTTATATGTAGCAGAGCCTAGAGCAGGGGATTGAACTCCCTTTAAACCTAATTGCTATCCAATAATTATGTAAAGTCCTGTGAGTATACTGAGCCAGCAGGTTAATGAAAAAACACAGTCGTTTTGCGAGTTGACTCACTCTATCATTCAGGACTAATGCAACACATTATAGTCTTCATTATTGCCCCAAAAAGACCAGTCGCTACTAAATGAGCAGTTTGGTTACAAAGGACACCTCGCTGTACGAGTTAGTTTTGCTTAGATATTCCTAATACTGCAGCACGTCAATGTCCTTAAACACAGCAGTCGCTGATAGTGTCCTCTTTCAATTTAAAGTAGTAATTCAAATATAACAGTTTAAAGTAGTCAAAAACAAACAATTCACAGAGCACCTTTTTACCTAGCAGGTGACGCTACTAGTGTGTACACGCTACCTCTGAATGAGTAACTGCGTGTGAAGGTAGCGAAATGCTGAATACAAGTTAATGAACTAAATATTATGCAGGGTGGTCATAGCTGTAAGAGCTACAATTAGATCACATTTATAACTGAACCAACTGGTAGAAATACACATTTGGATGTGCTGTAATTTACAATTATAAATACATTAGTTTTATGTGATGTTACATACCCCTGAGATGCGCCTACAAACTTAGATTGCAACACAGCAATACAGTCACAGATGACTGGAGAATAAGAATACTAGTGCCAGTGTTCAAGAACAAAGGGGGCATTTACAACTGTGGGCAGTACAGAGGCATCAAACTCCAGTTACATTGAAAAAAGTTCTGGAGAAAGTAATATGGGAGACCAGCAGTTTGGATTCAGATCTGGATGGAGCACAACTGACCCAGTGTGTAGAATGTGACAGATATTTGAGAAGAAGCTAGAAATGAGGAGAGAGTCCAACTGGGCATTCCTAGGCTTGGAGAAAGCATATGGGAAGGCCCGAAGAAGGCTAATTTGGCCATTCCTGCAGTAGTTCCAAATACCAGAAACATTGGTAGAATTAGAGCAGGGTATGTACAAGGACCCAATGGCTCAAATACGAACAGTGTTTAGTCTCACAGAGGGGTTCCCAGTGGGAAAGGGTGTGCAACAGGGTTCAGCTCTAAGCCCACTGCTGATCATAATGGTGATGGACTACATTAGACAAGAGATTGGAGGGGACAACTCTACAAAGTTACTGTATGCAGCTGATATGTCATTACAGGCAGAATCTGAGCAAGAACTTCAACAAAATATCAAGAATGGAATAGAAAACTGAAGGCACATAGGATGAAACTGAGTACAGATAAGACAGTTGTAATGGCAACAAATGGTGGAGCTCAGAAGAAGCTGAGACTTAAGATAAAAAGAAAAATAGTGGAACATGTTAACACCTTCATACATCTGAGAGAGGTGCATGAGGAGAAGAGACGTCTGTATGAGGAGGTCAAGGATAGAACCAGACAGGCTGCAACCAACTGGTACAGAGTGGCAGAGGAAGTTATGATGAAAGAATGCCAAAGAAGCTGAAAAGTAAGGTGTATAAAACAGTAGTGTGACCCTATTTTTGTATGGTACAGAAATCTGGGCAGTAAAGGCAGAGCAGTTGTGGAAGTTTGAGGTGATGGAGATGAACTGCCTGAGATGCATGGTACAATGCACGTTGTGGAACAGACCAAAAAATGAAAACATAAGAACAGAAGCCAGAATAGCTCCAGTTGAAGAAAATGTAAAAAAAGAACAGATAACAATGTTTTGGGTTCATGTGCAGAAATGCATAAGACAATCTGGAGATAGAAGATAGAAGCAAATGAGGGAGTCCAGCAAAGAGGTGGATGGGTTGTGTGAGAGAGAGCCTGCAACAATTCAAGTGATTGCAGCTGGAATTCAGAAAGGATTACTGCGAGTGGGAAGCTTTACCACAAATTCTTCCCCCTTATGGTAACTCATTCCAAATCAAAGACCTCCATACCACAATGATTTTCTGTGAGGGGCAGCATCAGCACAGACATTTTCCCAGCTGTGGTGCATAGTAATGAGATAATCCAGGGGAGTGGCCAATGCTAATTTGCCATGTGCTCTTTCGCAATAATTCCTGCATCTACCAGTTTATTCTGCCAAGTGATTCAAAGGATCAGTCAACTGCATAAATGACTATAGTCAGATGATAAATTTAACACATCCAAAAGACAGCAGTAATCCACTGACTTCAATGGGAGAAGCTGCAGTGCAGGCAAATATAGATGCCTTGATCTATGCAATTTCCAAGTGCATGAGAGACATATTCCTAAAAATGTGTCACAAGATTTCATTCATCCCCAATATGGAATTCAGTGGGAAGGCTGACCAAGTTAGAAATGTCACAGAAGGGAAGATTCTTCTAAGTCATGTTTGTTTATTGGAGGTCATTCTGTAGGAGAAAAATAAACTCTGAGGAAAGGACATGTAGTACTAAATGGACTGAAGTTCTGAAGAAGCCCGCTGTTGTTGCGGGTGAAAGCGCTAAACCTGGTTCTGTTTTATACATTAAAATAGTACTCTTAACCTTAACCGGCTTGGATTTATTTTGCTAACAATTACTGTGGGTGGACAGACCTGTTTGGGAAGTCTTTTTGCTTGTCAATACAGCATACAGTGATTGAAACTGTATATTCACTGAAGGAACTGGGTATATGGGTAGATCCAGCTGTGAGTTTTCTAATCATATCAACCAATTGGTTAATGATAGTTATAAAACTATAGGTTGTATAAAAAGAGTTATAAAGTTTAGGAAATCAGAAATAATGAAGTCATTGTATGCTGAGTACATTACACCCAAACTTTAGTATGGAATAACAATATGGAAACCTTATAAGAAAACAAGTATGAGTAAACTGGAAAGAGTACAACGGAAATATACCAAGGGTGTCCATGGATGTGAAAACTTGTTATTATGAAAGACTAAATTATCTGAACTTGTACAGTGCCTCATATACATATTTAAGAGGAGACCTTATTCAGATATATAGGACATTTAGAGACAGCTTCCTCTAGGAATGTTTGGGGCTATCAAACAGTAGTCGAGAATCATCTGACAACCTATGTAGAAGATTCTACAGGAATGAGATGTAAACTAATTGATTCTCTGAGAGAGCAGCTGATGTATGGAACAGACTACCAAATTACATTAAAACAAGCACTTGTTTAGTTATTTTTAAGAAAACCCTGGATACTTATTATGGGAACAACTGTTTAGGCTAGAAGGGCATTAATGCCCGTGCTTGAAATACTTGTATGTATGCATGCAACTATTCATCACCTGCCAGTAGCTTATCACTTCATTCACCTTTGTCTCCTCCAGGCTCAACCACACCCAGGGCCGGTGAGGGTATAGATGACACTGGTGCAGTATCACACAACTTCTAGTCATAACCTCTCAACCTGCAAACATTGAAAATAAGAACAAAGATCCTTGAAGCGTATGTAAATGCAGCCAAAAATCTGGGCATCTAATTAGCATAAAGTATGAATTCCAAATAGTACATAACTCTTCCTGTTTCCAGTAGAAATGTGGGTTACTACTTAGAACTGTATCTTTACAAAGCAGAGTTTGAAAAACAATGGAAAAATATGAGCAAATTATCAAAGAGATGATGTAAAATCTGTAGACACATTCTGGGTCATCATGTAGGAATGGACAAAACATCTCGAGTTCTGCCTAGATTTTCTTGGCATGCATATTGGCTTTTAGGTGCTCATTTCAAACTGATCACTGTTCTGCATGCTTGTTTGTATATTTGAATACAAAACTCTCAAATAAACAGGCTTTGCCTATAAATGTACTTTCCCTGAGTATTTAGAGAGCAGGGATGTGGGGAGAGATCCCCCATGTTAAGGAATGAATTACTACCCCTTGCTAAAAAATACAAAAACTTTTACTTAACTAAGTGCTGATCACAACTATGTGCATTTTGAAGTGATTAGCAGTGAATTGATGAAACTTGAGCAGTCAGGACTCAAATTTCTAAAGTAAATCCATGTAATCCTCTTATTTTTTGAGATAGGTCAGAATAAAATGGGATCTGGACACATGCTCGACTAGCATATGCCCGAATCACAAAACATCGAACACACATACACGAAAGCGCTTAACATCGAAAAGTGCTTCCATGTGTGCCTGTTTTGTAGATCAGATTACAGTGCAGGTAAGGGAAAATTCCCTTTTCTCCACTGTAGTTCAATCTCAGAGTGAGAATATTAAAGTAGGGGGGTGTGGGGGGTGCAGGGGGCAAAGCTCTCCTGCAGAAACGTCGATTTTTTTTTTGAACTACACAGACACGGAAGCACTTTTCATTATTAAGCGCTTTTGTGTATGTGTGTTCGATGTTTTGTGATTCGGACACATGCTAGTCGAGCATGTGTCCTAGACCCGAATAAAATATACTTGGTTGAAATTACTGGTAAGATGTTCCAAAATAATTTATTTTTAACTTTAACTTTGTTCACCATAAGCTTATAGAATGATGGATTCCTCCTGAGCAGAGGTATTCAAACTTGTTAAGACTTATTGCTCTGTGTCATGTGATTCAACCAAACCTCTCAACTATAACAAATTCCTCAGTATTTACCGGTTTTGAGGGTAATATAATGGGGTGCCACGAATTACTGAGTGGCCCCTTCAGTTCCCAATAATTTGCCATTGTTTTTTGAATTCATTTTTTTTTTTCCAACATTGTTGCTACATCATCATGCATGGGGCATGCAAGATAACATCAGCTTTGTGATGCACACTGCCAGCCAGTCAGAATTTGGATAAGGGCACAGTCTGTAATGTGTGTTTACCTTTACCTCTGACATACCTTCATACATCATTGATTCATTGGGAACAAGCATGATAGATGGAGAACTGAAACTTGCTGCTCTGATGAGGATTATTGAACAAGACGTGGACATGGTTGCTGCTGCATATTCCTTAAATTCAGCTAAGATTCAAAACAGGTAGAAATTGGTTTATACTTACAGCTTGCTGTCTGCAACAGCAGCATGTTTTATTTTGAACCATTGCAATGAGCCTATGTTCAGAAATAATCTTACAAATTGATATTCTATTGCAGAATGATTTGTTACAATATATTTGAGCTAACTGCTTTTTGTTTGCTGGCTTTATAATGCGAGGGATCCCCATGCTGATTTGATGCCCCATTAAACAAAGTTTTGTACTTGCAGTACTCCTTTGGAGTGACAGGGTAATTAATTAAGGCTTGTCAACATACCTCCCATCTGTTAATCAACATAGAAACAAAGCCAAACTCTAAAAATGAAAAACAAAACAAACCCCGGAAGTGTCCAATAATCCACAGACACCAAGAAGCTTAAAATAAAAACTTTTTAATGAGAGGGTCTGAAGAAGTTTTGTGTACTGCAGCACAAAAGTGCTTACCCTGTTTGTTTTTACTCAATAAAAAGTTTTTATTTTAAGCTTCTTGGTGTCCATGGTGGTGCAGCGGTTAGCGTTGCTGCCTCACAGCAAGAGGTTCTCCAGTTTGATCCTCGGCTGGGGTGCCTTCTGTGCAGATTCTGCATGTCCTCCCTGTGGTCACGTGGGTTTCCTCCAGGTGCTCCGGTTTCCTTCCACATCCCAAAGACATGCTGTAGGTGGATTGTACACTCTAAATTGGCCTTAGGTGTGAGTGTGTGTGTGCCTTCTGTGGAAGGTTGGGCACCCGGCTGGCAACTCGACACTGTAAAACTCCACTGCCAATCATGAGCAGACAGGTGATCTGCTATGGCGACCCCTAACCGGGAAAAGAAGGAAGGAGGTGTCTGTGGATCACTGGCCGCTTCCGGGGTTCATTTTGTTATACTTTTCATCTGTCAATGCTTTGGCAGATTTTGCTTCATAATAGACATGTCTTTGCACCTGTTAGGAACAGATATACAGTAGTGAAATGAATTTTAAGTGAAGTAATTTTTTTAGGGTAGAACAAGCCTGGTTCTCATGCAGGCTTAGTGATATTCTACAAGAAGGTTATGAGGCTACTACAAAATAGGTAAGGAGAGTAAGATTACTTAAATGTCTGAAAAGTTGCTTTGCAGAAGAATGATGGTGTTGGAGTTGAGGTAGTACTAGATTAATTATGGACTTTCTGTAAATACATGCAGAGGTAGAAATCAATTGAGTTCCAGGAGGAAGACTTGTTTAAAAAGCAGTGCAACATTACAGCAATGCTGGGTGCTTATAAAAAAAGATGATTTCTTCAAGGATTCATAAAATGAAAGGTAAACTGCTGGAGACAAACATCAGTTCTTTGGCTTTTTTTTTTTTTTGGCAGCCTGACACCTGTAGGAGCAAGAAGTTGCTCTCTTGAGCCATAGCTGCTATGTTGAGCCTGGCTATAGCTGCATATGCTCATATGCTTTGCATTTCATTTTATGGTGCCCAAAGGGAATGGTTAGTTAACTGTGTTTTGTCAGTGCTGACTACAAATAGTCTGTCCCCTGCTTTATTTTTTAAAGTCTCATAGATCATCAAACTCTACTGTTGACACCCTATAGACCCATTCATTCCTCTGTATTCTAAGATCCTCCTGGTTTGTCTGTTTCTGGGTTGGTGTGAGAGTTGTAAATTCATAAGCTCCTTAGAGAGGTGAAGTCAGCTGCTGGAAGTAAACTGTCACACAATGGGTCTCACCTCCCATCCATCCATCCATCCTCAACACCTTTTCACATTTTTGCACATGGGGTCGGGGTCCCTCAACAAAATTTTCCCTGCTTTGACTGCTGTTCTTCAAAGATGCGTGCATCATTCATACACGCCAGTTCCCCTGAACCATATCTTACATTGCATTACCTCAGCCCACAATGCTGCATGTTACATCCATATGTGGTGTTTAGCAGTGCAGTTGAAAAGGCTGGCATCCTTCCTCAAGGATGGGTGAACCAGTGATGGCTGCTTATTCTAACCTTCCCCTACTTAGTTCTTCCAACTTACAAATTGAACCTGGGTTATCAGGTGAGTAGTTGGGGCCTTATCCCTCTGCCACAAAGCTGGGCCTTGCTGTTTTGATATTTCACTGATGCTACAAGAGACAGTTATCAACTTTTTGTTTGGGGTGTAGAGAGATATGTGATTCTGAGATGTGTGAACAATGTAGAAAAACTAAAAATGTATAGATTTTTATATTTGAAAGATTAGTTGTTCTTAGTCTGGCTTGGTTAATAGTTGATGTTATGTGATCCTATCTCGCCTACATTCAGTACTGATGGGCTCGGAGCCGATCCCTCGGCTCCGACTCAGCATGCTATGCTATAGAGCGAGGCCTCTTATTGGCTGAGCTATTTCTTATCCCAAGATGCACCACCACTAATCCCCCAGATCTCGTTTGCCGCTTACAAGCTAGGACGTGGTCTCAAACTTGGCTGGGCTAAGTACTGTTTTATTCAGACTTTTCCTGTCAGGAATTTTGCTATTTTGAACCCAAAAGCTGTTTTAACAGCTATTGTTGTTGTACGAGTGTGTTTGGTAAAATCTGTTGAGAAAAATTGTGTTTTTTGTTAAGGGAAGGTTTCCCGTTTAAGTTAGAGGGGCCTTCCCCTATTACTATTACTATCTAGCGTTTTTGTGTTTCCAGAGGTCAAGTACCTGCCTAAGTTAGAGGGTCTTGACCCTCATTTTCTGTGTTTGTGCTACTAGATTGTGTTTTGTCTCAAAAAAAAAAAAAAAACTTACTTAGTTTTCTCTTTCTGTGTTAAAATAGACCCTCTGGGTTTAAAAAGTGCGTGGTTACAAAATGTCCATAACGGACGACCACTCCTCGTGCATTTATTGTTTAGGCGCCAAGCACCTACAAGAGTCCTGTAGTGCGTGTCACGCCTTTTCTTCGAGAGTCCTCCAGGAGAGGAAGAATAAATTAATTTTAAAAGGTCTGATTAAGCCATCCTTCGAGGAGGCTTTATCTTCCTCTTCCTCTCCTACGAAAAAGAAAAAAGCGTCGGCTCCGACCAGTCTGTCGGAACTGACTGCCAAAAAACCTAGGCAGGCTTCTCCATCGGCTCCACGGACTTCGGAGCCGAGGGCGGAACGGTCTGCCTCGATGCCTCCAGTCTCGACCCCTCTGGTTTCGGAGCTGAGGACTGGGGCATCGAGAGGCGGGTCACCTTCATCGGCTCCACTGATTTTGGAGCCGATGAGGGTTGCCGGCTCAGACTCTTCCCCTTCGGTGCCGAAGTCCTCATCGGCACCGAGGGAAATTGTTTTGAGATCTCCCTCGGAACCGATAGTAATCGAATCCATTCGGAGCCGGTCCCCTAGTCCTATGGAGCTGATGGAGAAGTCGGTTCGGACCCGATCGGTGTCATCTAGATCCTCCAAGATGTCTGATTCGGACATCGACAGGGTGCTCCTAAGACTTTTCCAGTCTCCGGTGTTTCAAAAGTTAGTTTCGGCTCCAGCCCATTCGGCTTCGGAGCCGATGGTCCACCCTACTATTATGTTTCCTCCTCCAACAGCCTCGGCACCATTGGAGCCGGTGCTGGTAGAACCGATGGAGGTTTTCGCATCGGGCCCGACCCTTACTCCAACTCCGGCTCTTGAGTCGGAGTTCGGTACGCGGACTTCTTCTGTTGGCCCCGGGGGGGGACACTTCGGGACTGATGTTTTTGGTCCCGAGCCTTCCTCTCGGTGCGTCGGCTGCGGGAGTGCCGTCTACCGTTGTGGCCACGGAGGTGGGACCTTCCCAGGATTCTGGTGGTCCCGCCTTCAGGGCCATGAGGAGTGCATTAGCCAAATCTTCTTTGGCTACCTCCACGGTCTCCCCAGCTCCTTCCCTGCATACTGAGACTGGGTCTTTGGCAGTCCCCCTGTCCTTAGACAGTGGAGCCCTGGGGCCTGAGGTTACCCCCACTGGGGTGTCCCCCCCTCCTGGAGGTCCCTCTGAAGCTTCTTCGGAGGAACCCCCCAGGAAAAGATCGTGCAAGAGGAAGCACATTGACTCCCCTGATGAGTCTCTTACATCAGACACTGATCTCGATGATGCAGAGGGGTCCCCTAAGTCGTCCTCAGATGATGTCTCCTTTGCAGACATCCTGGAAGCCCTTAAACAACGAGGCAGCTGGCAATCCAAACCCCCTTCTGCTGATGAGTCGGTGTTGCTTAAGGCCTTCGGGGCTCAGCCCTCCGCCTCCTGGGTGTCTCCGCCCTTCGACGAGCTCTTGGATTTGATCTGTCGAAGTGCGTGGGAACACCCAGACTTTGTGGAACCAGTGCCTGCTCGTCCTAATAAGTTCCTGTCAGCACCCCCGGAAAAAGAGTTTCTGATGAAAGGTGTGGCTGTAGATGCTTTGGTGGTGGCATCTGCTACCCAGCAAGATGTAGCAGAGGCTTCGACGTCCGTCCATCCTTCTAATAAGGAGTCTAGGAGCATGGATCTGTACGGTAAGTGCACCCTAAGTTCAGCGGTCTTTACATTAAGGTCCTTGAACTATCTCACGCACTTTACCAGATTTCAGAGGGATCTGATTAAAGAACTTTCCGATACCCTCTTGGGTAACCTGCCTGAGGAGCTGGCCCAGACGGTTGGCTCTCAGGTGGCTACGCTGTCGTCCATATCAAACTCGTCCATGAGGCTCATTTCTTATGTGGCCGAAGGGGTGAGTAGAGCGGCGGGTACAGGCATTGCTCTACGGAGACAAGCCTAGCTCCGCCTGTGTCATTTTGCGGAGGCCTTTAAGTCTTCCTTTGCCGACGCCCCCTTTGATGGGTCCTCCTTGTTTGGACCCAAGGTAAAGGACACGCTGACCTGCTGCAAGCAAGAAGGTAAGACTTTGACTGCCGTAGGGGCATGATTTTCCACTCCCTTTCGGCCTTACCCCAAGGCTAAAAGAGGAGGGAAAATGTGGTTCCGTAGATCTCAGAAGTCTTACCCCTCACAGCAGGACGATCCCCCTTCCAGAGGCAGGGGAGGGGGAAATTCTTCTGGAAGACGCCGTCCCAGAGGTGGCAGAGGCCCTCGCAACACTGGGGACCGTGAGTCCTTTCATGGCTCTTCAGCTTTTCACAGTCCCTGAGGGATTGCCCAACTGTGCAGCTCTGGAGCCAGTCGGGGGTCATTTTTCGAGGCACCTAAAAGCCTGGGAAGGTATCACTCAGGACTGATGGGTGCTTCGAATTATCGCCGGAGGTTACGCCATCCCTTTCTCTCACTCTCCACCTCAGTCCAAAAAAATCCCGGACCCGCCACCCAGTCAACGGGAAACTGCAGCCTCAGAAGTTTCAAAGCTGCTGCAAAAAGGAGTCATCCAACCGGTCCCCGCAGAACAGATCGGATTAGGGACTTACTCAAGATTCTTTTTGGTGCCAAAAAAGACCGGGGACTTGAGGCCCATTTTGGATCTCAGCAACCGTTCAGTCAAAAAGTCCAAGTTCCGAATGGTCACCCTACAAACCATTCTCCCATTGCTGAAGAAAGGTGTTTGGATAGATCTCAAGGACACTTATTACCATATCATGGTACATCAAGCATCCAGGAGACATCTGCGCTTCAGCCTAGGAGGCAGTCATTTCCAGTTCCGCGCGCTGCCCTTTGGTCTCACCACAGCCCCCAGGGTGTTCACCAAATGTTTGGCGGTCGTGACTGCTCACCTGAGAAGTCTAGGATTCCAGGTGTTTCCGTATCTAGACGACTGGCTCCTAACTGCCACCTCCAAGCATCTACTATTGCGGAGCCTACAAGCCACGATATCACTGGGCAATTCCCTTGGAATCACCTTCAATTGGCCAAAGTCTGTGTTGCTGCCATCTCAACCCATAAGATTCATCGGAGTAGAGATAGACTCAAACCGAATGCGGGTCTATCTACCTACAGACAGGATACTAACCATACAGGCTCAAGTTCGAGCCTTACTTCCCAGATCCAAAGCTCCAGCCAGAATGGTCCTGCAGCTATTGGGATCCATGTCCTCCACGGTTCTTCTAGTTCCCCTAGCAAGGTTGCACATGAGAATTCTCCAGTGGCTTCTTTCAGCTCAGTGGTCCTTTCAGGAACTCCCTCTCAGTCACCTCATATGGATCACGGAAACCTGCAAATGGGACCTTTGCTGGTGGCTGGTGCCCTCCAATCTGGATCAGGGACGACCCTTTGTTCCACCTCCTCCTGTGGCCACTTTGACCACGGACGCCTCCCAGATGGGGTGGGGGGGCATTCCCTGGGCAGGTCAGTCCAAGGCAAATGGCATCCAGAAGAGACCCTACTTCATATCAACATCCTAGAAATGAGGGCGGTGCTTCTGTCCCTTCAAGCCCTTCACGATTACCTCCCTCAGGGCGTAATTGCCGTTCACTCCGACAACATGTCAGTGGTCTGGTACCTGAACAAACAGGGAGGGACCAGATCCTATCCCCTTTGCAGAGAGGCCATGAGAGTTTGGGAATGGGCAGTGTCGACCAAACGCTTTCTAGTGGCAACTCATATCCCGGGCAAGTCCAATGTGATAGCCGACAGACTGAGCAGAACTATCCTCTCTCCACACGAATGGTCTCTGAACATTACAGTTGCAAATCAGATTTTCAGCAAATGGGGAGTTCCGTGTTGCGACCTCTTCGTGACTCCACTGAATGCGAAGTGCAAAAAGTTCTTCTCCCTCACCCCGGCTCCGGGGAAGAGCCCTATGGATGCACTAGCCCGTCCGTGGCCCACCGGCTTGCTTTATGCTTTTCCCCCAGTTCCTCTCCTTCCCAGGGTGATCCAAAAGGCATCTCTCTTGGGGAGCAAAATGATCTTAGTTGCTCCTTACTGGCCTCGTCAAGTATGGTTCCCCTATCTTCGGAAATATGCACTGGAAGGTCCATGGTTCCTGGATCAGATCCCAGACCTATTGGTTCATCAGTCGGGACTATTCCACCAGTCCCTACACACCTTAAAATCGACGGCTTGGCTCCTCCTCTTCCGACTATAGTCAGGAGTCATACCTTGGATCCGGAAGTTGTACACATTTTATCTTCGGCCCACAAGTCTGCTACAAAGATATTGTATTCTAGCAAATGGAAAAGATTTGCTATTTGGGCTCAACTCCGGGGTCTGGATCCCATCACTATTCCTGTATCAGAAGTACTGAAATTTCTAACTTCTCTTTTCAATCAAGGCTCTTCAGTCTCTACCATCAAGGTTCAATTGGCAGCTATTTCCAATTTTCACGAATCTATAAACCCACCTTTAATGAGAAACAGATTGTGTAAGACCTTCTTGAAAGGTGCTGCGCTTTTAAGACCTCCGATTTCTCATCCTGCTCCTCCATGGGATCTCGATGTGGTGTTACGCACCTTAACTTCCTCCCCCTTCGAACAGGCAGCAACATGTGATTTAAAATTTCTATCGTGGAAAACTGCCTTTCTGGTGGCGATTACTTCTGCCAGAAAGGTTTCAGAGCTTCAAGCTTTGTCTGTAAAACCTCCGTACTTGGTTTTTCACAAAGACAGAGTATCTCTCAGGCCAAATCCATCCTTTGTCCCTAAAGTTTGTTCCAGTTTCTGCCTACAACAGTCATTAGAACTTCCAGTCTTCTTTCCGAAGTATTCGAACAAAGCAGAATTTATATCCCACACATTAGATGTCCACAGGCAATTGCGTTTTTATTTAGATAGGACCAAACAAACAAGGAAAACAGATCAGTTGTTTGTATCCTTTGCGGACAATAAATTGGGCAAAGCCGTCACAAAGGTCACTATTGCCAAATGGATCAGGGGCTGTATTACTCAAGCTTATTCTTATTCTAATAAAGAGCTTACCACCTCTGTCAAAGCTCATTCTACAAGAGCTATGGCTACTTCGATAGCATTTCATTCTAAGCTTGCCATTAGTGACATTTGTGCTGCGGCTACATGGTCTTCCCCGCACACTTTCATTTCCCACTACAAATTGGATGTGGCATCTAGAGGACGAGCTTCATTTGGATCCACAGTGCTCAGGAGTGTTTTCCAATGAGCCACCCAGGATTTAGGTGCTAGGGACGCTGTCCCATCAGTACTGAATGTAGGCAAGATAGGATCACATAACATCTTTTAGTTATGTACTTACCATAACTTTAGATGTTTGGGATCCATCTCACCTACATTCCCAATAACCCACCCTCCTTCCCCCTTCCTTGGAGATCAGAGGATATCAGAAGGTCCGAATCCTGTTGTTTCATCTTGAAACATCTGACAATGTTATATAAACAAGTTGTGCATGTGTGCATGAATGCGGACAAACAAGATCTGGGGGATTAGTGGTGGTGCATCCTGGGATAAGAAATAGCTCAGCCAATAAGAGGCCTCGCTCTATAGCATAGCATGCCGAGTCGGAGCCGAGGGATCGGCTCTGAGCCCATCAGTACTGAATGTAGGCGAGATGGATCCCAAACATCTAAAGTTATAGTAAGTACATAACTAAAAGTTTCTCTATTTGCTCAAATATCTAGTACTGTGGCTTACTTAATGGCTGTGTCTCCTTCCCTTACTCAGAAGTATTAAAATACTACAAACAAAGGGATTGTGTGTAGATCTAGGGGGGTGTCATTGTTCCCCTTTACTTGGCCCTCATTAGCCCAGACATTGAATACAATGCCCCCTTTGGTGTGTATTTGTCCAGACAGATGCAACAACTGGAACACCCACAGAGATACCTTACTAAAAGGATACAAGGACTAAACATGTCCTATATGGAGTGCCTTTGTCATTTTTAATTAATTCTCATTTATGTAATGTGATTTCATTTTATTATTAAGTATTTAATCAGACTCTTATCTCTTCTGTTTTAGAGTCTGAAGTCAGTTGGACTCCAGCAAAAGCACTCACTCTGAAGAGTCTGTTATATTTTATGTTATATAAAATCAAAGCAGTTAATTTTATTTTTATAAAAGAAAATTGTATTTTAGTTTTACACACATTCAAAGTTTGATACAAGTTCAGTTATTAATATAAATAAAACACTGTTGTTCTTCTGTTTATTTTGTATGTAATATTTTTTCTGTTATTCAATTTATGTTTAAAAGTTGATATCCCACAATTCCATTCAGGTGGGTGGGATTACACAATTGTGTATGCAAATTTTGTTAATCAGCATACAGATTTTTGGCCAGTTGTACCTACTTTTCACGAGCCTTTGTCCAGATTTTTTATGATTCCTGGTTGAGAGGTATGGATTCAACCACTTTTAGTAGTTTAATATGGCTTAACTGTTTGCTTGATATCATAGCACTCTGTTCTTTAGCACTCACGGTTTTGTCAGAAGCAAGATACACTGATTTAATTTCTTAGCATTTCTGAACCAGAATTTGACAAAGGTCTGTTTGCTGATGAGTGCTTCCTTTTTGTCCTTTCACAACCACTTTAAGTGCCCGTGCGTTTCCATTTTGTGCTGACTAAACACTGCAAATACCATAGGAACTTTCATGAGTCAGATTCTGTTATCCATTTGTGGGATATGCTTATATACATATATGTATATACATATGTAACTGTTTGCTTGATATCAGTTATTTAAATGTGTTCACAATGTAGGTGATCAGGACCTAAAACCCTTTTCAGTCATGACCCAGGCACCAAGGCTTAAATTATCATATCTCTCAAACTCTTAGTGCAATAAACGTGCACAAAGCTTTAAATAATGTGGGGGGGGGGGGCAAAGGTTGTAAAAATAGGGACAGATTTTAAATATTACTCTTACAAACTTAGAAGATTGCTAAAATAACAAAATTTGTGTTGGCATTAATTTTCTAAAGTATATGAAATCTGCAAATCAAATATATTTCATTCTTTAGTGAATTCAGTCCTCGGTGATTTGGTAAAAAAACAAATTTTATGAGGAACAGATCAAAAACATGAGACAAAAATCTGGGTCTTCTGCAAAAATGTAGATAGTTGAGAGGTGTGGGAATTATACAAAATGACACATAAACTGAATGGTAACATGACTGAATCTACACTGAGAGTACATAATATGGAGACTTATAATCAGGTTACTGATCATAACTGTCTTATGTGCTCTAGATATGGGTCAGGATTCAATAAACTCCATGAAGGTTCTGCGCAGAGCGTACAAGGAGTGTTTTCCCGTACGCAATACTGCTCATCACGAGGCATCACATCATGCATATTAATGATGTGCAGCGCATGTAAACAAGGTTTCACGGCTCGCACCAGTGTTGCTGACTGTGAAATCTGTAGTCTGAATGTGGATCACATAGTAATATAGACTTAGTTTAGTAGCAAGTTTATTTTATAGACTAAATAGCAAATGGCAGACTTTACTGCACTGAATCTCAGGCTGCAGGTATTAATTCAGTTAAAGCAGTGAGAAGTTCCTTTCTGGGGCCAGATGGTACTGGTTCTGAATACAGCTGTAGCTAATACATTCAACTACTTTTATAGTAGTGTTGCTTATGGCTAGTGTACCATCGCTCAATAATGCTTCATAAAACTAAATGGGTATTGAGCAATAATGACTTATCCCTACTGTGATTGCACAATGCTGCTTCATATAAAATTAATGGGGACGATATAACATTGGTGATACTGGGAGCAGGTACGGGGGAGTACAAAGGGAAATCTTTGCCAAGCTGTGTCACTTACTATTGATTGCATAAAATACATCTGCTACTTAACTGACTCTGTGACAGCATGTGTTAATGCATTGTTTTTGGAGGCAGATGTTACTGAGTTTAATTCCAAATGTGTATGATACTTTAAATATATCTACCTATATTGCTGCCGTTTACTATTGCGCACCATCACATAATTATTTAAAGAAAACAAATGGGTAAGACAGAAAAGTGGTGAAATGAGGAGCAAGCAGGGGGAAGAACAAAGTAAAAGGAAAGCAGGAATAGGCAGGAAGGATGTAGGAAAGAGCCACAGCTATCCATTTCTTCAAGAATAAAACATGATCATATATGCAAAATATTAGATGAATTTGGACTGTCACCTCCAAAGAGAAGGGTGACCACAACACAATCATGTTGTATAGCAAAATGGACCGAATCAATTGTGCCATGAAGACACGTATGAAATAGAGAGCTATATATGGGACAATTTATTTATTTATTTATTTATTTATTTATTTATTTATTTTTTGAGAGAAAGAGAGAAATGCTGGGGAAGGGATGTAGGAATGTCTGGGTGAGGCAAGTTGGGCAGGTGAAGAAGCAATTGCAGACAGGCAAGACAAACAAGACAGCAGATAGGGATGGTGAAGAACACAAGAGGTGGTTGAACACCATGGTAGGGGTGAGGGTAGGGATATCATAAACCCATGGACTTCAAGCTGGATGACAGTGAGAATCATGTCATCACCCACTGGACTGTCATCACTGTCACCTCACTGTGCAGATGGCTGCAGTGTTTGATGTCTGTGTCTCCTTCTGTTATTCAGTACAATGATGGAGAGCAGGGTCTCCATCCAGTGTGGCACACAATCCTATGCATGAACCCTGGCAGTTCATCATGGGTAATAAACTCCCACCTCCGGCTGTGCTGCCAGAGCACTGGCTTATCCTGTGGGGCAAAACTACCTGAGAGACAGGTAGTGCAGGGGCAGCAGATGGGGTGCTAAAAGATTGTGCACCAGATGTGCTGGGCAGTGGTGTTGTAGGCGGTGGAGTGGGGTCAGCAGGATCCCATGGGACCAGCCTACCCCAATGTACTGTGGGGGAAAAAATAAACATTAAAAATAAACAAACATAAATAAATAAATAAAAGAGAAAAGGGATGGAGTGAGAGAAAAAAGAACATTAGTAGCTTCATATGTGACATACAAAGCATAGATACAATTATTTTACTCTATTCTGTTACCTTTGCTTTTAAGACTACCAACTCCTAACAGACACCTTTTTTACTATTAAGACTGCCCAGCTCCTAACAGATGCACAATATATTATAGATTGCAGCAACCAATCCAGGCTGTGTCCATATATTGCACATATGCACATTCCAGTTAGACTGATTACAGTTTACAGCAGGCCATCGGTGGCACTGCTTTAGAGCTCTGATGTTACATTGCAATATCAATGAAAGCTTAACAGTACAGTATATTCGGGAAGTGTGGTTTTTGAACCCACACCTTCTGACTACTCTCTAATAGTGAACTGTTGTTTTGGCCTCCAAACTAATGCATACATACTTTCCTGTTACAGTTCAGAGATGAATGCTCAGTTTGATACAACTGTATAATAAACCAATGAAGGTGTCTTTACTTTTAATGCTAAAATAACAGTACTGTTCGGATTCATACATACCACATACATACCAAACATACGACATACATATCATACATACCATATTCTCACATCCATGCCAGTCTAGCAGCATGAGTTCACACATTCAGTTCTTGGTCTGTGACAGCTATAGAAAAAACAGAACAGAATACCATTTGAATACCAATCCCGACTATATCCAGCTTTTAACTCTTACAAGTAGTCTCTGTAAGTGATACTTGCACATCTGTGGGGTGTCCCCAGTCTAACATTCCTCAATCCAGTGGTCAAGGGTATCCCTCTTCCTCATCCTGAGGTCTCCGTTATGATTCCTACATTGTTCACCAGTTCTGGGGATACCGGTAGCACTGGTCAGAGCCTGGGCCGGACTATTCCATACCTCTGCCTTGTAATCTCAGCCACAATATCATCATCATCATAATCATCATCATCAGCCCCTTTTTTTCCCATTTTTCTACATGGGGTCGGGGTATTATGTTAACTGTCTCCAACTCTCTCGATTCAATGCCACACTCCTGCCTTCTTCAACACTCATGCCTGACTGTCACAGATCTTCTTTCACAGAATCCATCCACCTCTTTGCTGGATGTCCTTGCTTCCTCTTACATTCTTCCTATCTATCACAAATCCTCCTCACCAGATTGTCTTCTGCTTTTCTGCACATATGCCCAAACCACCATAATCTGTTCTCTTTGATCTTTTCTGCAATAGGAGCTACTTTTGCTTCTGCTCTCATGTCCTTATTTCTTTGCTTGTCCCACAGCGTGTATCCTACCACCTTTCTCAGGCACTTCATTTCAATCACCTCTAGCTTCTTCAACTGTTCTCCCTTTACTGCCCAGGTTTCTGTACCATACAGTAGTACTGGTTGCACCAGTGTCTTGTACACCTCACTTTTCAGTTTCTTTGGCATTCTTCTGTCATAGACTACACCTGATACTCTATGCCAATTGACTGCAGCCCCTCTGATTTTAGCTTTGACCTCTTCATTCAGACTACCCTTCTCCTCACCTACCACTCCCAAATACTTGAAGTTGTTTACCTGTTCCACTATCTTCCCTTCTATCTCTATTCTCAGCTTCTTCTGATTTCCCCAATTTGTTGCCATTACCACCATCTTATCTGTGCTTAGTTTCATCAAATGTGCCTTCAGATTTGCATTCCATTCTCCTATCCTTTGCTGAAGTTCTAGCTCAGAGTCTGCCTGCACTGTCACATCATTTGCATACAGCAGCTTGGTTGATCCCTCCCCTCCAACCTGTTTGCTAATGGAGTCCATCACCTGTATGAACAGCAGTGGGCTCAGTGCTAAACCCTGTTGTACACCCACTCCCACTGGAAACCCCTCTCTGAGGCTGAACACTGTTTGTACTTGAGTCATTGGGTCCTTGTACATATCCTGCACTAATTCTACCAATGTTTCTGGATCTTCAAACCACCGCAGTACTGCCCAGATCAGTTTTTTTGGGACCTTGTCATATGCTTTCTCTAAGTCTAGGAATGCCCATTTGGACTCTCTGCTCATCTCTAGCTTCTTCTCAATTATCTGTCTCAATGCAAACATCGGGTCAGTTGTGCTGCATCCTGATCTGAATCCAAACTGCTCATCTCCCATCCTACATTCTACTACTCTGTGTATCTGTTTATCAATCACCCTCTCCAGAACATTCATGCAATGTGATAGGAGTTTGATGCCTCTGTACTGCCCATAGTTGTGGATGTCCCTTTTGTTCTTGTACACTGGCATGGGTATGCTTATTCTCCAGTCATGTGGGATACTCCTTTCTCTCCATACTGCTATTAGTACCCTCAGGAGCCATTTCTCCCCTATCTCACCCAGTATCTTTATCATATATGCTGTGACCTCATCTGAGCCTCCTGCATTCTCTGACTTCATCTTCCTTAGTGCTGCTGTTACTTCTTCTAGGATGGGCTCTTCTTCTTCTTCTCTCATTGTAGGCTGAGCCACGATAGTCGTCCTGCAAAAGCCTGGGCCCATGTTCATTCATTAGGAGTCCAACAAACACTTTGGACCCCCCCATCTTTTATGCAAGGAATCTCAAAACTTCTCCATGAATGCCTGCCATGCCTACCTCTAGATCAAGACCAATGTAGAATGATGTTTTTCCACCAGTTTCAGGTATTGCATTTACCGGGAGTGTGTACTTTTTGGTTTTGCAACATTTGAAGGTGTGCATCTCTTATCATACAAACACAGTGCTTGAGGGCACACACTGCCAGCAAACATGTTTGCATGATGGTCAGTAGTATTCATGTTTGTAGCTCTCTCAGTCCTGTCTGCTACCTGGGTGGTCCATTTGTTGAGTCTGTGCACTGCTGCTCTAGGTACAAACAAGTTGAATGTAGCCAAAGCCATTTGTGCTAAGCAGCTCATCATGAAAACAGTGGCCCCAAAAGAAAAAACACATTTTTTAAATTCAGGACTAGTTGAAATGAGGAAAATTAATCTGTGACATACACAGTAGAAAATGTTAGTACATATGAGGTATGACTACATAGGTCTGGATCCCAATTCTCAGTCTAATGCCTCATCAAAAAACAGGATGGGGGACGTATACATCTTCGCAATAAGTCTGGATCCCAATTCTCAGTCCAATGCCTCATCATAAAACAGGATGGGGGACGTATCCATCTTTGCCACACAAACAGCTTTGCAGCAAAGAAATGAAATAATTCCTCACACAACCAAGAGCAACTGAATGCATATTGATATCAAGACATAACTTGTTATTTGTAAATGTATTCTATTTAATTTATTTGGATGTAGTGCACTTAGTTATCACACAACCTGTTTTGATTATTCCTGACAAATATAAAGCTCTGTCTTACCTTTGTGTGTGTCTTGGTCATTCATCAGTTATCTGACCAGTACTCAGAGACATGCACTGTGTAAATCAGTCTATATCCTTTACCTTAAAATGTGTGAGGATATTAACTGGGAATACTATGATATGCAGTTGCCATCAAATGAAGGGAAGATTTGGATGGCACAAACAAGCATAGACTGCTGTTTGGGGGGAACAAAGGTGGGTTCCTGTTATGGCACATGCAAGGGTACACTGTTCCTTTGAGGGGTGTGTACCTAGTCTGAGCTACTGTTATGGTACAGTCAAGGATATGTCACTCTTGTTACTCTCCTTGTTTTGTATCCTGCCTGTTTGATCTTGTGAAGGTTGTAAAGTCAGAAACTGCAATGTATCTAATTACTTTCTAACTTATTTTTATTATAATTTTCCTTTACACATGTATGGTGCTAAACTAAGGGCATGCAGTGATCATCAGTACTTTGGGGAGGTATCACTGTCTGAATCTTTGAGGCCTGAGGCCTACTATTTGCTATTTGGACACATACAAGTCAAATAACTCTCTGCTGTCACATGTTATGTTAATTTGTGTACAAATATCCTACCTTTTCTTGCTTACTGTACCAACTGATGAATTGCAAGGACATGCCATAATATTATTATGCAATACAGTACATTTTCAGGACTTACCTTGTAAATGCACCTATTGCCACAGTGTTAGTTCAAGGCTGACTATGATGCAAGCAGTACTCAGACAATACATGGGAAGGTAAAGGCTCTGGCTCAGAGTTGAGGCTGGCAGAGGTCACAGACTTCCTGTATTGTGTCCCTGTCCACCCTGTAGCACTGTACAATGTCCATGTTGTGTATGTTGTGATAAACTATTCTATGTCTTGGCCTAGGCCTATTGACAGCAGCAGCAGCATTGCCTGCAGCCTGTAACACATACAAATGGAGTTAAGCAGCAGCAGCTCCTAATATGCTGTCTATGTAGACTTTGTGTCTGTAATCCATTACGTTTGAAATCCACAGGAAAAAACAGTATCGAGTCTGCATGGTTTCTTTATAACTTGTTGAGTAGCTCCACCAGATTGGTTGATTAGCATACAATTCAGCTAATTCAGCTAATTATGCTGTAATTAGCATCTCTAAAACACAGGCTAAGACAGAAGAAATCGATTAATAATCTGCTTCATTATAAAAAGGCAAATGTGTAGCTAGCCACACTGATGATGACACTTGCTTGTTTGTACATGTTTGCAGGACTTCACAAAAGCAAAATATTTGCAAAGATATCTTTACAGTGGAGTAATGAACTCCAGGAGTTATGCTCCCATTTGTTACCTATATAATGCATATGCTGGGATATATTAATGAGTAATGTGAAGCAAAGGCTTTTACACTGTAATCTGTATGCATTAATTAGAAGTATACTGATGGCATGGCCATGTTTATCAAGCCATTTCAGAGGTACAAACGATTGACAATATATGAAAATAGAAAGCTGTTTGATACCTATGTACACATGTTCAGGGACAGGTCATTTGCAAGCACATTTAGCATTTCAAACATGTTTTATTAGAAAAATTGTTCATTCACCTGTTCTTTTGTGGGTGGGGGGGGCAAAGAAAAGTTACTCTTATGTCATAAACTAGAATGGACTGTTCTTTTGGGGGGCAGCACAGCTGAGTTACTACTATGACACATGAAGGATATGTTGCTTTTGCTACCCACCTTGTTTTGCATCATGCCTGTTGTTAGTATTTCACATCTGTAGACTGTTTTATGTTTTTCCAGTGAGTACTACTGACTGCTTACCTTTACTGATGTTCATGTTTCACTGATGCAGTCATCACATTTGGGTTATCCTGCCAGAGGTAGCCCTCAGTAGTCGGCCTGAATACCAGAGGCATAGTATTTCTGCGTCAGTTGCTGCTGCTCCAGGACTGATGTCAGGTCGTCAGAGGTATAAAAACAGGCAGCCGATACCATTACATCAGTCTTTCTTGCCGAGTAGACTGAAGCAGAAGCAGTTCACACAAGTGCCAGTTGGCTGCTACCTGAGTTTCATTTCTGAATTGAAGTTAAAAGTCTTCTAAAGCTAAGTACCCCATTGGGGATCCTATTTTTTTTTGCTCTAACCAATGTCAGAAAAAGTTAACAATTGTCTCGCCTGTGGAAAGCAAATACCACACCAAAACTTTCATTCTTACTTTATCAGTTGCTTAGGCCCAGACCACGAAGTCCCCTGCTGTCACTTTTGTGCTTTATTCAACGCCAGAACTTTACAACATCGGGCCCTTACTGTAGCTACATATCTTTGCTCTCAGTCCTCAAATTCCATTATGGCTTCGGTAAGCCATCCAACAGCAGATCTTCTGAAAAAAGGTAAGGATAAAGACAGAGACAGACTGCAAAGGTCCAAACCTTCCGATGATGCTTCCATTAAGCTAGTTGTCACTTCTACGGTCCTCAGTGAGGTGCTTTCATAGCCCCTGATGGCCGCTTCTGTGGATTCGCAGGCCACCATTTTTTTTTTTTAAACTTAAAGTTTTTTTAAAACTACCGAGTTTGTAAGGCTCAGGGTACGAACCACACCCAAGAAACTGACAACCCAATCTCAGGCACCTGCTTCCTTGCCTCAGTCTCAAATGTCTAAAATGGCAGAAGATCTTATGATGTTGATCAGGGGAAGCCAAGCTACCCCTTCGAAAAGAAAAAGAGATTTGTCCCAAGTAGTTTTATCTGAACAGGAGTCTGATGAATATGATGCATCTGAATATGAAGACATACAACCCCTCTCTGCTTATGAGGATTCTGATGCAGAGGAATCCATTCCTTCAGCCTCTCTACCCAAGGACTTTTCCTTTGGGGAAACCTTACAGACTTTAAGGGAGCATTTCCAATGGGAATGTTAGGACTATCCTCAGTCAAAAAAGAGACTCAGGGAATTCTTAGATGTACTACAGTACAGACCTCTGGCCATTCCTTCTGTCCCGAATGTTGTGGATGATGTTTTTATGGAATCCAATCTGACTCCTGACACCCTCCCTCCTGCTCCCAGGAAACCTGACAGGTATTATAGAGTCCCTGACTCTCTCAAATTTCTTTTTAAAAATCTTTCTGCTGACCCCAAGGTCATCTCTGAAGGACCTAAAGGAATCAAAACAACTTCAGCTAACAATCCCACCCCCTCGGATAGGGATTCCCGAGCATTAGATAGATGGGGTAAAAAAGTATACACCTCAGCTACTCTTGCTATTAGAGCATTAAATTGTCAGTTCCACATGCTGAAATATCAGTAGCATAGATTGGAACTCCTCAAACAAAACATATCTTCTTTTCCAGCTTGTGCAGAAAATAAAGAGCTACAATAGTTAATGCATTCTGAAAATCAAGTAACTAAGCACACCTTACAATGTGGCTTTGATGCCCTAGAAGCATCTTGCAGGGCAGCAGTCACTGGTTCTGTCCTTAGAAGGCATGCTTGGATTAAAGAACAGACCTTGCCAGACCATGTCAAATCCAAATTATTGGACGCACCCTTGAACAAAGACAACTTATTTGGCACCAAGGCAGAAGAGGTCTTAACAAAGATGGAAGAAAAAGCTAAATCTATGCAGACAGTTAAAGACTTCTTACAGGTACAACCACAGAGATTCAGTAGACATTGCCCCTCCAAGCACTGGTCCTTTACAGCCCCCTCCAGACCAGCTCAGCCCAGACACAGTGGAAGCAGACTCACCTGACAACAGCCCCAGGGAATGCAGAGATCTAAGCAACAGAGTTCCTCCTCTACAAAAACAGGGAGTGCAAGGCCACCCCATATGGTATGACCTCACAATGACTGTACACTACCAACCCCTCCCTCTGCCCACCTGCTTGTGCCCTAGGAGGAAAACTCCCCTTCCATACAAGCAACTGGGCCACCATTGCCAATGACCACTGGGTCCTCAACATAGAGTTGTGGGATACAAATTTTATTTCCACCTCTGACAACCACAAAAGGGTTCCCAGATCTTCCTCCAAACCAGTGGCAGAGACCAAAAAGCAAGTCATTTCCCTGCTCTACTATACAATAGAGCATGTTCCTGCAGAACAGATAGGCCAATATTTCTATTCCAGTCTCTTCCTAGTACCCAGAAAAGAGGGGACATGGTACCCCATCCTCGATCTATCTATTCTAAACACATTTCTGGTGATACCAAAATTCAAAATGCTCACCTTCCAGCAGCTTCTACCTATGCTTTCCAGGGATGCTTGGTTAGCCACCCTAAACCTAAAAGAGGCCTTCCTGCACATCCCAGTCAGGGAATCATGCAGGAAATACCAATGTTTCAGGGCAGGATCTATGCACTTTCAGTTCTCTGCGCTTACCTTTGGCTTATCTACTGCTCCCAGAGTTTTCACAAAATGTCTGGCTCCCGCTATTGCTTTATGCAGACAAAGAAATATTCAAATTTACCTATACTTAGACGACTGCCTGATTCAGGCAGACAGTCAAGAAAAGCTGCTACAGCACTTGACCTTTGTAAAGGACCTACTGACCTCCCTGGGATATACTGTCAACAAAAAGAAATCAAAACTAGACCCCACAGAAAATTGTATTCCTGGGAGCAAGCCTGGATACAGCATCCCAGATGGCATTCCTTACTCCAGAAAGACATGCCTACCTCAGCTAGCCACCAGAACCAGTTAACCGCAAGGAAAATCCTGCAAGCTCTAGGGTTCATGGCCTCCTGTATTCTGCTCATTCCATATGCCAGACTGCATATGAGGAAACTTCATTGGTACCTAAAAAGCCTTTGGCGTCAGCGCTCTCAAGACCTGGAAACTCTTATACCAATGACACCTTATCTAAGGAAAGATTTCCTTTGGTGGGCAGCAGCATGCAGCCACAACAAGGGACTTCCCTTCTCAAAACTTCATGCCGCTCAGACCCTCACTGCAGAAGCATCAGACTATGCCTGGGGTGCTCACCTGGACAGCAGGTGCATTCAGGGCCAATGGAGCCCAAATCAAATACATCCTGCCTTCGCCCAGAATGATACTGCAATATAAGGACAAAATGATTGACTTCAACAATTGGCTAAGCTTCTGGTGTCATTCAAAGGGGATCCATTATCTATCTGCCTGGGATGACATGATCAACAGACCATGATGCTTTGCCAGAGATGGTCTGCACCTGTCACCCCTGGGATTCATGTTACTGGCTAAGGCTCTTGCCACCCCATAGTGCCTTTTTTAAGCAAAGTTCAAAGGACAAAACCATCACCATAACACGTACAAGCATGCAAAATCTGAAGATAATGCTACTCAATGCTAGAAGTCTAAACCTCAAAATGCACTCTCTTGAGGCACTCCTAAAAGTGGAGAACATCGATATCTGTGCAGTAACTGAGACCTGGTTCAAGGCTCCAGAGAGCACCCCTGCAATACCAGGCTACAACTCTTACCACACTTTTCGGCCACCAAACCAGGGCCAAAACACTAAAGGTGGAGGAGTGTCAATATTCACCAAGGATATTCACACCACCAGGCTAGTTGCCCAACACAATGCATCTGAAATTCTCCAGGTGCAACTAACACTAGGCAAGACTACAATCCAAATTGTAGATTGCTACAGATCCCCCAACATACCCCAAGATTCTCACTACACCTTTCTAAACATACTGGAAAATATTAAGATAGAGCCAAGCACCCTAATACTTGGTGATTTTAACTACCCAGCCATTAACTGGGAAAACTACTCATGTACCAACACCTTTGCCCAACGGTTCTTGGAATTCATAAATTCCAATGCCCTGGATCAACTAATCCATAGTCCCACCAGCGGCTCCAATATCCTAGACCTGGTCATTATCAACATGGGAAATCGATGCTCCACACCTATGGTCATCCCCTTGTTAGTCAGGTCTGATCATAAGCTAATCACCCTTAACATCCACATCCTACCCCCACCTCCAGTAAGGAAACCTCCATAAAAAACTTCTCCAAAGCCAACTTCATGCTACTCAAGTCAGAAGTGACAAACTTCATGACACCCATGCAGACGGGAACTGAAAGTTCAACTGCTGAATCCTACACTAAGGCACTGTACAAGCACATCCACTCATGCATGAATTGTGCCATCCCAAATAGAACCAAGATGCTCTCATCCAAAAAAAGGAAACCAATCTGGTGGTCCCCTGCCATAAACAAACTTTACAACAAAAGGAAAAAACTGTTGCAGAAAAGAGGAAAATCCCAGGATGCAAAAAAACCTCCCTTACCAGCCTCAGTAAGAAACTGAGATCCCTCATAAAATCCTCCAAAGCTAGTTACGAAAATAAAATTGCCAAAAATTCCAAAGACAACCACAAGGCATTCTATAACTATGTCAAGAATCTAAATGGCAATGCTCAGATCTGCACTGAGCTAAAACAGAATGGATTAAATATACTGATCCCAAGGATATTGCCAATATCCTGGCAGATCGATTCAGTGCCAAATTCACCCCCTAAATGGCCCATCTCAATACCAGAAGATTGCCAAATTCCGGTAATAACAGCCACACAGGTAAAAAATGCACTCTCCAAAGCTAAAAATACAGCATCCATGGGACCAGATGACATTCTGGGCTGTGTACTACATGAACTACAATATGAACTGGCACCTCACCTAAGTGTCATGTTTAATCATAGCCTCACCTCAGGTTTCATGCCCACTGACTGGCACAGAGCTACAGTTATTCCTCTCCACAAGGGGGATCCACCTTGGATCCCGGAAACTACCGTCCCATCAGTCTGATAAGCCTTATCTGCAAGGCCATTTATCATGGAACTTATAAACAAAGACATTGGCAACCTTCAAACACTGGACCCCACCCAGTTTGGGTTTGTGAAGGGCCGGTCTTGTCTCCTGAACCTGATTGACTTCTTCAAATCAGTCTCCAGGGCCATGGACAAGGATAAGGTGGTCCACACAGCCTATCTAGACCTTGCCAAGGCCTTTGACACCATCCCCCACTCTGGAATCATAGATAAACTTACTAAGCTGGGCATTAATACCTACATCACCCAATGGGTTGCTAGCTGGCTTACTGATAGAACCCACACTGTAAATGTAGCCAACTCCAAATCCAACTCCAGACAAGTGACAAGTGGAGTACCTCAAGGTTCATTCCTGGGACCGCTCTTGTTTGGCATCTACTTCTCTGAAGTACAGGCCAACACTAAGGGACTCTGGCTAACAAAGTTTGCAGATGACTGCAGACTGGGAGCCATTATTGAATCCCCAAATGATGTGGATACTCTACAAAAGGGGCTTACAGAAACAGATGCTTGGTGCCAGAGCCATGGGCTTCAAGCTAAATGCCAAGAAATGTATAGTTATCCCCTTTGGGAAAAAAACATTTACCTGTGAATTACCATATATGTGGCAGTACACTAAACACCAAAAGTGTGATAAGAGACTTAGGGACACAGGTGGACAGTGGTCTCACCTTTGATAACCACATCGCCACAACAGTCAGGAAATCCTTCTATGTGGCACACCTCATCACTAAGGACTTTTCATCCAGAAAAAAGGAGGTCATTGTCTCACTGTACTCATCCCTTATTAGACCCATTATAGAATACAATTCCCCATTTCATATGTACCTCTCAAGACATCTGCAACTACTGGAAAGGCTGCAGAAATACCTCACTAAAAGATCACAGGCCTAAAGCAGATGCCCTATGCTGACCGCCTTAAAAAACTCCAGCTATACTCTGTCGCATATCGTCTATTCAGAGGCGATCTCTGCTTAACATACAAGGCCATGTCAAACCCAGAGCTGTTGGACATGCTACACTTAAAGAAATCCCAATCCCTCTGAGTCACATGCTCCAGGGATCTAAACCTTGTCATCACAATAAACAAAACATGCTGGAGGGATAGGTTCCTGACCCATACACTCCCCAGACTCTGGAATAGATTGCCGAAACATGTCAAGCAGAGTACAACAAACACAAAGTGAACTAGTAAGAATAAGAACCCACACAGTGAACTGCATCATTCATTTTATGATGTTAATTTGTTAATTAAGTGATTAGGACAATTGATTGTGTATATATATGAATGGCCTTGTGTTAGTTCCTTGTACTCTGATGATGCCCTGATGTTTGGGTGAAAGCGCTAAGTACTTTTTATTTTTGTTCAGTAATAAAGCAGGTTGATGCAGTTCACTGTGTGGGTTCTTATTCTTACTAGTTCACTTTGTGTTTGTTGTTGGCTCCTTATCCACCCAGTGACTGCTTCTGCTAGCTTTGTTTTGAGCGATATTATTTTATTTTATTACATTGGGTATTTCCAATTCTTGGCCATTCAAGTTAATTTTTTGTTTGATACAGTTCGTTGATTTTTATTTTTTGAAAACGTGTATACGACTATAACCTTGGAGATATGGAGCAGTTATTAATTCAGCACCTCGAGTTGACTCAGCGACTTTTGAAAGTATTGCAAGAAAGGGGTGAGAAAACTGTTTGTGAAGCAGACACTCTGGTTACTGACTCGCAGGAGCGTTTGCTTACATTACATTCTACTCCTAACACCAGTGCACACAAGCCGCCAGCTAGTAATGGTTCGCGGTTCGTTGACTGAGGTGACACCAATACAGGAAGTGCAAGGGTTATCGTTGCATCTCCCAGAATGGCTCAGAATGCTAGGGACGGTCATGGTGAAAGAGGCGAGATTACTGATGATCCTGTTGGTAACTTTGAACATAACTATACAGATTTGAAGGCTTTTTTGACTGCACCTACCTTTTCCAATGGATTACATTTTAATGTTAGAGACATGGGCAGCCTAAACCAACAATTTAAGGACTTTGAAAGGATTCTTAGAACCTTTAAATCTTTACAGATGGACAACGTATTTTTGGAGAGGTCGTTGGAATTAGGGCAAGTTCCTAAAGGACTTTGTGTATTTAAAGGCCATTTGGCTTCACAGAAGGTACTGTGTGTTTTGATCAGTTATTAGAACTATTTGATAAAACAGGGTTGGACTTGATTAAGCTTATTATTCACAATAACAATTCTAAGCTCACAGTTTTGTCAGAACAACTTGTGTTATTAGATAAAATATTAAACAGGATTTGCTTTTTGAGCAAAAGTTCCGTTTAGAACATATTTTTAGGGACTTGGACAAGTTTACTAGTAGGGGCTTGGATATTAAAAATTATAAATTACAATATGATTCCCTTGATTATAAGAATAAAAAAGTGTTCTCTCATTTTAAACAGTATAAAAGTATGAAACACATCGATAATATAGGAGACAGATCTGTGTATGACAGAGGTCAGGTTGTTAGGGGTAATAATAATAGTAACAATGAACAACCAGATGCTTATAGAAATGGAAACAACCCTGAGTACTGTGATTCTAATTATGTTGAAGGGCAACTTGATTTTTTAGAGGAACCGACTCTGAGAAGGTCAGAGAGGTTACGCAACAGGTATGGCCCGGCACAACAGAGCACTTATTACAGGAACACAGCACACAAGAACAATGTATGGTACAAATAGGAACTGAAGATCCTGGGGAGATTAACATTTTTACATGACTCTCCTGGTAATGAGTTTAATAGTGATGGTGTTGTTACATATTTACTTGACTATACTACTAATATGTCTGATTTTGATATACTTGATGAGAGAGCACACAATTTGACTGAGAACTGCTCTGATGTTAATGATGTTTTTATTATTACCGAAGGTGGTTTTAGTGTGTATAATTACACTGATATAAAGTTTGGAAATGATTTTTTAGCTCTTTTTAAAAGAGGTTTTAGATTTATTCCTTCTTTTAAACTTGACATTGGTAAAATTTTAATTAATCTAAAATTGTATACTAGATTATTAAACCTTAAAGTATTTTTTGCAAATAATCATTTGGTTGGTCACAGTGGTATAGCACATTTGACACTTAAACGCAGTAGCACATTTATTCCACCAAGCAATCACATGATCCTTATTTTTGAAAAATTATGTGAGATTCAATTCAGAAAGGCTTTAAAGAAAGAAAACGTAATGACTGAGAACCTTACATCTGCGGAAAAATTTTGTCTTAAAGAAATTGCCACCTCTGATAATTACAGAATTATGAAGCCAGACAAGGGAGGTGGTGTGGTTATCATGACTAACATAGATTACTTTAACAAAATGACAATAATGTTGAATGATACTAGTACATATGAAAAGGTGACAAAATATGAGATGACAAGGGCCTATAAGAAAGTAGATCGGTTAATATATGAGTATTTGATGGAAGGTATTATAACTAAAGATGAATATTGCTATTTAAATGTTGAATTCCCCATCACACCAACTATTTTTGGTATCCCCAAGATACACAAAAATATACAAAATCCACCTTTTAGGCCTATTGTGTCTGCAAAAGGGTCTAAAACTGAGGCCCTAGCATCCTTTATTGATGTTAATTGTAAAAACATTCTTGGTAAATTACCACATATTTTAAAAGATTCCTGGCATTGTCTGAATCTTATCAGACAACACAATGTAATGAATATTCCTGATTTAATTATGGCCACAATTGATGTGGTTAATTTATTTTCAGTCATTCCTCATAAGCAGGGTTTGGAAATGTTTGAAGCTAGTTTACTAAGCTATAGTGATATGGATGCCAGTAAATGTCGGCTTTTATCTGATTTAATGGAAATTGTGTTGGATAATAATTATATTTATCTTGATGGAGAGTTTTATAGGCAAAGTACTGGTGTTGCAATGGGTGCCAGATGTGCCCCTATATATGCAAACCTGGTGTTAGCCAAATGGGAAAATGACTTTCTGTTTACATCTATTTATTGGCAGAATGTTTCTCTTTATCTGCATTACCTTGATGACATAATTGTATTTTGGAAAGGTGAAAAATCTGTATTGATTAAGTTTATTGAATATCTGGGGACTACATCTGATTTTCTTAAGTTCACAAGTAACATTCAAGATAAGCAATGTGAATTTCTTGATCTTAACCTGTCTATTGATGGTAATGGTTTTCATTCAAACATCTTTAGGAAGAAAACCTACTCTAATTCTTTTTTACATTTTGACAGTTGTCATCCTATGTATCAAAAAAGAAACCTGATCAAAGGACAAATGGTCAGATTATCAAGAATTATTAGTGATGATAGTATATTTAAACTTGAAATAGAGATTTTGTCTAAAATGTTTTTGGATCGAGGATATCCAATGAACCTTATTGATACTATTAAAAAGGACATTTTTATTAATAGGAATATACTATATAAACCTATAATAGGATATGGATTCGACAATCTGTCCAATAGTAGTACGAGTTTGACTAGACATGATTCCTTTATTTTGCCCTTCAACGATACATCACATTTTTTAGCCAACATTATAAAAGACACTTGGACAAGTGTGTTTGATAACAACGCTGAGCTATCTAAGTTGTTGGGAAGTCAACCCAAAATTACCTTCAGTAGAGGTAGAAATCTGAAGGATATTTATGAGTCTAACAGTTACAGGAATTTATACAAAGTATCTAAAATGAGTAAATGCGGTACTTGCCACACCTGTAAATACATTAATGATGGTCCTTATGTTGCAATACAGGGTTTTAATAAGACTATTCGTTGTCCTGGTTACTGTAATTGCAACACTAAGATGGTCACTTACCTGGCTACTTGTTCCACATGCCCAGCATTTTATGTTGGTAAGACTATTAGGAAGTTAAGGGAACGCATAGTGGAGCATGCTAGGGATATTAAGAAACATAAGACCACCAGTGCATTATATATGCATAGCACCAGATGTTCCAGCTTTAAAAGATTTATATTTTTTGTTATAGGTAGAATACCACACAATATACACAAAGGTGGGGATGATAAGATCATGCTTGAGGCTATGGAATGTTTATGGCAATTAAGATTGAATGCCTGTATGTTACCTGGTATCAATGAAAACATATCCATTTCAAGTTTTTTAAAATATAGGTCACATTTTATATGACCATATTTTAATATTACAAGTTACTATATAATATTGCACAATTTACAATTATTTGTATACATATATATATTTTATTTTATATATATTTTTAACATATATACATATTTACATATTTATTTATAAATAAATATATATATATATATATATATATATATATATATATATATATATATATATATATATATATTGGTATAGTAATTTTTAAATATTAAATATTTTATACAAATTCATTATAAGTTAGCCATATATATTATGTAAATATTTTAAATATGTAATTAACATTTTTATTTTTATATATATTTTTTTTATTTATTACATATGTATTTTAAACAAGGTTTTGAACATGGTTTTATTGATGACAAGTGATTTTTATACCTTTTATATACTTTATACTCTTCTTACTGTGATATCATTAAATAATTAAATAATTAATTTTATGATGTTAATTTGTTAATTAAGTGATTAGGACAATTGATTGTGTATATATATTTATGGCCTTGTGTTAGTTCCTTGTACTCTGATGATGCCCTGATGTTTGGGTGAAAGCGCTAAGTATTTTTTATTTTTGTTCAGTAATAAAGCAGGTTGATGCAGTTCACTGTGTGGGTTCTTATTCATGTCAAGCAGAGTGCCTCTTTGGCCCTCTTCAAAAGGAACCTTGACGATTGGATGGGAGAAAGGAAATTCACCCCGTGGATCACATCAGTTGCCCTGCTAGAAGTAAACTGTGTGGGAAGAAATACCAGGGAATTGTTATGGCTAGGCTTGTATAGGCCCTAGGGCTGATAGCCTAGTACCAACCTATGAACCTATGAATCTGCACATCAACCAAAAAGAGATGTTGATGTTCTGCACAGCCCTGACAACTTCAGACCCCTACTCTCTCCGGGGCCACTACTGATCAAAACAGACAACACCACAGTGATGTGGTATATCAACAAGCAGGGAGGGACTCACTGTTATCCTCTCTGCAGGCTCATCATGACCCTTTGGCACACAGCCTTAGCCATGCATCTACACCTGCTATCCCAATTCCTGTCAGGCTCTTTAAACTTTCTGGCAGACAACTTAAGCAGAAACCTGCTAGACCCAGACGAGTGGCAGCTAGACCACAGAACCTCCACCCTTGTAACCCCAAAATGGGGCACCGCGAAGGTCAACCTCTTTGCCTCCCACTCCAATCATTAGCTCAACAAATTATGCACCAGGGAACCTCACAGCAAAGCCTGGAAAGTGGATGGTCTATACCTTGAGTGGGTAAACCTCTAGGCCTATGCATTTCCCCCTCTACCACGCATTTCAAGGGTACTGCTCAAAATAAGAGAGGAAAAACTGAAGGCAATCCTGATTGCCCCAGACTGGCCATGCCAGCACTGGTACCCATTGTTGCGCAGCCTGTCACCCCTGCCACTATGGCACCTACCTCAGGTCCCAACACTCCTGACCCAGAGAAATGGAGAATTCATGCATTCCCAACTGCAGACCCTCAACCTGGCAGCCTGGCTTATTCCTTGACCTCTCCTCAAGCTGCCAGCCTAAGCAAACAAGTTGTAGATGTTATACATGAGGCCAGATGCCCCAGCACTAGAAAATCCTATGCTGACAAGTGGAAAAGGTTTTGCACCTGGATCCAGGCTAAGGGAGCCAGAACTGCACAGCCCTCCCTACCTCTCATCTCGGATTATCTGGCAGACCTACTATATAGGGATCTATCTTTCTCTTCTATTAAAATTCATGCCTCAGCCATCCCTGCTCATTTCAGCACAGAGCTTCCTCTCTTCTCACACTCTCTCATCAAACAGTTCCTAAGAGGAGCTAAGAACTTAAGGCCATCCAGAAGAGTGCCTACACCAGCATGAGACCTTAACTTTGTGTTGCAAAAGCTCACCCTGGCCCCCTTTTAACCTGCAGCTTTACCAGAGTTAACATTTCTCTCTTGGAACACAGCCTTACTTCTGGCCATCATTTCAGCTAGAAGAGTATCAGAGCTACAAGCACTTATGGCTGTAGAGCTCTTCATCAATTTCCATGCTGTCAGGGTCTCCCTCAGGACTAACCCAATCTTAATGCCTAAAGTGGTGTCCAGTGTGGCTCTCAACCAATCCATTCATTTGCCCACCTTTTTTCCTAACCCACAGAACAAGGAGGAAAGGATTCTGCACTCTCTAGATGTGCACAGACAGCTCAGTTTTTACCTGGACAGGACTAAATCTTTCAGAAAAACTGACCAGTTGCTAGTCAGCTTCGCTGCAGGATCAGAGGGCAAGGCCATATCCAAACAAACAATCTCCAAATGGATAGGGCACTGCATCCATTTCTGCTACAAACGGCACAGGAAACTACCCCCAAAGGGGGTCAGGACACACTCCACCAGAGCAGCCTCCACCTCTGCAGCTTTTCTCAGAGGGGTCCCCACAAGGGACATACTGGAGGCTGCAACATGGACATCTGTTCATACCTTCTCCAAGCATTACCACCTGCCTATCTTCTCCAAATCCAGGGCAGGCTTTGCCACCGCAGTCTTGCAGGGCATCCTAGCCAGGCCCCAGTCCTCTTGACCGCCTCCACCCTTTTTTCAGCTTTGGGTATCAACCCAAATGTGATGACTGCAACGGTGAAACATGAAGAACATAGTACAGTTGTGTACACTTACCATAAATGTAGATGTTCGAGTGTATTCACTGTTGCAGTCCTAGTTTCCCTCCCTCTGCCCCCTTCTCTCTCTCTCTCTCTCTCACTCTCTCTCCTTCCAAGGAATTTTTGGTATTTACTTTGTACTGGTGGTGTTCTTCCACCATAAATTAGCTTCTATTGGGGGCTCCTGACAGGCAAGAAAAACTGATGTAATGGCGTTAGCTGCCTGTTTTTATACCTCTGACAACCTGACGTCAGTCCTGGAGTGACAGCAACTGATGTAGAAATACTACGCCTCTGGTATTTGGGCCCGACTGAGGGCTACCCCTGACAGAATAACCCAAATGTGATGACTGCAACAGTGAATACACTCAAACATCTACATTTATGGTAAGTATACACAACTACTTTTTATCTAGTAAAAGTTACTTTGTAGTTGCATGATACTCATGTATTATCATTCTGTTGTCCTTTAGGAGACAAAATGTCATTGAGGTCGAGACCCCCCTTCAGTGAAGCCAAGAATATTTTCATTGTTGATGCGCCCTGGCAACATGGGGTATTTCTGATGGGAAGGGGTCATCCCAACATGCAAGAAAGGATATGGGTAAGGCAGCAGATTGTTGCCAACATCAATTCTGTAGGCAGCCACAGCTGGACATATGGGCAGGTGTACCAGAGGACCACTGACATGATTACCTCTGCATGGAGGCATGCAGCTGCTGTTGGCTAAGACTAGAGGGTAACTGGGGGGTGGGTCTGCCACCTCTCACACCCAATGAAGATTTCCTGACAAATATCATCCAACAGGACAACTCACAGTAGAGTGGACCACAGCATGTCAATGACGTGGGCGCCGCTCTCCTGAATCCCAGGATGAGCTTCCAGGTAGGCTTTGTTATATGACAACTGAATACTGTTTTGGGAGGGGAATTGAAGATTGGCACAGTGATAATATCAGTTTGGAGCTGTTAGCCAACTTCTTGTTAAACATACATTTAATGGAGATATAGAGGGGTACATGTAATACCCCCGTCTTACTGTTAAATGTGATGATGTTGCCCTTAGCTCTTGCTTAACTCAGGACCATGTGGAATCCAGCGACATATGCTTCCTACAGATGGTAAGCCAAATAAATTTATTTCAGTACTGCGGATCAATTTAGAGAAATACCCTAATGTGAGATTTTAGGCCTGTTGTGTGTATTGCTGTTGTGTGCAGTACTGTATGTAATAGTGGCAGCACTGTTGTTTAGCATATATTGCACCATTGTAGTGCAGGTATTAAAATGTATGCTTGTGTTTCTCCCTTTTTATCACAGGTGATCATGACAGTGAGTGTGTGGGCCCTGTGCCACCTGATATCAATGCCTCATCAGACACTGATGATGATGGTGGTAAACTGAGGCACAGTTGGGGGGGGGGTGCAGAGGTTGAATCTGACACAGAGGTTGACATCCAGCCACCCCCTTCATTTTCAGCAGACACAGCTGTAGGCCTATGCCTACCCTGTACACTGAGCCCACAGATATTGGGCAGGTGAAGGGAAAAGACATTGAGCATGGAAGTGTGGCTACTGTGGCTTCAGTGCTTGAGTCTAGCAGTAGCCAAAGTGTTGGTGAGATGCTATGTAGGAGGGTAGATAAGGCTGCTTGGAGGGAGCCTGCTGCCCCTCCTTCACCTGGTGCAGGTATCTCTTCCCATGTCACTCAGCATATGTTTAGGGCCATCATGGAGGCACAAGCGCATTCAGAAAGGCACTTCAGATAAATGCTCAGGGTTGTGGATGTGGCACAGGCTGACATTTGTGACTACCTTCACTATGTTGCCGTCTCACTGGATCGGATGAGTGACACATTGGAAGGAGGGGTGTCTGTCATGGAACGAGTGGTGTCTGTGATGGAAGGTCTGCTGGGAGTGGAACAGCATCCACCTGGGAGTAAGTCAGCCACAACATCTGCTGACAGCCAATGTGGCCATACCCAATCATGCTCCTGTAATGGCAGTACTTCCGCAGGTCCATCGGTGAGTGCACTGTCCACACCCAGACATGGCAGGCTGTGGGATTGGGGTTGTGGGTATTCCTGAGAAGGAAGCATGTCCAGCAGACATCAGTGACATTTAGGTAGAAGCACTGCATCTGACATTGGTCATGGAGGTTCCAGTGCAACTCCTGGTACAGCCAGTTTTCGTGGTCGAGGGCAACAATGATGAACTGCCACCTCTACCATGCACAGCTCACACCTGTCTGATGTACCAAGTTGTACAGCTAGCACTGAGCTTGGTTTTGTTCATGCAGACTCTCACACACCACCTTTACATGGAGGACACCTACAGACACACACAACAGTCAAATGGTTCAGCCTGGCTGCTTCCTTTCTTACTCAAACACACTCACCAACCTGTCAACCTAGGCCTCCTGCCTCCTCATATAACATCCTGTGCAATTGATAACTGTGCCATAACCCTGTTTTCTCTCTTTTGGATTCATGAATACAAAGGCTTTGTGTCTAATGCACAGGGTGCATAGCTACATTAGTGCCTAGTATATCTGCATTTGAGTTGTTGAACTAATAATTGTAATTGTCACTTATATTTGCCTTGCAAATTTTACAATGGACAGCATCATCACATCAGTATTTTCTAGTGTATTCTCTTGTAAGGGATATGAAGTCAGGAGCTGCAATGTGTCTCATTACTTTCTAACTTTTAACTTTAAGGTATTCCAGTACATACCTGTGGTTCACATCATAAGATACAACATCACATTTGTATCTCAGGTTTGTATGACAGTACTGCAGTCAGACTCATCAGAACAGTAATACAGTATAATGCTCTGAAATAGCACATACTGCAACACCCTACCCACAGATTCCTTTTTGCTATCTTACATCAGGAACCATATAATAAAAGAGGAGGGTCATGAGCGTTAAAGTTAGAAGAAAAAGAACTCTTGTGGCAAATTATAACTTTTGAACACATACACCCTGGTCTTAATGAATATGCTTCTATCATGTGCACCTTAAAACTTAAACTGGATAGGTGAATGTTTGTTGGTGGATAAAGTACACAAAATATAGCTGTTATGATTTGTTGTTTTGCTGTTTTTCAAAATGAATTTTATGGTTAGCCTCTGGCATTCAGTATCTATTAACTTTTTATTTATTGTTTGACATCTAGGATATATAAAATCCGAATGGTACTTTTAAAGTATACAGCTTTTATAATTTTATGAAGTGATCGAATTGATGACGTTTATTTAGTCAATTGAATAATTAGATAATTGTTTATGTATATAAATGTCTGTCTATTGTGTAACATTGTCTGAAGAAGTTTGGATATTGGTCCAAATGAAAGCGCTTACAAAATAAAATTCTGGTGAGAAGGAGAATACTGCCGTTTCTGCTGTTTTCTGTGTTAAACAGTATAATGCTCTCTTTTGCATGACCCTCACCAGACGCATGCAGCAGCTGGACACACTACAGGGCTTTCTCATCAAGATAACATAGGGCTTACTAACCATGACATGATGTGTGTGGGTTAATTAAAAGACATGTCACTGTCTGTCTGGTATTGCATTAAATTGTAACTGTTATTCTAAGCCTCTTAGTTTGGTTTAAGCACTTGGGATATGGGCCAGTTGTTTTACATTAACTCATTAGAGCTGAGTTTACCTCCAGACATTTCTGCAGTTACCACCTACTGTGCCTGTAGGCATCAAATATTGCTTGTTCATATTTGCATTAATAATTCCAAAACCATGCTACATACAAGGTATCAGAATATGTTATCTTGAAGCATACATGATGATAAACACAATTGTATTGATATTTGACCTCTGCCGATGAGTATTTGTTAGAAATGTAAGGTGATAACTTCATTTTTAAAAGGCTCAAACCACACCCACTGAGAGTTAAAGGTACACACTCAAAAGAACTGCACTGAAGGGAATGGGTTAAGAAGTTCTGTAGTCTATTCCCTTGTGGGAGGAGATGGTAGCATATGCCCTTCTGAGCTGGGAATTGCTGATTGAAGGCTTATTGTGTCTGTTGTTTCAAGTGTGTTTATTATGGTTCAAGCACTTGGGCTACAAACCAGTTATTTTACATTAGGAAGGTTTGTGGTCTAGACTCTTGTGGCAAGAGATGATAGGGGACTGCTGGAATAAGGCTCAGACTTTACCTTTGATTGTTTTTTTAAATAATTTAACTTCACTTGTATTTCAGCACCTTGTCTGGGTGGGTTTGCACTCTGCTCAGAGATTGCACTGGTGCCCTGCAAGCAACTCAGTTGTACATTGTGAAGTGTTGACACAATTTTCTACCCATATCCCTCCATAGAATACCACTTTTTGTTAGTCTTACAGCAAAACCTGGTCCATCTAGCCCACTCCCCACTAGTTACTACAGTATATACCTTCCATAATGGAGGGACAGTTTCCCACCATTTCTCCAGCCAGCCTGATTGATATAGACATCCTGAGGCAATGTAGCAATTGCCTCATTTATACTGACAACCAGTTACATCTAAAACAAATACATGTAAGAGCTGTATCTGTACTATGAATTTGGAATCAATTCTCTCACATAACAACAAACCAGATATCATACAGGTTGTGAGCACACACACTTCACCTCTTGCATATGCACAAGCTTACAACACATAAACCACATATGCAGAGGTACTCACTAGAAGCCTACCTAAAGATCAGAGACCTCCCAAATGCAAACCTACTGCACACACTGCAGAGACAACAGAATACACTACACATAATAATACACACAAGAGTGTCTCGGCCAATAAGCCCCTAAAGCAAAACACCTCAAAATCAAATGTCTCGGTCATAGGTGACTCCGACACAGATGTCCCCCTCACCAGGCTGGACAAGGAGAAGGTTACAATTACTGCCTTTCAGGTGCCAGGATCTGTCATATCATGCATGTCCTCAAGTCAAGTACCATTATGACTCTGTCATAGCCCATGTTGGAGTGAACAACTTGAGATCTACCTCACTGAACTATATGAAGACAGACATAACTGAGCTCTCAGATTGTGTCCAGGCAGGTATGTCTCCAGCCCTAAACAGCATTCCACCTTCACCCAGGGTTGTGCCTCAGTATAAATTAAATATGATTGATTTCAATAATTGGCTTAGCTTCTGGTGTCAGTTCAAGGGAGTTCATTACCTGTCAGCCTGGGGAAGATATGGTCGACAGACCACACTGGTTTGCCAGAGCTGGTCTTCACCTGTTGTCTCTTGGCTTTTGGTTACTAGCAAAGGTACTTGCCTCCCCATAGTGCCTTTATAGGCAATGTCAGAACAACTAAATTCCCAACATAAAAAAAAATCCAGTAACAAAAAAAAATCCACTAGAGACAAATTCAAGGTTATGCTGCTTAATGCAAGGAGTCTAAATCAGAAACTGCACTCAATGGAAGCACTCCTTATCTTGGAAGATGCCCATGTCTGTGCAGTCACATAGACATGGTTCAAGGCCACACAGAGCCCCCGGCCATGCTAGGCTACAATGCCTTCTACATGTTCAGACTTCAAAATGAACATGAAAGAACCAAAGGCAGAGGTGTATACATCTTCATTAAAGACAAATACACCTCAAGAATGGTCAGACAGTACGACTCTCTAGAACTACTCCAAGTCCAACTAACTGCAGATAAAACCCCCTTCCATATCATTGTTAGTTTTAGGCCCTCCACCATGAACCACAAGAATGACTCTGCCTACTTGGACCTACTTGAGTCACTCACTATACAGCCAAACACCTTTGTCATGTGTGATTTCAACTATCCTTCCATCAACTGGGAGCCATATATGAGCAAGAACATGCTTTTCCTATGGTCCCTGGATGTTGTTAATACAAATGCCCCCCCACAAGGGTCTTGAATGTCCTAGAAGATGTAGTACTCACCAACATAGGGGGTCTCTGTACTACCCCCTGCATGTTGCCCTCTCTGGTGAAATCTGATCAGAATTCAATCTCATTCGAACTAATAAATCATACCCGACTCCCCCCAAGAGAAAAAGGATGAAAACGTTCTCCAAAGCAAACTATAGCCTCCTAAGTAATGCCATAAATAGTTGCAAACCCCCTGCTACCACTGTCAACAATGATTGCTATACAGAGTTTACAAAAATGCCCTGTATAAACACCTATACTAATGTATAGCCTCAAGTGCACCTGAATGGATCAAAACAAGATCCTCACAAAAAACAAGCCACCCAGGTGGGCATCAAGCATTAACAGGTTTTACAACTAGTTTAAGAAACTAAGGTCTAAGAACAAGAAGGAATTGACTCAGCAGAGGAAGGACACCCTTCACAGCTTGAACAAGCAAATTAGGTATCTTGTAAAGCCCTCTAAAGCCAATAATGAAACTAAACTAGCATCCCTAGCAAAGGATAATCACAAGGCATTCTTTAGCTACATCAGAAATCTAAAAGGGAAGGTCCAGCTTTGTGCTGAACTAGTAGTGGATGGTACCACTCATACTGACCCTGAGGATATCACCAACCTGCTAGTAGACAGATTTGGGGTAAACTTCACCATCCCCTATCCCCACCAGACATACCCCAAAGCATACCTGTCACCAGTCCTCTACCTAATTTCTCCAAAGAGCAGGTCATAACCACATTCTCCATGGCCAAAAACACAGCCTCTATGGGACCAGATAACATGCCAGGCTGCCTACTAAATGGTTTAAAACTGGACCTACCAGACTCATTTAGCATTCTCTTCAAACACAGTCTAAGTACTGGCTCTGTCCCAGCAGAGTGGAAAACAGCAACAGTAATTTCCTTGCAGAAAAGGGGTCCATCAACCGATCCTGGGAATTATAGACTCATAAGCCTTATTAGCATTATCTGCAAGGGCATGGAGAGAATCATCATGGACCTTATTAACAAAGACATAGGTGACCTTCAAACTCTTGACCTAACCCAATCTGGCTTCATTAAGAGTAGATCATGCTTATTAAACCTGGTGGATTTATTTGAGAATGTCACTAAAGCGCTGGATGAAGGCAAAGCAGTACATACAGCCAATCTTGACATAGCCAAGCCTTTTGATACAATCACCCACTCAGGCATCATTGAGAAACTCACATATGAGCCACAAAGCATCTTAGAAAATGATGAAGTCTAAATCACATGGGATCCCCATTGCCAACAGTTCAAAAGATGGATGTAAGAAAACTAGATATAGTGGTCCATGAAAAAAAGACAAAAGTAGCACTGATCATTGAAATTGCTACACCAAGTGACTACAGTGTCTTGCATACAGAGAGACACAAAGTCATACAATATCAGGGTTTGCAAGCAGAAATGAGAGCAATGTGGAAGAAAGATAACCAGAAAGTTCCAATAGTAGTAGGAGCAACGCTTCTTATAAAAAAAGAATCTACAATCGTATTTAGATATGTTACCAATACATTTTACTCCATATGAATTGCAGAATGAGTCATTACTGGGCACAATGCGGGTGCTGCAAAGAGCACTTCTTGTTGACATCAAAGACTGAAACAATGCTAATTTCATGATAATTATACTTTGACTTAGGAATGGGGTCCATTCTCATCATGGTATTAGAAACCAAAAAGATTTGGAGAAATTAAAAAAGAGATTGGGAATTATTCCATATGTCACTAGATAGGTAGCCAATTGATTCACCAACAGAATGCATACAGTCAAAGTTGGGGATTCCACCTCTACCAGCAGATCAGTCACTATTGGTGTACTGTGTTCACCCTCCTACTGTTTGGAATCTATTCCTCAGAAGTCTAGGTGAAAATAAATGGCCCATGGCTTACCATGTTTGCCAAAGATTGCAAACTGCATTCAGTTACTGACTCTGCCAATGATGTTGACATACTACAAAAAGGGATTAAACTGGCAAATGATTGGTGCCAAAGCCACAGACTAAAACTAAATTCAAAGTAATGCATTATCATCCTTTTCAGCAAGAAGGAAGTCCCTGCAAATTACAATATTAACAGTACCCCCTTAGTTCAATCCCTGTGGCAAGATATTTGGGAACACAGGATGATAGCAACCTTAATTTCGATCACCATGTGTCCACAGCAGTAAGTAAGGCCTTCTATGTTGCACATCTCATAAGTAAGGGCATCACATCCAGAGCTAAGGATGTTATAACTCCCCTGTACTTATGCCTGACCAGACCACTAATAGAGTACAATGCTCCTTTCTGTATGTACCTCACCAGACACCTGCAGTAGCTGGGAAGACCTCAGGGGTTTCTCACCAAGAAAATTCAGGGCCTCCAGCACATGACCTACATGGATAGACTGACGGTCTTGTCACTGTATTCTGTATCTTATAGGCTTCTGAGAGATGACTTGTACCTGGCCTACAGAGCAGTTTCGGACCCTGCCTAATGGAAATGCTGCACATCCACAAGTCACATGGGACAAGATTCACTCACTTTAGGGATCTTAACCTAGCCTGTGACATTAACAGGGCATGTTGGACAGACAGATATGTCTCCAAGAGATTGCCACTCCTCTGGAACAAACTCCCAATTCACATAAAGCAGAGCTCCTCAATGACCCTATTTAATGGTAACTTAGACAACTGGATGGGAGACCGTAAATTTACCCTGGAGGTGTAACTTATCTCTTGGATAAAGATAGTGGGGCAACACATGTATATGCTGTGAATATATGATGTACACTTAGAATATGCCCTGAATTTGCAGTGTTTCCACATATAGCTTTATGTCATACAGAGGAAATGTATAATAAACACCAATAAGAAAGCATGATATATATAGTTTCATATTGCAGTTACCAGCAGATTTGCACGATGGTTACCAAATTATACACGCGTGTGAGTTATACCTGTTTTGTGGTATGCAAATGCAAGCTGCATTGCCAATGTCTGCCAAGCAGAATGCAAAACTGGCAGGGAATTTCATGTATAGGCAGTTGTGCATGTGTTTTCTTAGTAATTAAAGCCATGCTGGTCAAGATAGCAGGAACACATTTACAGGACTGTGGGTACACAGTCATGCATTTGACCATAAATGTAATATGTAGATTACTCTATCAGTAAAAATACTTTATGGAACAGTGCATTCAAACTCAGGACCATGTGTATGGCAGTCCTACACTTACACCTGTTGCCACAAGAATGCTGTGGAAACAGATGTCTATGTTGCACTTCATTGCTGTAAAATGCAATGTCACAGTAGTAAAGGAAAGGGTGTACTAGAACCCAGTACCATCTGTAGCCCAGCCCAGGTTTTCACGATGGACAAGGTCATTAATTAAATGTATCCAGTTATTATTTTGGCCATCTGCTTCAGAAGTGGTCCTCTGATCTTCACACAAACTAGATAAATACAGCCATTACCCGCTTCCTCTATTTGTGCTATGCAGCACATCACACAAAAAGTGCAATGAAAAATTAAGAAAGAAAAACTTAGTAATGGACATATATAAGTAAATAACATGTCTGCTGTCATACGTTAAGGTACTTTCTGTACAAATCCAACACTATTTACTTAATTACTGCACCAAGTTAAGATAAACAAGGATATATCATAATATAATTAAAGAATACATTTTAGGTTCAGGATTTACCATGAAAATACAGCAGTTGACACAATTTTATTTCAGGTCTAGAATTTCCTTGTCTGTTCTCCCATGGTATTGAAGTATGCAGGAAAAAGCAGAATGTAGGCTACATGGATGCTTTATAGCTTGTTGAATAGCTCCACCATACTGAAAATAACCTGCTTATGTTGTAATTATCACCTATGAAAAACATCTGCTGCTTTACTGAATATATCGACTCTGTTGGTGCTCATTAGTGTGAGATAGGCACCTACGCTCCGTTGCACACACCAGTGCTGAAATAAGATAACCATAGCTGATGTTGTTATTATTTTTTTCCATGTCTGGATATCGCACAAACATGCAGCTCAAAAACTGGAAGAAAGGCTGTAGACCCTGTACTAGAACCCACGACCTTCTATACTCTAGCCCTACACATACTCATGCTACCAGAAAAATAGCTATGTGACATGCATTGAGAAACCTGACCTTCATTCCTCTGTTTCCCATGGTTGCATCATGCAAACAAGGACAAAAATTAAAAAAGAAATTTTAACTTAAAGAGGACAAAGATGATGCATTTGAACAAATAATAAAGAGGATTAATCAGAATTTCTGAATTGTGCACTCTTTAAATGGACTTTTACACTTCACAGACCTACATGTAAACCTCTGTAAGTGTAACCTGACACCCCCCCGATGTCATCATTCACTGTTGCCGCACATTCACCATGAACACTGTGATAGTGCCTACACAAAGTGAACATCTCTACATGGTTACAAGCTTTTGGGATTCAGCAATTCTAATCTTCATTTGCATCTTCACCATGTTGACAGCCCTGAATCTATATGGTTGGTAACTGTGTAGGTAGGAAAATTGAAGGGGAGCCCAATGTTGTACACGCAAAGGAGGGTACTACTTAGGTATGTATCTGCACAGAGGAATGCAGGTTTTCAATACTGTGTTTCATGGGGTTTACAGTTTTAGCTGTCTACATTAGTTACAAGTATGTTGCTCATTTGGGGGTAGGGTGCAAAACTGCATTTATTTCATGGCACTTAAAGAGGAATTGTGGCTATTACTAATATAATTTTCTAGCATCCAACATGTCTGATAATGTCATACTTTGTGTGGGGTTACATGTTACGGTCTGTTCTGTACAAATCTATTGACATTTACTTGCTCTTGTTTCCGTGTAGACTCCTTTCCATGGCTGAATTCAGAAAACTTTCAAATACATGGCCATCACAAGCACGGAGTCTACACGGTTGCTTTATAGCTTTCTGAATTGCTCCACTATGTTGATTTGCTTCATTAGCATACATAAGTAAGTAAGAAGTAAATAGTGTGAGAAGAAATAGCCAGGGAATTGTTATGGCTAGGCTTGTATAGGCCTTAGGGCCGATAGCCTAGTACCAACCTAGGAACCTATTTCAGCTACTTATGCAGTAATTTGCATACCATGTATGTTTCTGTGTTTGCATGTGAGTGAGTGCTGCTATACAGAGTTTACTGAATCTAAAACTCTTTGAAGCCATATGCACATCGTGCCATGACACACACACGATCAAAAATGATCATGTAGGCTTTATTCTCTCTCTCTCTCTCTCTATATATATATATATATATATATATATATATATGGGTCCACTTTTAAATTTCAAAATACCAAAATCTTGAGTTTTGAGATACCGAACTCAAAAATTCGAGATTTTGGTATTTTGAAATTCAAAAGGGAACCAAAAAAAAAAGTGCTTTAATGTTTTTGCAGAGAGGAAAGCCGCCCTGCACCCCCAGACCCCCCCCCACTTTAATATACCAACTTTGAGATTGGGCTACAGTGAAGAGAATGGTAAGTGGAACAGGAGCATTACCGTTCTCTTCATTATAGCGCAATCTCGGAGTTGGTATATTTCAGTAGGAGAGGTGTGGGGGTGCAGGAGGGCTTGCCCCCCTGTAAAAACATTATGTTAGCTGTGTTTTTTTTTTTTTGGTTCAGTTTTAACTTTCGAGATGCCAAATATCCCGATGTATTGAGTTTGGTATCTCAAAACTCGAGAATTTGGTATTTCGAAATTTAAAAGTGGACCCATATATATATAGACATATATAGACGGGTATAGGATTATTCACTGAAAGCGCATTTCAATGAAATTCAAATGATTGTGCACAAATCACTGAAAACTCAATTCACTGAAAGTTATATATTTTCCCCACTGTTGTGCATCCCTGGAGTTAGTATATATGTATATATATATATATATATATATATATATATATATATATATATATATATATATATATATATATATATATATATATATATATATATATATATATATATATATATATATATATAGTAAGGGGGGGGGCATAGCCCGCCACATAGTTTGGATATATATTAAGTTTAGAAAAGGGTAATTTATTGGAATTGCAAATATCCATGTATATACTTCAAAATATTTAAAATAGGTGGGGGGCTATGGCCCCCACATCCCTCGATCTGGGCTGGTGCCCCCCACACCCCCCTTACTAAATATATTAACTCCAGGGTTGCACTACAGTGGGGAAAAGGCCATATATAACTTTCAGTGAAATGTGTTTTAGTGAATTGTGTTTTCAGTGAATTGCGCACAGTCAAATGTGTTTCAGTGAAATGTGCTTTCAGTGAATAGACCTAGGTCCATATATATATATATTCATATATATATATATATATATATATATATATATATATATATATATATACATATTATATATATATATATATATATATATATATATATATATATATATATATAAATAGAGAGAGAGAGATTGTTTTGCTATCAAACTGTGGAAATGCAGTTTGATAAAACAGTTGGTCGAACGTGTGTTCTACCAATGCCCGTAATGTCAAACTGAAAATATATGACTTCATATTAGCAAAAGTACACATTCGCTAATATGAAGTTGGATATACAAGTCAATCATTTTATGGAAACGTTTTGATTTTCCACATTTTGATAGTAAACAATACACACACACACACACACACACACACACACACACACACACATATATATATATATATATATATATATATACATACTGTTTATATTTTTGGTACTTATCCATTATCGGGGTAACAGTTCCAAGGCGCACTGAAGATTCTAGTCAAATGACTGCAGATTTCATTTGCGGACACGTGCTTCTTTCCTTACAAAGTGGCAGTGGTGTATGCTTGCAGGTATCAAAGCTGTCTAGCCAGGGATGTCAGAAATTTCTGTTTTGTACTTTGAGCTCATGGTGACATTACTGCATGCTAGCTATCTCCTCATACTGAACTTTCTGCTCTGCTGGCTGTTGGCGTTTGGAGAATCTCCTACATGGGTCGCCATCTTCTGTGTCTATGGTCGAGGATTCTTGCCTGACACAGATGTGATTTTGTGGCTTATTTAGTGTTTATTATGAAGATATCCATCTACGCTTTTCGCATTTGATGAAAAATAACTTTTTGGTTCTTTCCGCTTTTCATGCTACCTTGCTATATACGGAGGGACATAGTTTACAATTAGTTTTCCACTGATGAGCACTCTACAACTCGAGAGGATTTACTCCCATCAAGCTTATTTTTGGTCGTTACTCTTCTGCGGGTCATTTATGGAATATAGTTGATCTGTATTCCATTACAGATGGTTATTGGGGCCACCATTTGGAGGTTGGTAACTACACATGGTCCTTTATTTGGGATAACGAGAAACCGTGGTTCCATTTTTTGAAGTATTCCTATCAGGGTTGGCTACAATTGATACAGGTACTGTGTTACATTTTTCAAATTCTCTTTTTTCACAAAATAACGAAGAATGGACAACAATATTGATATACTCACTGGTGTTTTTCTATACTATGTGTTTTTGAGTGTATAAAATTACATCACAGCCGCATTTTGGCCTGGAATATTTTTTGGACAAGGACTATATGTTATTCTCCTATCGGAGCTTACTTTTTTCAATGAATGCAAACAACTCAAACAGTGACATTCTTTGGCTATCAGTCTCCTGTTAAGATTACGGAAGATTGCAATATTGGTGTATCTATTTGTGGTACACAGACCGCATGTTTTATTGGACATAGTATCAGGGGAGCCTACTATCAATATAGGTACTGTGCTATATATATTTTTTTTTCATCTCTTTTTTCGTAAAATATCGAAGAGCGGACCACAATATTGGTGCCTACCAGTGTTTTCCATACCACGTGTTTTTGAGTGCACATAATTACATCATAGCCGCATTTTAGCCTGGAATTACTTTTGGAATAGGACTGTATGCTGCATTTCTTTCGGAACTCACTCTTTTGGTTCAGTATAAATAATTTAAATAGTGACATTGTTTTTTGTTATTAGTCTTTTGTTAGGATTACGGAAGATTACAATACCAGCATGTTTTATGGTACACACTAAATGTTTTCCAATTATTATATTTTTGTATAACCAACCTTGCTTTTGTCAAAGATTTTTTTGATCTGGACTAAAGGAAGATACTATTCGATGGTGCGACTAACTTGATTATTGGCCCAATACAGAACGTGGTGAACTACCAATTTATTGAACTGACTTTATTACAACTTATCCAACATTTTGTTGGGGTCAGATTTATGAACATTAACAACAATATATCTTTATGCAGATTGCAATACTTTGCATGGTTGACATCATTGTATCCTGTATGTTGGGCTTTGTATTTTGAAACTTACATTTTTCTAAATATAAATGCTTTTCTGATATATATACAGAGCCATTGAATATACCACTTTGGGCTAGTTGTCAGGCTTATTTAGACCAATTATGATGTTCTTGAAAAAAGGCCTATATCTTTAACATATTATGATGTTTCCTTACTTATACTGGATTGTATTATCATAGTGTTGAATATACCATGTTAACAAGTGAGTTATTATATTAATATAACTTATTTTGGACATTTATTAGAGTAGCTCCAGTCAAGCCATTACAAATTCATATTTTCATACTACCAGGTTATTTTGTCTGTGTCAGACATTCTAACTATACATATTGATGTTTTAACAATCATATGGTCATCATGAGGGTAGGTTTAAACATGATATCATAACAAGTCACAATATTTTGGGTCACCACCATTATGGAATAAATACATTATTTTGAGTTTGTTATGACAGTTTTAGCCTTATCTCACAACAGTTTGGCTTTTTCACTTTTTTACACTATTGCAGTTGATTTATTACATTTCTGATATATGGTGACAGGGCGTGCCAACCAAAGCACACTTTGGGACCAAATATTTTTTTCAAGTTCTTAGTTTGACTTTTGTAGAATTTGAAAATACTCAAGGACAGGCATTTTTATATGCCCAATACTGAATAATTGACCTCAAGTCTCACAAACTTAACTAGTGAATTCACTGTGTTTATTATATATTAAGGTGGAAATTGTGCGGATTGGTTATGCCAATTGTTAGTTAGTGATAGATATTAGGATTTGTGACACAGTAACAACAGCACAGTCTTTTTTCTTTATTCTCAACATATTTTTGGGTATGGTCAGAATAAATATTATATTTTGGGTTTTTGCCAAAATTTTTATATAACCCAAATACAGTATTTTCAGGCTACATATTGAATTTTACTAACCTGTCAAATAAACTACTTTACACATTCCTTTTTAAAGGTGCACTTCAAATCTGCACTCTTCTGTGATTCAAGCTTTTGAAACTTTTTTGATATCACTTCCTTTCTAACTTGCTCTCACAATCGTAGTTTTGTTCATTATTTGAATTTCATTTCTCACAAGTTCCAGCAACTTATTGTCATGGATCTCCAGACATTACTATCAGGCCTATGCTCCGACAAGGATGATTTAAAAATCTTTGGTATTGGCACTAATTCAAGTGACATACCAAATTTGGACAAAATAGATCCAGTTGACGGTTGCGAAAACTCTTTCTATAAGCTTGGAAAACAAATTAAAGTATTAAGAACAAATATCTGGCATCACAAATTGTTTAAAGCTTATCAAGTGCAAAACATATCCCCCAGAGGATTGAGATGTAAAATACAACCATTGGTTGCTATACCAGATGATGTTTTGCTAAAAGAATGGCAAACAGCTCAACAAGAAGCTGCTATGGCCAGGGTTAACATACTATCATCATTTTATGAGAGAACTGTACAAGCAAACATAGTGGAAGTTGAGAAAACTTGCCTTAATCTTAAACAATATGAGGAAAACACAAAATTCAGAGATTGTTTGAGCAAGCTAGCCAAGGAAGTTTCTACCTTGGAAAATAACCTTAAAAGCAAGAAATTGCACAAATTTGCCCGGGATAAGGAAGATTATCAAAAGGGCAGACAGTTTGAATCACAGAAGGGTGTCAGGTTTGCTCAGGGCACCAAGAATGTGCCTTTTGTACGTAAAAAAAGACCTCGGTCTATTCTTAAAAAGACAGGTACAAGTTATATTACATCTGGTGATGAATCTTCCACCACAGACACAGATATACCCATTGTGGGGGATTCTCCAAATGCCAAAAGGGGTAGAACAGCTGAAACCCCTTTAGGGGTAAGAAACACAGAGCAGGCAGGAAGCACAGGGGTCACAAGTTTAGAAGAACTCTTCATGTCAGTGGTGAAGTAAATGAGCAACATACCAATGTACTCAACATTTCAAAATATGTTTTATCTGATGAACAACATGCTTTATTGAATAAAGGCCTCGGTTTTATTCCTGGTTTCTTTATTGATGAAAGCTCTTTGGTATCTGACACTTTAGAGTTCTGTAGAAAGATTAACCTTAAAATATTTTTCCAACAACAGGACAAAAGTAATGACACTCAAAGATCATCTGATTTTAGATTTCATAAATCTTCCTTTACGCCTCCCATGGATAAACATGTCGCTGTTTTTCAGCAAGCAGTCATCAAGGATATACATTTTCACTTTAGTTCCACAGAAATCATGAGAAATAATCTTTCACAACAGGAACAAATAGCTCTTACACAACTCAAAAATAATACAGATATTGTCATTATTCCTGCAGACAAAGGGGGTGCGGTTGTTGTTATGGACAATGATTACTATCAAAGTGAAGGTCATAGACAGCTATTGAATCATCATCATTACATGAAGATGGACATTGATCCTACACCTTGTTTTCAAACGGAAATAAATCAATTTTTGGAACAGGCAGTTGAGACTGGTATCATCTCAGAGAAAACCAAAACACATCTGACAGTCAAAGAGCCTGCAAAACAATATCTATACCTTTTACCAAAAATTCACAAATCCGTACAACAACTACCCGGTAGACCGATTGTATCTGGCATTGGTTCACTAACGGAACCTCTATCAGCCTTTTTACTGAGAAATTAAAACCATTACTCACACAGATTCGTGCAAGAATACAGGACACTACTGAATTCCTGCAGATAGTCACAGAATCGCAGCTAGATCCAGACTGGCTTATGTGTACCTTGGATGTATCATCCTTATATACTAGTATTCCTCACTGGGCTGGTTTAATGGCATTGGAATTCTGGCTTAATAAATCAAATCTATATCCACCAGGAATGAATATGCTTATATTATGTATGGCTGAACACATTTTGACTAAAAATGTGTTTTATTTCCAACAGGATTGTTATTGGCAACTACAAGGGACAGCTATGGGTGCATCCTTTGCACCCATTTATGCGGACCTTTTTATGGGCTACATAGAAGAAATGATTATATACAATCCTATGCACAACATATACTTACCAGAAATCGACATATGGAGAAGGTACCTGGACGACTGTTGGTTGGTTTGGAAGGGAGGCAATAAATACCTCCAGGAATTTATGGAATATTTGAACGGGAACATTTGGGGTATTGAATTCATGGAGGAACATCATTTGAATGAAATTAATTTCTTGGATGTTCATTTGACAAGACAAACAGATAATACACTTCAAACATCTGTCTATAGAAAATTCCCACAATTCAATACTCTTTTGCATGCGGAGAGCTTCCATCCCAAACATATCGCCAAAAATATTCCAAAATCACAGTTTCTGAGGATAAAAAGAATATGCTCCTCGGAGGACGACCTTACCAAACATCAAACTGATTTAACTCACATATTTTTGTCCAGGGGATATTCACCGCAAATCATCCACTCAGCCATACAATCCAGCAATATCAAATCCAGAGATTCTCTTTTAAAATATAGCAGAAGAAAAAGAGACGATGGTTCCAACTTATGCAGATTTGTCACAACCTATGGACGTAACAGCAGGAATTTGATCAATATCATCAATAACCATTGGAACATACTCAACTTGCACCCCCTTTTGGAGAATTACCTAGGGGAACGTTGCTATTTCTCATATAGAAAGGGTAAATCACTGTGCTCTCACTTCTCTCATTACAAAAGAACAAACCCAAGGAATAACAACCTTATACAAAGGACACTAACAGGGGATAAACTAATTGGCATTTACCCTTTGTGGTCACTGCAGCTTTTGCAGCTACATTTTCAAGACCACTAGTTTCACCAGTAAAAACACAGGACAAATATTCAACATTGAATTCTTTGGCAATTGCAGTTCAGATTGGATAGTCTACCTAGCCACATGCACCTGTCAGGCTTTTTACATTGGCCAAACTTCCAGACAGTTTCGTACCAGAATTTCTGAACACTTAGGGGATATCAGGAACCAGAGAATAACCAATGCGCTATATAGACACACAACCAAACATTCAACTGCCAAATTTTCATTTACCATCATTGATCGCATCATTGGCAACAGAACCTTCAAGGTAGGGTGGCATGATATTCTTAATAAAAAAGAAAGGAGGTGGATTATAAAACTTGGGGGACTTTTTTCCCCAGGATTAAATGACAAATTATGACTTTCTAGCAATAACTAGTCAGTTCAACTATTTTGTATAATTGTCATTGTTACTTTATTGTATGTATAACTTTTTATTCACCATTCCTTTTCAGCTAATTTCTTATCATGCTTATTTTATTTGCATTTCTTATGATACAATCTGATTTTGCATTATTATGCTATATCAAAAAAACTAATCTGATATTTTTTCTTTGATTAGATGTATATCAGTTTTCACACTTGATATGTGATTAATTTTGATAATTTATCATAATTTCTTTCTGCTTTTTTAACCACAGGAAATGATGCCATGAATCTAATTGGTTGAAGCTATATAAGACTATGACCCAATTATCTTACTATGTACTACTGAGGAAAGCCTTGTGCTGAAACCGGTCTAGTTTACAGTTTATAATAAATTATTATATTCAGATTCTCCAGGGTGCTGGCTTTCTTTTATTTTTGGAGCTATGGTAATGACTGTAAGCTAAAAGTTGTTGCCCATATTTTTCTATAAACAATGCTTTCCTCCTCAGCAAATGCAAGAAATTAAGTCGCACTAGTACTTTGATTATTCACAGCACGTTTATCTGGAAGTAGAATTGTGGGCACTGATTGAGTCTCGCTTATTATTTACTTTATTTTGTTTTATTGATGAAGGATGGATCAGAAACTGTAAAAATAATGAATACATTTACATTAAAAATGCAGCTAGAGTACATTCATTTTTTAGTTAACGTACATTACTTAGGTGATAATGTTTGAGGTTTTTCGGAGTGTTGCTGTGTACTTACATCACCTATACTGTATACAAACTGCCAACACTGGAGGAACAGGCTCTGTGTCAGATATTTGCTTTGCATTTAAGATGAGCCTCCAAACGAGGTGTTAAAATGGTTATTGCTAAATGTGATAGTTTAGCGAGTGTCATGTTGCAGAGTTCCTAACAGAAAGATAATTTTGAAGCAATTTCTAGACTATACTAGACCTTACCTCTCATTTTTGCCTCAAATTCTTTGTTTATTCCTCATAAAACATGTGGTTTTCTGGAATATCTCAAAGGATTGATGTTACTACATAATTCCCAAAATGTTTGCTCAAGGCACCAAAACAAAACTCTAAAATAACCAAATAAGTGCCAAGGGAGATGAAACCAGTACCCAGAAAACAATAAAGGGATTTTATTCAGCCAAGAATATCACTTAAAACACATCAATAAAAATGTGTTTTAAGTGGCGTGCTTGGCTGAATAAAATCCTTTTATTGTTTTCTGGGTACTGGTTTTGTCTACCTTGCCACTTATTTGGTTATTTTGGAGTTACTACATAATTACAATTCTTCAGAAAATAATGCTAACACAAAACCTGTTACTCTAGCAACTTTTGTAAGGGTAATATTTAAATCCCCTATTTTGGGTCGTTGTCCTCCCATTATTTTGTTGCCCTCAGAGGTTAAGAAGTATGCTCTATTTTATGGGAATATCAACTGAGCGTGCCTCATTGTGAGGAATGTTTTTAATTTGGACAGTTCCATACTCTTCCCACTCACACTGAAAGGGCTTGTCGCACATTTGGTGCTATGAATGTAACTGTCTGTGGTTAATAAATCTGAGTCATATGCAGCAAAAATATTTTTATGAGCATCACCTTCCAAATTGAAGCTATAAGCGTTCCACATTTTGTAGAGGGAATGTAAGACAGTTGTGTTTATGTAAGAGTTACATCTGAGAACTGTTGCCCCGATAATGGAAAAGTACCATATTTTCATTCATATTTGGATCCCTGTGAGAACATTAAAAGCTCAAAACATCAATGTTCAAAAGAGCAAACTCAGAAGTTCGAAACAGCAGAATAGTGAACTGTTGTAACCCCAAAGAATGAAACATCGCACAGTGGAAGTGTATGATTGTTGAAGATTGCGGTACAGCTAGGCTTGCAGATTTGACAATGCCCAGCTGTAGTGCTACCTCAGTTAGTATATATAAGTGGCAAAGGGTAGGGGGTTACCATACTGTAACAAACATTTTCTAATGAAAAAAACATATCATTGCAGAAAATGTTTTCTATCATTATACTATTATTTGTTACACATTACAGGTATAGTTCTTCTTTTCATGATAAGTGCCAGCAAATCTCTCCTTAACCCCATCAGTGAAGGAAGTAGTTTGCTTTTCCTTCGGTTCATACTTTTATCAACTGCTAAGATCTTTTCTTCTTTCTCTATTATCCTAAGTTGTCTGCTTCAGCTGCTAGGTGGAGCCTACATTTCATAATATCAGATTATACTTTATACAACCATTTTGGACTCTTCAAAACCTTCTTCTTTTTCTACAGCAAAGCTTACTATTTTAACTTCATTTTACACCCATCCTTATAATCTGTTTTATATACTTTGTTTCTCAATTTTTCTTTCTTCTGTACATATATACCCATGTCCACTTTATAATTTACAGTTTCTTTTTATTACAGATCTCCAATAACACAACCCATCAATCATCTGAAATGCTAATTCAGGGAAACATTGCATTTTGTATATTACTTTTTACTCTTACCTCTTTATAAGCCTTCCATGTTTACAGTTTCTTTTCTTTATTTGATTTTATTATTTATTTCTTTACTTTAGGGCGGCCACGGTGGTGCAGTGGTTAGCATTGCCGCCTCACAGCAAGAGGTTCTCCGGTTCGATCCTCGGCTGGGGTGCCTTCTGTGCGGAGTCTGCATGTCCTCCCTGTGGTCACGTGGGTTTCCTCCGGGTGCTCCGGTTTCCTCCCACATCCCAAAGACATGCTGCAGGTGGATTGGACACTCTAAATTGGCCCTAGGTGTGCGTGTGAGTGTGCCTTCTGTGGAAGGTTGGGCGCCGGGCTGGCAACTCGACACCGTAAAACTCCACTGCCATTCAATGTGCGGACAGGTGATCCGCTGTGGCGACCCCTAACCGGGATAAAGCCGAAAGAAGAAGAAGATTTATTTCTTTACTTTATTTTTTTTTTCGAACATCCTGAATTTACATATTATCTGAGTATAACTTATATTGCATGTTCCCCTAAATTAGCCAAGTATTTTATCTTTGTTTGATGAATCCAGAAAGCAGACTCAATGCCTGCTCTATTATATGGCTTAATTTCACTCAATGCTTCATTTGTTTTAACATTTAATTATTGATTTTTAACTTTCATGATATTTTCGATAATGCCCATGCAAAGAGATAAAAAACAGCTGAATATGAATGAGTGAATTTAAAATTTAAATTTATCTTCCTAAGGCAGTTTCTGGCAACACAGTCAGCCCTAACAATACCATGTTACAGCCTGGTACACTGCCTTTGCCACTTTCATAGCTATTTTTTGATGGCAAGAGGCTGCTTCTGATTTGTTAATTTATCTTTTCCTAAGAATTAAATTTACATTTATAGTGCGTGTTGACTTTTTATATTAAATATTGTCATTTTTATATTTAGACTAAAACAACCATTTTCTCTAGGGCAAGACCAGTCTTAGCTGAACTAGCTCCCTATGCAAAAGGCTTCATGGTGCTCCCCTTCATACATTAACCAGTGTTCCTATGCCCCCCACCCCCATCCTGGACTACCCACACCATCCAGGTTACTTTTTTTCTTCTTTTTTTTCCACAGGTTGTCTTATTCTTTTAGTTTCTTTTTCTGTATTCATTCATTCATTCATTCATTCATTCATTCATTCATTCATTCATTCAATCAATCCATTCTAACTAGGCATTCTGATAACTGTAGAAAAAATGTCAACAAACAGGAGATATGGGGTCTGCTAGGCCCCAGAAGTCATGAGGTCCTACATCTGAGATGCATTTCAAAGTTTTTTTTTTTAACAACGTTTCATTCAATGGTGGTCCAAAAAATCATCAAATAAAGAATTGCAGTCTTATTTATTTACAAGTTTCTATTCTTCAACTTTGCTTTTTCATACATTCTTTCAGCACTTCATAACTGGCCAATACTGCTCTATCATTACTGCAGATAAAATCAGTGAAATAAAACATGGAGGTTCTAAATTTTCTGAGGCACATTTTCAAGTTTTTTAAACAAACATTTCATTCAGAGACGGCCTGAACAATAATCCAGACTAAGGAAAGTAATTCAGTGTTACTCCTCATCTTTGCCTTTTCCTGCTTCCTTTGAACACACCATAACTGACCAGGACTGTACTGTGATAACTGGAGGAAGTAATTGAATTAAAGTGGAAGATATGAAGATTTTAGGTACCAAAGATGCATTTTACAGCCTTTTTTCCAACCTTTTAATCCAAAGATGGTGTGAGCAAAAGTCATGATTAAAGAAAGCACTTTAGTATTTTTCTTGAACTTGGCCTTTTTGCATCCTTTCAACAGATCCTAACAGATCAAGACTATACTTGTAGGAAATGTCTGAATTATGCCAGGGTGTGGCAGCCACTAAGCCACAAGAAACCACAAGGGTTCTTGATGCTCAGAAGAGTACTTTATAGCTTTTTCCAATCTTTTGATCCAGTGAGGACTTGAACAAAAATTGTAAGGCAATAAATTCAGTTGTATTTCCTTTTATTTTATGTAAGAAATAATGTGCATCTAAGGCTTAATATTCAAAGCTGACAAAATTGCAGTTCACAATAAACAGATGATGCAAATATTTGCAAGAATCCAATAAATCATATCTGGGGATAGTAACTGTGCATAACTCTGAGGTTTGAGGAAAGATAAAAGAAATAACCACACTGTTCTCATCCCAGCTTGTGCTATAGTGACCAATGCACACCTCTGAGGTTTGGGAGAAAATTAAGGAAATAAAGATATCATCCACAGACCCCCCCCCCACATGCACAAAACAAATGACATCCTATGCCCACCTCTGAGAAGGGTTGGTTTTAGACTTGATGAAGTTCAAGACTGAGGCTACTTTTAAACCTGTGTCCAAATCCACGTATACCACTATGGAGGGTGAAAGCCACAATGCACCCAGAGGTTCTAAAGGTCAGAATCTCCCATGATGCTTTTTGTTTTGCCTTTTTTTGAAAAATTACTTAATCTGATGAACTCGCAAGAGGGTCATTTACAGCCCCCACCTATCAGTTATAGTCACTCCAATGTACAATTCAGACTTTTGATTGTGATAGAACAGAATGACCATATAATGTAGTTTAGCTTCATGCAAACAGTTTAAGCACATAACATGTTCCAAGTTGCTTTACCCATTTCACATTAGACCTTAAAAGCCAGATTAATGATCAAGCAACAGTATGTAGCTAGTCAATTGTAACTACATTGTCAAGTTCTGCTGACAAAAGTAATGACTGTTTAAAATCAGCAAACAGCAAGAGATCAGTTACCTTCAACAAACAGATCCAACACCCATTCAGCAATTATTTCTATTTTTGTCTACATTTCAGATGGCTTGATAAAAAAACAACTGCCATTTATTAAAAAACAGCAGATAGAACCAGAAACGACAGCAAGGCTTGTAAATGAACCCGTCCTTAATTCACAAAAAATAAGGACATAAGTGCTTTCGTAGTATCACTACTTCATCAGATGTAAATCACACTAACAAAACCCCTCCTTAAATACCAATAAAACAAGTCACATGTATCACATCATTTGTAAATTAAAGAAATAGGCACTATAAGCAACAACACTTATAAAAACAAGAAAAATTGTTAAAAAACATTATTTCATACTACAATTAATGCATCAATATCTAAAGTAAAATATTAAAACATTAGAACAACAACATTCACAGAAGCATACACAACAACATATTTAAAAAAGCAGTTTAAAAGCACTATTTCAACAAGCTTGTTCTTCATGCCAGATTTTCTCAATTCTGAATTTACTGACTTATTCCTCTACATTACCCACAATCTATTCAATGTTTTGTCTAGATAGATCATCAGCAGGACAAGCAGGAGGCCAACAAATCAAATACCCAAATCTTCAAAGCTTCCTCCTTAAGTTGCAATGGATGCAGCACACAAAATCCCAGACCAGAGTACAGGTAGTTGTGGCCCGCAGTCACCTTGTAAGTATAGTGATGAGCAGTGCTGACAGTACCATGGGTGGGGATTTGAGTCACGCTGCTGCCTTGGGGAGGCACGTGAGACTTAGATTCCACAACACCCTCCCTATCCTAGGTGTTCACCACCATCATGTGTCACACACCATCCCTGTCTGCTGTCTTGTCTGTCTTGTCTGTCTGCAAATGCATCCTCACCTACCCAACTTACCTCCCCCACATGTACTTATGTCCCTTCCCCAACATTCCTCTCTCAGCTTAGCTGAACTAGCTCCCCATGCAAAAGGCTTCATGGTGCTCCCCTTCATACATTACCCAGTGTTCCTATGCCCCCCCCCCCCATCCTGGACTACCCACACCATCCAGGTTACTTTTTTCCTTCTTTTTTTCCACAGGTTGTCTTATTGTTTTAGTTTTTTCTGTATTCAGTCATTCATTCAACACATCCTAACTAGGCATTCTGATAACTGATAACTGTGGAAAAAATAAGAACAAACAGGAGATATGGGGTCTGCTAGGCACCAGAAGTCATGAGGTCCCACATCTGAGAAGCATTTCAAAGTTTTTTTTTTAACAACATGTTTCATTCAATGGTGGCCCAAAAGAAAATCATCAAATAAAGAATTTCAGTCTTACTTATTTACAAGTTTCTATTCTTCAACTTTACTTTTTCAAACATTCTTTCAGCACTCCATAACTGGCCAATACTGCACTATCATTACTGCAGATGAAATCAGTGAAATAAAACATGGAGGTTCTAAATTTTCTGAGGCACATTTTCAAGTTTTTTAAACAAACATTTCATTCAGAGACGGCCTGAACAATAATCCAGACTAAGGAAAGTAATTCAGTGTTACTCCTCATCTTTGCCTTTTCCTGCTTCCTTTGAACACACCATAACTGACCAGGACTGTACTGTGATAACTGGAGGAAGTAATTGAATTAAAGTGGAAGATATGAAGATTTTAGGTACCAAAGATGCATTTTACAGCCTTTTTTCCAACCTTTTAATCCAAAGATGGTGTGAGCAAAAGTCATGATTAAAGAAAGCACTTTAGTATTTTTCTTGAACTTGGCCTTTTTGCATCCTTTCAACAGATCCTAACAGATCAAGACTATACTTGTAGGAAATGTCTGAATTATGCCAGGGTGTGGCAGCCACTAAAATATAAGGGTTCCTGATGCTCAGAAGAGTACTTTATAGCTTTTTCCAATCTTTTGATCCAGTGAGGACTTGAACAAAAATTTTAAGGAAATAAATTCAGTTGTATTTCCTTTTATTTTATGGAAGAAATAATTTGCATCTAAGGCTTAATGTTCAAAACTGACAAAATTGCAATTCACAATAAACAGATGATGCAAATATTTGCAAGAATCCAATAAATCATATCTGGGGATAGTAACTGTGCATAACTCTGAGGCTTATGAGGAAAGTTAAAGAAATAATAACCACACTGTTCTCAGTCCAGCTTGTGTTATAGTGACCAGTGCACAGCTCTGAGGTTTGGGATAAAGTTAAGGAAATAAAGATATTATCCACAGACCCCCCCACACACACACACATGCATAATACTGCAATGACATCCTATGCCCACCTCTGAGAAGGGTTGGTTTTAGACTTGATGAAGTTCAAGACTGAGGCTACTTTTAAACCTGTGTCCAAATCCACGTATACCACTATGGAGGATGAGAGCCACAATGCACTCAGAGGTCCTAAAGGTCAGAATCTCCTATAATGCTGTTTTTTTTTTGCCTTTTTTTTTTTGGAAGATTACTTAATCTGATGAACTCTCAAGAGGGTCATTTACTTTTATCCAGACAGGCCCCACCTAGCAGTTATAGTCACTCCAATTTACAATTCAGACTTTTGATTGTGATAAAAGAGAATGACCATATAATGTAGTTTAGCTTCATACAAACAGTTTAAACACATAAAATGTTCCAAGTTGCTTTACCCATTTCATATTAGACCTTCAGAATAATGAGCAAGCAACAGCAGGCAGCTAGTCAATTGTAGCGACATTGTCAAATTCTGCTGACAAAAGTAATGACTGTTTAAAATGAGCAAACAGCAAGAGATCAAGTCCCTTCAACAAACAGATCCAACACCCACTCAGCAATTATTTCTACTTTTGTCTACACTTCAGATGGCTGGGATAAAAAAAACAACTGCCATTTATTGTTTTCAGCTCTGTGAAATTCCGTGCAAAGAGTGGCCACACATTAAAGTATTTTAAGTTGCTTCATAATAATCACATTAAGCCTGCAAATGCACACTAGTCCTGCAAAGACAGTATGTGACTGCTGAAATTGAGGAAAAACAACAAGATGGTCAGTCTCTTTCAACAGACTGGTCAAGCCCACACCTAGCCATTATAGCTACAAATTATGGTCATGTTTAGTATTTCAGCTTTGCTCCAGTTAAACAATAGCCAGCCATTAAAATATTCCAAGTTCCTTCAACTAAATCACAATAATCATGCATATGTGCACTTGTTCTGCAAAGCCAGATAGTGCATGTTTAATCTGTGAAAACCAGAATGTCAGTTACTTTTTACAGGCAACTCTCACAACCAGCAGTATTACAGCCCTGTATTGTACTCAGCAAAACCTACTTTAAACACACCACAGGATATGCAGAAGTAAACCCTGACCAGCCCTCTAGTTAGTCATGTCCTGTATTATTTTTGTTTAAAGACAGGGGTAGCAGTCCCCTTGCTCAATATGAGCATTCATCATTATTCATTCAACGCCATGCTGAACTTGTATGAAACCTATGGGGTATTTAAAGTAAGTTACATCATGTATTTCACCTATTTTTCCATGAAAACGTAGCTATACAAGTACTCCAGGTTGTTTCACATAAATCACAGTAATCCTGCAAATGTACACTAGTTCTACAAAGTGAGATAGTCATTATTTAAACTGTGAAATAGCAAGTGAGTCAATTACTTTCGACATGTAGCTTCCACACAACAGTTATAGCAAACAACAACAGTCTATATTGTCATTTAGCTTTATTTAATGGAAACGTTAGCCGCAAACTAAGGTATTTTAAGTTGTTTCACATAAATCACAATATTCTTACAAATGCACTCTAGTCCAGCAAAACTAGATAATGATTCTTTAAACTGAGAAAATAACAAGAGAATCAGTTATTTTTTACAGATACCTCCCACCCCAACCCAGCAGTTATTGCAAAAAATGACAACCTTAGACTGTATTTTGGATGTGTTCCATGGAAACAGTAGCCACACAAAGTATTCCATATTTCTATACTCAGGTCACAGTAATCTTGCAAAGTCAGACTAATGAGGAAAAAATATCCATTAGTCATATTTCCCCACAGACAGGCCAGCATTTTTGTTTTACTCTGTTAGTAAAGTAACAAGTTTAGCATTAACAAATATTGTCTGAGGAAAACTAGCATAAAACTCCAATGTCTGACATCTTTGACTGACTGTAATCATCACTGATTTACCATGAAACAACAAAAAATATTAGGGTGCAGGGAAGCGTATTAGACAAAATCAGGCATGTTCTGCAAAACCAGGGATAGTGATGGATTAGCAAGCCCTCAGCCATCCAAAATATCTGATCGTCTGCTAGTAACAATACTTCTTACCTCATAGTATTTAACAAGCTTTTTCTTCATGCCAGATTCTCTCAGTTTTGAATTTACTGACTTATTGCTCTACATTACCCACATTCCATCCAATGTTTTGTCTAGATAGATCATCAGCAGGATAAGCAGGATGCCAACAAATCAAATACCCAAATCTTCAAGGCTTCCTCCTTAAGTTGCTGTTCTCATTGCTTTGCTAGAGGTATTTTTCCATTATTTTTTTACTTTTTATAGTAAAGAAATGCTGCATTTTTCTTTACTTTAATAAATAAATACCCGAAAAGTATCCATACCCTAGGAGTGGCCATGTTGGGCCTTATGCCTAATGCCAGCCATAATGGGAGGAGAATACCAAGCTACTGAAGGAAAACGTAAAGACAACCAACTTTTATTGTCATTTGTTGTAATCATTTCCACAGCTTCCTTATTCAGTATGAATCTCTGAGGGATGTCTCTAGATTGTGCACCTATATCAAGGCAAGCACTGAGCTTGAAGAAGTATATAATGCTATTATAATGATAATTAGCCCAAAGTCCCATTCAAAATCCACAATTCAGGATCAATTCTTGCTTATGACACCTAGGGAAAAAAAAAAAAAAAAAAAAACTGAGCAAAGCATCAAGTATAACTACAGTTTAATTTCCATTCTGTTATTGTTATGGATTCATTTTGAACTTGTTGGCTAAGTCAAGCCTCAAGAGGTTTGTGCATTTCTACAAATTGTTTCATATTTATTTATTGGCATTTGTTTACTGGGATAGTCTACTGAGCCATTGAGAGCCCATTTTCAGTGGAGGCCTGGGAAGAAAAGCTCCAAAGAGGATAACACATTTAACAATATGAAAAATGTACACAATTTGCTGAAAAATAGTCATGGGTAGATATTAGCAATTAATTAAAGCAAAGAATGAAATTGTTTAGACTACAATAAACATAATCTTAAAATAATTGCAAAGACAATAAAAGTAAAAGAGGTACATTATGTAAAAGATTCTATGTGCAGTTAAATTTAAGTTATGACTGACAACATATTGATACCATATGAAATTAAAAAAAAAAATATATATATATATATATATATATATATATATATATATATATATATATATATATATATGTATATATATATATATGTATATATATATATCTATAAGAAAAAAATGACTGTCAGGTTATGCAAGGAGGAATCTTGGTACAAGTACAGCTCCAGTTATTCAGAGAGTTATTCTCGCAAAGAAGTTTTGATTGAAGCATGACTCTGAATGGTTTTGACTGATAAAGGTATGGCATTCCAGTCTCTGGCTACCACACAAGAATAAAGAAGTTGACCTACAGGTAGATCAGGCTTGTGGACATACAAAATATGTTGTTTTTCAGATCTAAGAGATGTATTGGGAAGACAGTGGGAAATCAAAAAACTAATAGCAGGACAGGCCAATGGTTTGCAAATTATTTTGTGTGCAGTGGTTAAAAGAAGTTCCAGCCAGTTCAGTGATAGTAGAGATGTGTAGTGATGTGTAGAATGTATGACATTTGTTACAAACTTGGTGATTTTGCTATAACAGCTTGGTATTTAGAGAGGATAGCAGATTAATGATTAAGGGAGCCCCCTACAGTAAGGTGAATTAACACAAGTAACCTTGTAAATCCATTGGATAACTACAACCTTAGTGTCATTGTATGCATGCATCATTGTCATATAAATAAAAAAAAAATGACTACAGAGGAATAATCAAACATAAAACTAGTAGTCGGAATGACCCACCAAAATCTGTTAGCAATGAAAGTAAATGGTAAGTAAGGTGGAAACATAAAACCCAAAACTGTGCTCAATTTGTTGGTTTCTTTTAAATTTAGAAAAGGGAAACAAAGATTGTTTAATGACAACTTTTTTCATATACAAATTGTTATTCTATCTGAATTTATATATGTGCATGATGGGGTATCATGAGATCTGGACAGTGAAACCAAAATATTTACTTTTATAGGTTCATAGGTAGGTACTAGGCTATTGGCCCTAAGACCTATAAAAGCCTAGCCAAAAAGTTACCCTGGCTTTCACCACCCAAGAAAATAATTTTCCTGTGCCCCTATCAAGCAGAACCACAGAAGTGATCCCCGGGGTGAATTTCCTATTACCCATCCAATCATCAAGATTTTTCTTGAAGAGTGTTAATGAGGAGCTCTGTTTGACATAGACAGGTAGTCTGTTCCAGAGTTTGGGAAGTCTCTGGGACAGGAATCTTATCCCTCCAGCATGTTCTGTTTATTGTGGTGACAAGGTTTAGGTCCCTAGAGCGTGTAGCTGGGAGGGATTGGGATTTCTTTAAGTGGAGCATGTCCAACAGCTCTGGGTTTGACATAGCTTTGTATGTTAGGCAGAGATCGCCTCTGAGTAGGCGATATGCCATGGAGTAAAGCTGGAGTTTTTTGAGATGGTCTGCGTAAGGCATCAGTTTGAGACCAGTAATCCTCTTTGTGAGCTATTTGTGCGGCCTTTCCAGTTGTTGTAGATGTCTTGTGAGGTACATACCAAAAGGGGCGTTGTACTCTATAATGGGTGTGATGAGTAGAGGGGAACAATGACCTCTTTTTTTCTGGATGAGAAACCTTTTGTGATGAGGTATGCCACGTAGAAGGATTTCCTGACCACTATGGCGATGTGATCATCAAAGGAGAGACTACTGTCCACCTGTGTCCCAAGGTCTCTTATCACACTTTAGGTGTTAAGTAGACTACCGCCTATGTGGTAGTTCATGGGTACAGAGTTTTTACCAAAGGGGATGACAATGCACTTTTTGGCATTGAGCTTGAGATCATGTCTTTGACACCAGGCATCTGTGTCTGTGAGGCCCTTTTGTAGGATGTCCACATCGTTAGGAGTTTTGATTATGGCTCCTAGTTTGCAGTCATCTGTGAATTTAGTTAGCCAAAGACCTTCTGTGTTAGCCTGTACTTCAGAGAAGTAGATACCAAACAGGAGAGGACCCAGGACTGAACCCTGTGGTACTCCGCTTGTCACTGGTCTGAAGTCTGATTTGTAGTCTGCTACTTTCACAGTGTGGGTTCTGTCAGTAAACCAGTCTTGTGACATAGGGATTTATACCTAGTTTAGTGAGTTTATCTATAATTCCAGAGTCGGGGATGGTGTCAAATGCCTTGGCGAGATCTAGATAGGCTGTGTGAACCACCTTACCCTCATCTATGGCTTTGGTGACTACTTCAAAGAAGTCTATCAGGTTTAGGAGACATGATCTGCCTTTTACAAACCAAAACTGTGTAGGGTCCAGAGATTGGAGATTACCAATGTCTTTGTTTATGAGTTCCATGATGATACGTTCCATGGCTTTGCAGACGAGGCTCATCAGACTAATGGGGCGATAGTTCCCGGGGTCTGATGTGGCCCCCCCCCCCCCTTTGTGGAGTAGGACAACTGTCCGGTCCACCATTCAATGGGCACAAAGCCTGAGGTGAGGCTATGACTGAACATGGTACTTAGATGGGGTGCCAGTTCATTCTGTAGTTCATGTAGAAGGCAGCCTGGGATGTTGTCAGGTCCCATGGATGCTGTGTTCTTGGCTTTGGAGAGGGAGGTTTTTACCTAGGAAGCCATGATTACAGAACTTTGCATTCTTCCGATATAAAGATGGGCCCTTTAGGGGGGTGAGAGGGGGGTAAAGTTATCACTGACCCTATCTGCCAGGATGTTGGCAATATCAGTTGGTTCTGTATATTTAATGTCATTGTGCTGTAACTCAGAGCAGATCTGAGTGTTGCCACTGAGATTTTTGACATAGCTATAGAATGCTTTGTGGTTGTCTTTAGAATCAGTGGCAATTTTGTTTTCATAACTAGCTTTGGAAGATTTTATGAGGGATCGCAGCTTCTTACTGAGGCTGACCAGGGAGTTCCTCCAATCATGGGATTTTACTCTTTTTTTGCAACAGTTTCTTCTGTTGTAGAGTTTGTTCATGGCAAAAGACCACCAGATTGGCTTCCTTTTTTTGGAGGATAGCATCTTGGTTCTGTTAGGGATAGCATGATCCATGCACTTGTGTAAGTGCTTATAAAGTACATTTGTGTAGGATTTAGCAGTTGTACCTCTATTGTCCATCTGCATGGGTGTCGTGAAGTTTGCCACTTCTGTCTTAAGAAGCGTGAAGTTGGCTTTGGAGAAATTTTTTATGGTTGTTTTCCTAATGGGGAGTGGGAGCGGGATGTGGATGTCTAGGGTGATTAGCTTGTGGTCTGATCTGACCAACAAGGAGCTGACCTCTGGTGTGGAACACCGGTCACCCATGTTGGTGATGACCAGGTCTAGGATATTGATGCCCCTGGTGGGGGTGTGGATAAGTTGATCCAAGGTGTTGGAATTGATGATTTCAAGAAAATGTTGAGCAAAAGAGTTGGTACATGAGTAGTTTTCCCAGTTAATGGTAGGGTAGTTGAAATCACCCATTATTAGAGTGTTGGGTTGTACCTTAATATTTTCCAGTGTATCAAGAAAAAAGGAGTGGGAATCCTGGGGCATGGTGGGGGGTCTGTAGCAAGCTACAATCTGAATTGCAGTTTTGCCCAGAGTTAGTCGAACTTGGATAATCTCGGATGCATTATGCTGAGCGACTAGCTTGGAGGTGTGGATATCCTTAATGAATATGGACACACCTCCACCTTTAGTATTTCGGTCCGGGTTTGGAGGCCAAAAGGTATGGTATGAATTATAGCCTGGTAATGCAGGGGTGCTCTCTGGAGCTTTGAACCAGGTTTCTGTCACTGCACAGATGTCAGTGTTCTCCATTTTAAGGAGTGCCTTGAGTGAGTGCATTTTGAGGTTTAGACTTCTAGCATTGAGTAGCATTACCCTCAGATTTTTCTTGCTTGTACCTGTTACGGTGGTGAATTTGTCATTTGAACCTTGCCTAAAAAAGGCACTATAGGGGTGGGAAGAGCCTTTGCCAATATCCCGAATCCCAAGGGCGACAGGTGCAGGCCATCTCTGGCAAAGCAGCGTGGTCTGTCGAACATGTCATCCCAGGCAGACAGATACTGGATTCCCTTAGAATGACACCAGAAGCTTAGCCAATTGTTAGTCAATCATTTTGTCCTTGTACTGTGGTGTCATTCTGGGTGATGGCAGGATGCTACTCAGGGCTAGGGTCATACCGGATGGGCAACAAGATCGGAGAGCTCCTCCATGTCTCTTTTCATGTAGTCCAGAGAGGTACATCCCAGGGCATTCACACCAACATGGACAATGACAGAGTCATATTTGTACTTGTTGTATTTGTACTTGTTGTGGAGTGACCTGAGTGTGTGTGTTATGTGGCAGATCCTGGCACCTGACAGGCAGCTGACAGTAACTTTTTCCTTGTTTAACCTGGTGAGTGGAACATTAGTGTGCCTGACTATAGAGTCACCTATGACTAGAGTGTTGGGTGCGTTATGCCTTATGGGCTTTAGTTGAGTGGCACACTGAGTATGTGGGCTATGTGTCATTTGGGTTGTGTTGGGGGGTGGAGGTTGCTTGCATTTCTGCTTTGAAGGTCTCTGTTGTTTGGGCAGATTTGTACTGAGAGCCTCTGTGAATGTAGGTGTGTGTTTTGTGATTCTGTGTGTGTGTTTTGGTGGTGTAGGTTTTGAGAAACTATGTGATGAGTGTGGTGTGGTGCAAGTGTTTACCTTCTCCTCTTGGCTGTCTAGGCAAGTCTTTGGTGAAGAGAGCTTTGCTTCCAGTTTGGCTATATAAGTGCATCTCTCACACTAGTTGGGTGGTAGGAGGAGAGGGTTGTCTGTGTACATGAGGCAATTGCTGCATTGTCCCATGATGCCCAGATTCATCAGGTAGACAGAAGACACCAGGAGCTGACCTTTAGACATGCCTGAATAGGTGCTTATTTATTAAGTACTAAAAACTGTTTTCCTCTAGACAAGTGAGGAAAGTTGAGTGCTGTAGTAATTTGTAACTTATTTAGTGCTTACAAAGAGTTCTGAACAAGTGCTGAGATCAAAGAAACAGATGAGTGCTAAAACTAAAAAGTTGCAAGGGAAATTTTGAAGAACACACTTTATGGTGCCAGGAATAGTTTAACCCCAGTTAAGTTGGGGGGGGCTTAGGAGCTCACAAACAGTCCTGGACACAGCAAATCCGTATCTGACCTGCCACAGGAAAGGGGGGAAGCAAGCTTAGAATTTTTTTTTCCAGTAAAGTGGAAATGGAGAAAGCTGGAACAGAAGTTAATTCAACGTTAAGAATCTGAGTGGGTTGGCCTTCACAATTGTTCTCTATTAGATTGAGTGAACTAATGACACTACACTGGGAGGAGTATCACAGATCAAATATACAGTATGGGCAGGCAACTGCAAAGCCACCAAGTATAAGAGCACACAACACTAGGGAAGGTGAGTGGGAAAAATTACAGTTCCTAGCTGTAGCCACTAAATGAAAGTTTTAAACCGATCAAGTAGCAGACTTGAGAATGCTTTTAACTGTAAACAGACAAAAATGCACAAAAAAGCTCAGATAGAGCACTCACAAACAGAAAATACAACTCTCAGTATGAAAAAGCAGTTTACAGTTAAGTAATGTTAAAACAGTATAAAACAGTACATAAATGCAGTGAAATAATAAAAAAGCTTTATAACAGTGCAAAAATGTAGTAGATCAACTGTATAGCACAATTATAAGCATTTCAGAAGTGCAGTTCAGTGAAATAAGTTTAAGAAATAACTTATCCTGCTCTTGGAATCTTAAGGAATTTCCACTTATGCAATGCAATCCAGAGCCTGACAATACAAGCAGAATTTTTATAAGACACGGGGTTTATATAGCAGTAAGAATGGAAGAGTTGGAAGATCAGATTACTACTCAGACCCTGCTATTACCCAATCACTCGTACTACAGAAGGTCAGGAGACCTTGTTACTGTCAATAATAATAAAGACAATCGGTAGAAAATGGCTGCCAAAAACACAGGAAACTCAAACAAAACTACCAGCCTAGACAACAGGCCTCTATCAAGATTATATGCCAAATGAGCATAACACAGAAACCTCACTTTAAAAGCATAGAAAGAACACCCACAAAGAGAAAATACAAGTCTCAGTATGAAAAAGCAGTTTACAATTTAATAATTTAAATAGAAAATGCAATTATAGTAATGCACACTATTAAAGTTCCTAGCTGTAGCCACTAAATGAAAGTTTTAAACAGATCAAAGAGCAGACTTGAGAATGCGTTTAACTGTAAACAGACAAAAATGCACAGAAAAGCTTGGATAGAGCACTCACAAACAGAAAATACAACTCTCAGTATGAAAAAGCAGTTTACAGTTAAGTAATGTTAAAACAGTATAAAACAGTACATAAATACAGTGAAACAATAAAAAAAAGCTTTATAATAGTGCAAAAATGTAGTAGATCAACTGTATAGCACAATTTTATAAGCGTTTCAGAAGTGCAGTTCAGTGAAATAAGTGTAAGAAATAACTTATCCTGCTCTTGGAATCTTAATTTCCACTTATGCAATGCAATCCAGAGCCTGACAATACAAGCAGAACCTTTATATGACACAGGGTTTATATAGCAGTAAGAATGGAAGAGTTGGAAGATCAGATTACTACTCAGACCCTGCTATCACCCAATCACTCGTACTACAGAAGGTCAGGAGACCTTGTTACTGTCAATAATAATAAAGACAATCGGTAGAAAATGGCTGCCAAAAACACAGGAAACTCAAACAAAACTACCAGCCTAGACAACAGGCCTCTATCAAGATTATATGCCAAATGAGCAGAACACAGAAACCTCACTTTAAAAGCATAGAAAGAACACCCACAAAGAGAAAATACAAGTCCCAGTATGAAAAAGCAGTTTACAATTTAGTAATTTAAATAAAAAATGCAATTATAGTAATGCACACTATTAAAGTTCCTAGCTGTAGCCACTAAATGAAAGTTTTAAACAGATCAAAGAGCAGACTTGAGAATGCTTTTAACTGTAAACAGACAAAAATGCACAGAAAAGCTTGGCTAGAGCACTCACAAACAGAAAATACAACTCTCAGTATGAAAAAGCAGTTTACAGTTAAGTAATGTTAAAACAGTATAAAACAGTACATAAATGCAGTGAAACAATAAAAAAAGCTTTATAATAGTGCAAAGATGTAGTAGATCAACTGTATAGCACAATTTTATAAGCGTTTCAGAAGTGCAGTTCAGTGAAATAAGTGTAAGAAATAACTTATCCTGCTCTTGGAATCTTAAGGAATTTCCACTAATGCAATGCAATCCAGAGCCTGACAATACAAAAATTATTTTCTTGGTTTATCTGAAGCTTACAGGAGTCTGCAAAATACAGAATTTAATAAATGATGGGGAGAATTTAATAAAGCCTAGACAGACGTTTTTCCATGTAGGCATAGTGACACACTGCTTACATGAAAGTAAGCGGGTTTGCGATCCAGTAAACAGATCTGGGTGGTGAGCACACATGTGCCAACACAGAAATATATGTGGCATGCAAATCACCTCATAAGCAGGTGAATTGCATGCAAATGAGGGAGGTAGCATGATCCAGCAAGCAGCTAGGCAGTCCTGCAGACCCCATGTTGTTGTCCGTAGTGTACACAGAAAAATTCTATGTACAGGAATTTAAACAGACAACAGGGGCTGCAAAAGTGTAGTTTGATGGACAGAAATAGCATAGCAGACACAGATATGTGGAAAATTATCCACTGTGTGTCCAAAACCATATGGAAAATACTTTAAAATAATTTTATTTTTTTTAATGATCTGTGTATGTTTGCAGGGCATGCCTTGGTGTGCAAACATGCTGTCATTAAAAAAAAATAAAAAAGATTGTAAAAAAAACAATTTATTAGCATGTCACAGTAATGTATTATAGGACCCTGTGTGGAGTATCTACAAGGGGGGAAAGGTGCTGTTGCCAATGAGGCAGGACCTGTAATCGTGTAGTTTCTAGGTGGTATGCACAGATCCCTATGCAAATGAGGTGGGATTACTGAATAGCACAAATGAATATCCGTGTCCGCAGATCCCATCTGTTTAGGCACAGAACCCTGTTGATGTCCAAGAGGTAATTGACATCAAGAGGGGTGTGTGTCTGAGGACTTGTAAGCTCATTGGAGCTCAGTTGCACCTGTTTGCACAGCATGCTGCTGTGCTCAGCGCGGGGGGGGGGGGTGTACCCTGGCTGATAAGCTTTGTTTACCTTCGGGGTGTGTGTTTCAGTGTGTTTGCACAATGTGCCACCTTGCTGAGTGTGCCCTTTCGGGTGAAGCTGAGCTTTGTTTACCTTTGTGGTGCGTGTTTGCATGGTGCGCTGCACTGCTGAGTGAGGAAGGGTGTCCAAAAAAAATTGGTTGAGAAAGCCAGTGGTATATTAATTTATTTGTATTTATTTTACATTTGTTGACCGGGCTAGTCTAACTGGATATATGTCCATTTTCAGTAGAGGACCAGGGAGATAAGCTCTGAGGAAATTAACAAAATCACATATACAAAAATTAATGTATACAATGAACATTGCAGGTGCAGTACAGAGAATAATCAGAGGTCATTCGTTCATAACATAGTGCAAAATATACAGATACAATTAGTACAATACAAAATGTAGTTGTAATACATAATAAAGAAAAAGATGGCTGCTGAATTATACAATATATTAGTATACAAGTAGTCATAAAGAAAAAGTAGGAGCTGAAATTATACAATATATTAGTAAAAGTAGTATCCTTAATGAGATTCTGAAGATGTAAGTAATAGTATAGAAGGACATGGTAAGTTGTTAAGAAATGGAACTTGATTACTGAGAAGAGGAGGGTAGGTTGAACCAAGTAAGAAGAGCTAGGCAATCAGTCAGGTTTAGTACAGGGGCACAACCAGTGTGTTCTGAGGAAAAGTTTCAATTTGGTTTTAAAGAGTGATATAGAGGGAAGATAGGAAAGTTTGTTAGGAAGAAGGTTCCAGGAATTTCCAACAGTATTAGAGAAAAGAGAGTCCCCAGCCTTGTTGTTTGATTTACAAATATTTACAAGAAGTTTATGTGATGATCGTAAGGTCTTTAGATTGTTGTAGGGATAATGAGGGTAGAGAGTATAGGGGTATTGATAGGTTGATAAATGGTTTTATGGGCAATGGTCAGTTGGTGGAATTTAAGCTGATTTTGTAATTCAAGTCATCCTAGCTGCTTTAGATTAAAAGAGTGGTGGGTTCTGAAAGGGTTGCCTGTAGCAAATCTGGCTATGTTATTGTAGGGGTTTTCCATTTTATTTTGGTTGTTTTAGAGAGATTAGTGTATATGGGTGAGGCATAGAGGAGAGTAGAAATTAGATGGGTGTGAACAATAGTTATTCTAGCTGTGGGAGAGAGGAAGAGTTTGATCCTGTAGAGAGAGCCTAGTTTTCTATTAACAGATTTTAAGAGTATTGTTAATATGGGTGTCGAAGTTAAGGTTGTTATCTATGGTGATACCTAGTAGTTTGGCAGTTGGATCTGGGGATATGAGAGTACCATTATTGGATGTTACTGTGAAGTCTATTGGGGGGGACTTACAAGTAGGAGTAAAAAGGAGGAGTTTAGTTTTTTGGGGGTTCAGAAGGAGACAGCACTGTGTAAACCATTGTTCAACTGTGTTTAACACATTTTGGGTAAGGGAGTGAAGTTAAGATATAGATGTGGCTGAGCATATAAGTGTGGAATCCTCTGCATATTGTATGCATGTAGCTTGGGGGATTGCTAGGTGAAGGTCGCTGATAAATATAGAAAACAGGAGAGGTCCTAATATGGACCCTTGAGGAACACCAATGTTAATGGGCAGATGGGTAAATACAATGTTATGCCAAAGTACAGCCTGTTATCTGTTATCTAAGTAGGACTGGAACCATTTTGTAGCTAGTGCATCTAGTGACAGGGATTTGAGGATATTTATAAGTATCTGGTGGTTTACCATATCGAATGCCTTAGACAGATCTATAAACAGTGCAGAGGAAAGCATATTGAGGTTACGGTTTTTGTTAATACAGTCAGTAAAGGAAAGGAGGGCAGTAGTAGTGCTGTGGGAAGGCCTGAAACCATGCTGAGAGTTTGAAAATAAGTTATTTTGGATTAAGTGGTCTAGCAATTGTCTGTGGATGCATTTTTCCATGATCTTTGCTAAAGGAGAAAGTAGGGCTATGGGACGGTAATTGGAGAGTTCAGTAGAGTTCCTGCCCTTGTGAAGAGGGATAATATGGGATACTTTCTAGATTTTAGGGATGTGTCCTTCACTGATGGTTCTATTGAAGAGAATGGAAATGGGATAGGCGATGGATTTGGCTGCCTTTTGCAGATATTCAGCAGGTAGTTGGTCTGCTGAAGGAGTGCATGGTTTCAGTTTTCTGATAAGGGTAAGAATATATGTTGTTGGGACTGGTTGGAAGAGAAATGGAGGGGATGGGTTAGAGTTAGAGTTGGATATAGTTAAATTCTGAGTAGATAACTGATTGGCAAGAGTTTGAATGGCCTCAATGAAAAAGGTATTAAAGGCATTTGCAGTCTGCATAGGATTTTCCTGGTCTTTGCCTTGTGGGTTTGGTGTGATGGATTGACCTGGGTGTAATAAATGATTAATACTCGCCCAGAACTTTTGTGGTTTATTATGGTGAGTCTGCTGGAATTGTAGGTAGTAGTTTCTTTTGTCAGACAGTATAGCTTTTTTAGTTTCATTTCTCAGCTGTCTGAAGTTTTGGTTGGTCTACTGGGTTTTTAGTTAAATGAGATTTATTCCAGTATTTATTTCTGAGATGGATTTTTTGCCTGGTTTCTTTTGAAAGCCATGGGGCAGATTTAGTTCTCATTCTAATAGAGCGGGTTGGTGCATGGTGGTCTAGTATGGCTAGGAAGTTAGAATTAAAGTAATTTAACAGCTTCCTCCAGTGCGAGGTATTTTAAGGGAGACCAGTTACATGCTCTTAGTTCTCTCTGGAAGAGATCGGGGTTGAAATTTTTCTTGGTTCTAATTGTCCTAGATATGGTTAGATTAGGTAGATTGGATTTAAGCCTAATGATGTAGGTTAGTGAGTGGTCACTTACATCATCAGGGAGGGTTCCAGCTTCATATGTCTAGGGATGATTATTTATGAGAATCCAATCTAAGGTACTTTCTTATTAGGCTTGTTTATCCTAGTAGGGGAGGTAATGGTTTGAGAAAAACCAAAAAGGTTAATATGGCTGGTTCATAAGCTCATAGGTTCATAGGTTCATACTATGCTATCTGCCCAAGGGCATTTATAAGCCTAGCCAGGGTTTTGTGGCTTTCGCCACCCCTTTAGTTTGGAGGATACTATGCCCATTATTTTGCTGTGCCTCTGTCAAGCAGTGACACTGAGATAATCCCTGGGGTATATCTGTGATCTCCCATCCATTGGTCAAGATTTCTCTTGAACAAAGCCAGCGAGGTGCTCTGCCTCACATGTACCGGGATTTTGTTCCACAGCATAGGGAGTCTCTGGGTGATGAATCTGTCCCTCCAGCATGTCCTATTAATAACCGTGTCAAGGTTTAAGTCTCCCGCCCTTGTAGTTCTGAGGGATCTAGATTTTTTGAGGTGAAGCATGTTCATCAATTCTGGGTTTGACATGGCCTTGTATGTCAGGCACAGGTCACCTCTGAGCAGACGGTGGCGACTGAGTAGAGCTGAAGTTCCTTCAGTCGGGCAGCATAGGACATATTTTTGAGACCCTTTATCCTTTTGGTGAGGAACTTTTGGGGCCTTTCCAGTTGCTGCAGGTGTCGTGTCAGATACATTCCGAATGGGGCATTGTATTCAATCATTGGCTGATGAGTGATGAGTACAGGGGGACGATGACTTCCCTTGATCTAGATGTGAATCCCTTCATGATCAGGTGGGCAATGTAGAAGGTCTTCCTAACTACTTTGGCAACGTGAGTATCAAATGAAAGGTTACTGTCAACCTGGGTACCCAGATCCCTGATAACCTCTTCTGTGCTTAGTGGGTTGCTGCCTATATGGTAGCTAGGGGTAACCTTGTTTTTCCCGAAGGGTATGACTATGCATTTTTTGGCGTTTAACTTTAGGCCATGGTTCTGGCACCAGTTTTCCATTTCTAAAAGACCCTTCTGAAGGTTATCTGTGTCAGATGTGTTCTCAACTATGGCGCCCAATTTGCAGTCATCTGCAAATTTTGTCAGCCATAATCCTCCTGTGTTTGCTTGTACTTCTGAAAAGTAGATGCTGAACAGGAGAGGGCCCAGGACTGAGCCCTGTGGGACACCACTTGTGACAGGCTTTGAGTCTGACATGGCGCCAGCAACTCTGACCCTGTGGGTTCTGTCACTTAGCCAATTTGCAACCCATCTTGTGACGTATGGGTTTACATTTAAGCTGATGAGTTTTTCAATGATACCTGAGTGGGGTATTGTGTCAAAAGCCTTTTCCAGGTCGAGGTAGGCTGTGGTAGGGTGGCTACTGCTGCAATACTTCCAATCAGTGTTAAAATCGCCTAGGATTATGGTTTCTTGGTGTAAATTGTGGGATAACCAACAAAGGATATTTTCTATGGTGGCAATGTTATTACCAGGTGGAAGATAGATACAGATAATATAGATGGATTTGAATGTGTTAAGTTGAAGCTTGGTAATAAGAATTTCAGCGTTGGAGTCTTGAGGTGGTTTATAGTCATAGTAGTAATCTGTAACCCAGATTTAAATAGGATAGGTACACCACCACCCTTTTTAGTTGCACGGTCAAGTCACAAAATATAACTGGGTGGGATTACTTCATTGTCTTTAGTTACAGGTTTTAACCAAGTTTCTGTTAAGCAAAGAATGTCAAAGGAGTAGACTTCCAAGAGAGCATGGAGTTGTGCAACTTTGTTATTAATGCTACGTATGTTGATGTGAGCTAATAAGAGTGAGTTAGGTGGTTTGTTAAGGGAATGGATAGTAGAGGGGTTGGGGTTGAGGAGTTGAGTGGTAGTAGCAGTTGTTGGGCCTGGGTTTGGGTGAATGTCTCCATCTTTTAAAGAGAAGAGTAGTGTTTGAAGTCTAGGATTTGGGAATTTACTATATAGAGGTAGAGATTTTCTGGGATTGGGAGAGTCATATCTAATGTGGGCTATCCTATGGTATTTTGCTTGTAGATAGCTGGGTGTAGATGTTATGTTAACATGGTTAGTGAAAATAGGCAGAGAAGGAGAGGTAGATAGCTTATTGAGGTAGAGGTGTGGATGTAATGGGTGTTCATAGGAGGTTAGCAGGTACGCTAAAGTTAGAGGTGGTAGATGTGTAAGTGTGAGTAACCTCTGTAAGAGGGCTGGGATGGGTAGCTTATACATCTGGAAGGGTAAGTTGTTAGGTTGCTGTTATAGGCTTGGAGGCATACTAGGTGTGGAAAGGAATAGGTGGAGGGTGTGGTGGGAGAGATAGGGAGTGGTAAGTGAAAGCAGAGAATTGGAGTTAAGTGGCCAGTGGTGAAGGGTTTGTGATTAGTGGAAGAGGGAAGGGGTGTGGTTAGATGATATAAGAGTAGGACCCCTGGGGGTGGGTGGGATTTGGGGGTAGGGTAGGGGAGCAGAGTGAGCCTGCAGGGCGAACAGAGTGGGTAGAGACAAGTGAAGGAGAAGCTTAGAGAAGAAACTATCAGCAATGCTAGTAACTGAAGGAAAGTTAGGCAAGTCAGGAGTGGGAAAGATCAGAGATAAAACAGAAGTCTATGAGAAAAAAAACAGGTGGGTGTAGACAGTTGAAGTAAAGGGTAAGTGAGAAAATAAGAGCAAGTCTAGGACTTAAGATATGTAGTGTAATTACAGAAGAAATAAAGTGGATTAAGCAGGAGATAAAGGATGGGATAAGGGTGCTACCTAGTGGGCAGATCTAGTATTGCAGGTAAGTATGTAAGGGAGCTAGCTGGTTTAGAACTAGGGAAGGAGTGATAGCTAGTAAAGGGGGTTATTATAAAGTAGAAGAGGTTTGTTGGATACAGGGTAGATAGGAGGGGGGTAAAGGCTGTTGGCTGTTCAGGCTCATAGCATACTTTAGAACCTCTGAAGCAATAGTAGACGGTAGTCAGATTTACAAGCAGGACTTAGACAACCACATTCTTTCTTGCTTCCTTGAAAGAGGGTGCAGGGAAAATAAGGCTGTTAGATGAGACTGCAGGTATTTCGATAGGGTCCTTTGTCACCAGGTAGGTAGGTTCTTAGAGACTATATCAGGAACAGCGCAATGGGGAGCAGGGTACTTTAGGGAGAAAGAGAGACAAACGTGGAGGAGAGAGAAAAAGAGTTTGCACATAGCAGGTAGTTATGACAATTAAACAAACAAAAAAGCTTTACATGAAGACACAATTAATAAAGTAGCTTATATTCATGCCCTTATTTTTGAAGGAAGCTATTGGAATCACTTTTAAGCTAGTAGTACTGTGACATTATAAAGTAGTCTAAACTATCATTTAGAGGAACTCTGAATCAGGTTTACTGAAATTGGGAGCAAGCAAAAACAAAAACATAAGCTTCTAATATCCAAATATAAACGATACCAGCAAAAATAAAAAAATAACTGGAAAGCTACCTTAGAGAGAAATTATTGTACTACTCTATGCAGGGACAGTGAGTTTACAGTGTGGAATACAAATTACTGATGAACCCTGTTTCACTTAAACAAGGGCCATTAAATCTTTTTAATAATCTATTGGCAGGTGGAATGCATCATAGATAGCCAATCACATAGTCAGCACCCACAGCAGAGCACTATAAAGGTTGCATAAACCCTGCAAACTGATTTTACCATCATACTCTGCACCAGTGGAGTATATACTTGGGATTTTTACTGAAGGAATGCTAGGGGCTGCTGTAGGTCTGCTTCATCTGTATGTGCTTGATGCTGAGGTCAATGCTGCTGTTGCTGTGGATGACAATAGGCCTAGACTGAGAATGAGAAGTTCAGGCCCAGGGTAACCTTCCAGGAGCCACATGAGCTGAAGACTGTAGAGCACTACAGGGTGGACATGGACATGCTACAAAAACTCACTGAGCTCTGTTGCCCATAACTCAGAGCTAGAGCCAACAGAGGGAGATCCATCCCATTAAAACAAAGGTATGTGTAGCTCTTAGGTTATTAGCTAAAGGTACATTCCAAAGACCAACTAGGGACATGATGGGGGTCTCACAGGGATTAGCATCCAGGGTACTCCACCAGTTCCTGGATGGCATGCTACCACATGGCAGAGAGCACATTTATTTTTCCCACACCCCTAAGGAGAGGGCCAGCAGTATGCAACACTCCTGCCATGTAGCACACTACCCTGATGTACTGGATGCCATAGATTGCACTCATGTACACATTACGGCACCACCCAGTGAGGAAGGTAGAATCTATGTCAGCTGCAAGGGGTGTCACTCCATCAACTGCCAGGTCATGTGCAATGCCCAGGGCATTATCATGAATGTGTGTGCTGGCAGCCCTGGCAGTATTGTGACTGCCATATCTGGCATGCATCATAGCTGTACCAAATGTTTGCTAAGGGGACATTCCACATGGCCATTTACTGGCTGGCTACACACTGGAACTGTGGATGATGACACCCATCAGAAATGCACACACACTCAAGAAAGAATGCCATAATGAGGCACACGCACAAACTAGGAACATCAAAGAGTGTGTGTTTGGGCTGCTGAAGGCATGATTCCAGTGCCGTGATATATCTGGTGGAGCCCTGCAGTACTCTCCAGCCACATCTGCACAGATGTACACAGTATGTGCCATGCTACACAATATGATCCTGCAGAAACAGTTGCAGCAACATCAACAAAGGGAAGGGATACACAGCCACCCCACCAGTGCCTATATCCCCACAGCCACATCCACAGTGGGGGCTTGGAGAAGGAAACCCATGAGGATGTCCCTGTAGGCAGACATAGGTGTGGCCAGTATGCCCTGGCCTTGGCTAAGAGACAATGCATAGCACATGCACTGATGACCTAGGGACCTAAGGAATGACACCTTACTCCGACTTGCATACATATAGTAAAAATGATGCCAGGCAACCCACACAACCTGTACCTAACCATGTATTGGCTATGTACTGCATGCATCAGACAGTCAGCCCTAAACTATAGTTCTTTCAACTGCTGCATTTGCAAGGTAAGTCCCTCACCTACACACCACTTGTAAGAAGTACTATAATATGCTATCGTATGTATGGATCTGCTGCATATATTCAAGGAAATATAGCAGGCTATTTGGAGAAATGTAACATCCACATGGGACTATAGATACCCAGTCCAATAGTATATTTTCAATAATATTCACTAGGCCTCATGGTTGGAAAATTCACTACAGCAGTCAAGGGAGATGTTAAACAGTGAGGTCACATGATATTTGCAGTACTGTCTATGCCAGCAGATCATGCGCTGTTCTTCCCCCATCCCCAACACATCAGTGTTCCCATATAACTGCTGTAACAGTAAGTCTGCAATGATATATCAGCAGACCAGCCAATTCCAGGGCTGTGACATAGAACCTGGCCACACGTTGTATGTCTCATGTAATCCAGTGGTGACAATGTATGTATGTTTTTGAATGTGCGACGAATGACACCTCTTTGTCTGGCAGATGGTGTGGTACACTAGGCTAGGGAAGTTAGCATGTGTGATGGTGTTGATGATTTGAATCCTGCAGCATCCACATCTTTTGCATGTGAGGTACTCGTATGGTGGTAATTCCCAAAGACTATCATACCCCTGAATCTGCAAGACAGCTGGACAAAATCAGAGAGAATGGGGGGACAAAGGGCCAAAACTACAGAGAGACATTACACATGCTCTGATGACCCTAGAAGGTGACTAGTATAACAGCAGGTTGCAACAAAACAGACTAGCCACAGGATGTAAAGGCCATTACTTAAATGTGTTTGTAGTTAATTCAATTCAGTGACTGCATTATACAATATTATACAGGAACACCACAAATGTATGAGGGACAGACCAGACATATGGGGTGAAATGCTGGACATTCTTTAAAAGCATGTGCAGTGAGAGGTATGCAGACTGTCATCCCATATGTGGAGTTACATTATGTAGTCCAGTCACATATTAAGTTAAGCACGCAGCCGGGGAATGCTTTGGGCAATTTCAGGGAAGTGCTGTACTGCAGCAACAGGTGCAGCAGCCAATGGCTGCAGCACACAAAATCCCAGACCAGAGTACAGGTAGTTGTGGCCCAGAGTCAGTACGTACAGTGATGAGCAGTGCTGACAGTCCCATGGGTGGGGATTTGAGTCATGCTGCTGCCTTGTGGAGGCACATGGGACTTAGATTCCACAACACCCTCCCTATCCAAGGTGTTCACCACCATCATGTGTCACACACCACCCCTGTCTGCTGTCTTGTCTGTCTGCAAATGCATCCTCACCTACCCACCTTACCTCCCCCATATGTATCTATGTCCCTTCCCCAACATTCCACTCTCACCTTAAAAAAAGGCGCCTGTCCCTCCAAAAAATATTGTCCCATACATAGCTCTCCATTTCACTCATGCAGCCACTGGACACACATAATTTGGTCCAATTGGCTTGACAATGCAGTTATGTTGTCCTCACCCCTGTCTCTGGGGATAAGAGTTCAAAGTCATGTACAAATTCTGTAAAAGTGCACAGTTCTTGCTGTACAAGAAATGGATAGCTATGGTTTTCTCCTACACCCTTCTTGCACATCACTACCTGCCTTTCACTAAGTTTTTCCCCCTGCTTGTACCCCATTTCACCACTTTTCTATCTCCCCATTTTTCTTTTCTTTATATTTTGTAGCACAATGCCACGAGATGTGTCACGTCACGTAGCTTTGCTAAGCTCAGCTAAATAGAGCTATATTGACTATATGTGTTTTTAAAATTGTAATACACACTTACAAAATAAACACCTGTCCCATATTTCAAACCAAAGACTACCACACGTGCAGACCACTGCATTAACCTGCCATGGCACAGAACTCTTAATTAAAACAGGTGGTTTAAACAAAACTTAGCAATCCCTAATTACTGTCATTAAGCATGTTTCAGCGGAGCTGCGTGCTGTGCCTCGCAAACTTGATTATTTATTTATTATTTATTTATTTGCCATTTGTTAACTGGGTTAGTCTGGCTGGGGAGGTTTTCTTTTTCAGCAGAGACCTGAGGAGAAAAGCTCCAGATACAAAGATTACAATTAGTTACAAATGAGAAGTACATTTATAAGCAAAACATACAGGGAGAATATTATTCATCTTATACATAAAAAAGACACATAAATAATCTTAAAATACATGAATTGTAATAGTTGTATGCTAACATATACGAGAAGAAGAAAGGAAGGACTATTATGTAGGCAAGTCTGACATATAGCCTGCAGTAATGGAAAAAATGGGAATGTACTTTGGACTCTGGTGCAATGGTACACACTAGAAAGCCAAAGACATAATAATGGATGTAAGTGAGGTCTGTGATAACAGCTAAATGTGCCCTTTTATCAGCAACATGTAGAAAGACACCTGCTAAGGCATTAACGGCAAATTACATGTTCAACTGGGACCTTGGTGCAGATATACATGCATATAAAGCCATGCACATACTAATGGGTGTACAAAATGTTTGTCACAGCCTGTATGTGTGCATATATAGCTTGCAAATACACTTGCTGTAGCAGTGACTCCATAGCTCAGTCTGTCCTGGGTTCAAATCCAGTGGTATGTAGCAGTGGAATTATAGTATTGTGATGCCAGCAAATAATGAATGAGTCATGCACTCTTTAGATACACAATGCATATCAAATGAAATGTCTGCATTTCGCTGATGAAAGTCACAGGCCTGCAGATGGAAACACACTTCACATATCCCTATAGCAAAATTATAAGTGCATAAAGTGTCACATCATACATTAATATACATTCACAGAAAAATTCAACACAGGTACTGCAAATGAGGGCCACTAATATCAGAGCGCACCACACAATCCTTTCAAACTCACAATGCCAATTAGCACAGCTGCACACCTAACATACACATTTGAAGTACCTGCTTGTAATGAGGACTGCCCTCATACATGCTCTTAATTACTACTAGACTGTAACACATTGCCTGACAGTTGCCCAAATGGACATATTGTTTTATTTATCCCCCATGTTGCTTTAGGATGCAACAAACATGTGTCCCACTACTCTGTTAGTGATACCATTGCCTAACATACTTAACACATGCATTAATTGAACTGGAAATGGTAGCTTCACTCTGGCTCTGCCTCTGCAACAAGGCTGACACAGCTCCCACAGTTACTCCTACAGCTTATTGTCCTCCAAAGTGTTCAACCTCTGTCTATGCCTATTACCTGCAGCAGCAGCCTGTAGCACAGCCTGTAGCACACCCATCTCTATATAAAAGTTGCTGCTATAGACCTGACCTCTCTTCATCCCAATAATGTCCATCACAACACATCAGAAAGGGCCCCTAATGTACATGAAGGTCTTATATATTGTACTGTGGCTGCATGTGATTGGCTGATAATGCAAATCAACTGCGTTAGCTGCAATTAGCATTTCAGAACCTCAGATTGGTTGACACAATTGCCTGCTGATGAGAAGCACGTTAAAAAGGCAAGCAGCTGGTTATGGAGAACCATTATGTATGAGAATTTCTTCAACCAAACCATGCGTATTCAAAGTATTGACTATCAGCACATTTCAGCAGAGGAGTTCTGCACTCCATCAGGTATGTAACCATCTTGTTTACATTAGGATGAAGATGTCTGACTATACTTACAGAAATAGGGATTACAGCATTAAGCCTTTCTTAGAACTATGATAATGACATGCCAATGATCTACAGATTTGTTACACATACAGAGGATGTGCAAGACATCAAGGGTGGAATGTATATTGTCAATGTGGCACACTGGGGTCATGGAACTCTCCCTTTACAGTGGTTGTAATAGCACATTGCTATTTGTTTGGCACAGTTGGTTTGACATATTATCAGGGGAGTTGCCCCTTAGGGACACACTAAAATAGACTTCAGTGTCAGCTGTATGAACATACAGCAGTATCTGTAATAGCACACATGGGAATACCTGACTATCACTAGTATCCTAATTGTATCCACACGCTTAGTATGTTTGCACACTGTGGAATATAACATGTGTGATCAAGCAGTGGATATTGCCAGCCATTCTGTCCTTGCTGTATCTCTACATAGTGTAATTCCATGTATGTGATCCTGATGTGTGTTCCCATGTTGTTGCCTTTCAGGGAATATGTATGCAAGATGCCATACAGCTTTCATGGATGCAGAGGATGAGTTAAAACTGGAAAGGCTCCATCAACAACATGCACTCCTACTGTCCAGGGGGAGGCACAACAGGGAACAGTGGGAGGCATTGTGGGCTGACCTTGATTGTGATGCCAATATCACTGGCCATCAGAGCAGGACATATGAGCAGATTCAACACCATGCAATGGACATGATCAATGCTGCACACAGAAGAGCAGCAGATGTATCCAGGGATTGTGGCACCACCGGTGGAGGGCCTACAGCAGAACAACCACTGTCAGCCACTGAGGAATTCCTGGCAAATCTAGGCACTCATTACAGATCACAGGCTTCCATCACACCCTACATTCTGGATGTGGGTGCCTCACTGTCCATAGCAGAGGAGTGTGCAGGTAAGTCTATTTTGATCAGCATTGCAATACTGTAGCATTCAGTATGTCAGGGCATACATAGACTTATGTGGGTGTCAGGTCTGCCTGCTTTTGTTGAGGGAGAAGGGTTTCATTGCAGTTTAACTGTCATGCTCAGATTTTGAACAATATAACAATTAACACAGTAACTACTGTAAGTGTGAGACATATGAATATATTACATTGTGGTGATGGAACATGCAGTGGCACTAACATTACATCTCCCTCAACTTTTCACAGGTTTGTCAGGTATTGGCCAAGCCCAGCTGCTGGTAAGCATGATACTCTTTTGTTATAGATGTAGGTTTACAGCAGTGTAATCCCTAGACTGTCATCCTGGGCCTGTTGCCTGCATTGCTGTACTGTCAGCATGATTGCCAACTGCACACACATATTCTAACTGTACACATTAGACTCATACCTATGCTTTATAAGTGTGACCACAATGATAGATGTGATGGTATTGTCAGGCACTACAGAGTGTCATATGTGTCAACTGTGCAGAGTCTACACAAATGTCAACAGTGTAACTCACAGTTGCTGAAGAGATTGCAGTGTAGTGAGATGTTATTTTCAAGTAACTACAGCTGTTAATGGGAAGAGTACTGTCCTCATGTCCTACTATATGAGGTTGCATTTCCAACAGATCTGTCATAGTGCTGACAGTTTATAGAGCCTTACATATATCACAACATAGTACTGCAGAGCATTCTAGTGCAGGTATTAATGTACTGCTTTTTCCTTTTATATCACAGGTGACCAGGCGGGTTGGTGCCTGTCCCCTACACCACCTGATGTCAGAGTCTCCTCAGACTCTGATGATGATGGTGGCCACAGTGTGGCACAGGTGGGGGGTTTGGGGGCTGAATCTGTCCCAGAGGTTGACATCCCATTTCTTCTCTCATTGTCACTGCACATATTCAGTATACCCATGCATACACAGCCTCCAGAGGCCACAGATATTGGATAGTCAGAGGGTGGGAACATTGAACAGCAAAGTGTGACAACTATGGCTCCAGTGAGTGTAGACACTGGCCATAGCCAGAGAGCTGGCGAGGTCCCACACAGGCAGATTGACAGGGTTGCTTGTAGGAGGCCTACTGTCTGTCCACCACCTGTTGCAGGTGTCATATCCCGGATCACTTGGCACATGTTTTCAACCATCATAGAGGCACAGGCACATTCTTAATGGAACATCAGACATATCCTTAGGGTTATGGATGCAGCACAGACTGATATCTGTGACTGCCTCCACCACATTGGGGGCACCCTGGATTGGTTCACTGATGCAGTGGACAGAAGGTGGGCTAAGACAGTGTCTGTCTTGGACCGCACATTGTCTGTGTTGGAACGTGTGGTTGGAGTTGAGCATCAGACTCATGGATGTAAGTCATTAACCCCATCTGCTTGAGAGCCCACTTGGTCGTGCACAATCACACTTCCGTAGTGGCAGTGCATCCAGCATTACAGAGGGGAGTGTGCTGTCCGTACCATGACATGGCAGACCATGGGCTCATGGTCCAGGGCATTCTCATGGGGGACACAGTCCCAGCAGACAGCAGTCACCATCAGGTACTAGCACTGCTTTTGACCTTAGGCATGCAGGTGCCTGTGTTCAAGGTCAGAGATGGTGAACTGTCAACTCTACCATGTACGGTCCAAAGCTGTCCAACATACAAACATGTAGGGCTACCACTGATCTTGACTGAAAATGCAAACACTCACTCTCCACTGTCACCTACAGACACACATGGCACCTTTACATGGTCCATCTTACCTGCTTCCCTTCTTGACTCACACACATGCTGTCAACTGTTTGGGTCATCCTAGGCTTCCTGCACCCCCACTCAACACCCTGTGCAAGTAAGGATATCTGTGCCACATCTCTGGTGTCCTCACCATCAATGCAGGGAAATGAAGCTATCTGTCTGATGCACAGGGTGACCATATTAGTTAACATGTACTTGTGTAATGCAGTGTTGTTTTGCCATGCCACTTGTAGTGGTTACCGACATATACTGTATGCTAGCATTTGTCATGAGTACGCCACATACTTTTGTGTACCTTATGTTATATGATGTAATGGCTGTATATTTACACAATGACACATGTTATGGACCTGTTTATGTTTCAGGACTCTGTTGGGATAACCTATGGCTACACAATGGCAATAAAGCAGCACAGAATGGCATGTCAGCACAGCAGAAATATGCCATCAGCAAGGTACAGCACTATAAGTGCATGGCTCTATAGGTTCATATGTGTATAACAGGCTAACAAGGACAATGGCAACATTCAGTGCACTCATGCATCTTTAATCTGTGAAAAGATCTGCTACCCTTGGTAAGTGTTACCAGGGTTTTGGGAACTAACACATCTACAAGCTATGATGATGGAGAGGACCCATCTACAAATATCCTGTGTCTAGTACAGACAGTTGCCTGACACCAGTTATGATTCTCATGTTCTGTATCCCATTGTGTAACCTGCACATGATGTGTGTCACAACAGATGTGTGCTTCACATGTATGGGGGGGGCTGTTTCATGTAGGGTGTACTGTCTGTGTTACATACCTGTATCTCCAGCATGTACTATGTATACCACAGTACATGGGATCTGACACCTCCCTGTATGGAGCCATACACATCCTGTCCAAAACATTTAGGAAACAGACTACACATGTACAGTCATGACACAGACTCCATAGGACATGCTATCTACACTGTTGATTGGTGTGCCATGGATCCTGCTGGTCTGTTACAGTTGTATGACATGCATGTATAATGACATAGCAAGGGTGCCATTGCACACAATAATAGGTGTGATGACTACCACATTCAGTATAGCAGTGACAGTCTGGGATATACATCCCAAACCTGTCAGTATGGGTTGTACAACAGAGAACGCATCCCCACATCTTATCAACAAGTGAATGTCAAAGGCTACTTTACTCTCTGTGTCCATAACTTCATCTGTAATGGCTCAATTGTGTGGGGTGTGCAGAAACTACAATATTTTGCAGGGGTGGATGATTTCTCACAGGATATTATTGTGCCATCATTGGCATTTAGTCTTTCTCAGTGGCTCAGAGAACAACTGACTGTGTCTTAGACCTTCCTGGATAACTGTTGGTTCTGTGTGGGATTATGTGACAGCTCCTAATATGTAATCACCTGCTAAAGTACTCAGTCAGAGGTCACTGACAGTGGCTGTGACTGCACTGAGGGAATAGGTAGATGGGGTATGCCAATAATGGAAGACGGTGAAATCCAGTAGTGACTGGCGTCATTGCAGCATAGGTCTCCCAATGCTATCTTGTCAGAGTATAACTGTCATGCACTTGCTTATCCACCAGCTGACATAACACTCTGTACATGATGTACACAGTTTCCAGTAAGGCCTGTTGGCCTAATATTATCATACACCTTATCAGGTCATGGTTGTTTGAGTGAGACATATGTCTGACATCCATTGCATAGTGTAATAGTCAATGGGCTCCACTGGTTACAGTAGGTAGGCATGATCTGGCCTTGAGCAAAAGTAATAGTGTTTGGTCCAGTGTCAGTAGGTGTATGACAGTGTCAGTGCTTGTATCCATGCTATCTAATATCATGGCATTTCAGATGACATGACTGAGGGATCTGGGGACACTGCCTGACACTACATGCTAGTTGTACTCTGTGCAAGTAAATATTGCAGTTACTTCCAGCATGTTGCAAGAATAGTGTCATACAAGGTGTCTGTACAGAGCACAAACAAACATGTTAGGGAAGTGTAATATGTACAGACTGTGTTTCTTAGTCATGCCGCAGCTCACTTGCCCAAAGGATCGTCCAGGTCCTTACTTATAATGCCCTGAAGCAGTGCCATGACATCCACACATGGAGAACCAACACATTGCATCATGCATTTACCAATATGGGGGACAGTACAATGTGAGGTCATCCCTGGTGGGATCTGGCCACAGATCAGTCACCTTAGAACTACCAGTATGTATGCCCCCTTGCATACAGCACAGACATATATGTCAAGAAAGTCATTTATTACCTTATGTAGGATGGTTGACATAGCATGACTGAACCTCCCCTTCAGATGGAAAAGGCACAGATGGGAAAGGCAAGTATGCAGAGCTCTACACGCATGCATTATGTCAGCAGCATTACAACTGCATGAACTTGGCTGTATGTGACAGGAGGGACACAGGCTCATCATGGCTCAGCAAACCTGACTGGTGGACAACTGCCATTAGCAGGCTGTACAATAACGGGTGGACAGTGTTCTGTGATAGTTAGGGTGATGGTGCCCCCTAACATGGATCCACTACCTCTTTGGATAAAAGACGAACATAGTGTTGTGATGTTGTGTAGACACAGTGAGTGAAAAAAGCACCCCCCTCACAAAGCAGGACCACCAGTGTAGTTACATGTGTGACCTCAAAGGACAGACCCAGATTGTTGATGACCTCATACGTCATGATGCCACATATGATGGGTCTGTACTCATACCTAACCTGTACTCTCACACTGTCTGCATCAACTACACTCCCTTGTCCCCACCACATGTGACACATGACATTCCTACAACCTGTCCCACAATTTCCATATTTACAGAGCAGTTCATAACTGGCCCCTCACTGGAAGATACACAGCATCTATTGCACATGCTAACATTCCAGGCTGCATCCCTCATGTGATATGAAAAGGATTACTAACACCATTGGGAAAACCTTGTAGTCATACTGAAACCACTAGCTGCACACCAGCTGAGTGGACAACAGCAACTGTTATATCCTTGCACAGAGGTAGTGCATCCACTGGCCAACATAACGATACACCTCTTTGTCTGAGTATCCATATCTGTATGCCCATAAGGGCAATCGTCGTGGAGCTGCTCAGCACACACACATGCAATCTCAACACTGTTGACTGTACACAGTTTGGATATATGACAGAGGGATCATGACTGTTACACATGGTGGACATTTCTGAGGCAGTCACCAAGTATCTGAGTGAGGAGACAGCAGGGTGTAGAAGACCCTAGACTGAGCCAAGCTGTCTGACTCTATCCCCCACTCTGGCAACATTTACAAAGCACCCACTTAGGCATCCATGATGCTGTCATTGTAGGGGTCATGAAGTGGCCCATTGATGGCACACATACTCAACATAGGGACATCTGCCTCCAATAACTGATCTGTAAGCAGCAGTTTCAACAGGGCTCAGTCCTGGGTCCTCTACTGCTTGGATTCCATTTAACCATAATACACTTGATTACTGAATGACTGTGGCCAACAATATTAGCTGATGCCTGCAAATTGTAAGCACTCAGAGTCTCTGTGGTATGTCACTGTCATGCAAGAGGGTATTGTGAATGAATGCCTGGTGACATACTACTGCCCATAAACTCCATGCAAATATATATGTAGTATCATTTCCATCGGTAACACCTATGTTCCTGGTAAGTATCACATTAGTTGCAACATATGATGTACATACACAGGGGTGAAAGAACTGGGCACACATACCGGGCCACACAGGTTTACACCTAATGTGCCTCTGATCACCATGTATCTACAGTGGTATGGCAGGAATCATATGGCACAGCTGAGGCTACAGTCACCTGTAAGTGACATACTCATAACCTCCAAGTACTCTTCCCTCAGCATCAGCATGCCAATATCTGCGTGTAATAGCCATTTGTTGATGTACCTTTCCAAGCAGTACTGGCAATTGCACACAACAATATGATCCCTCACAAGGACACTTCATGTCTTCAGTATGTGTTCAATGGGGATCATCTGCAATGAGTGTCATTGTCGCCTGTGGCATATAGACTACTCAGAGGTGATCTGTGCCTTGCATACGGTGCAATTTGTAGCCCTGCTTGATTGCATATGCTGCCTATTTGTAGGAGGCATAGTAGATGGATAACTCAATGTAAGGACATTAACCTAGTATGTGACATTAGTACTACATGCTTGTGGGAGAGATTTGTCTAGCAGACTCAAACACACCCTTGAAATAGAACCCTGCCTAATGGCACACAGAGCACCTCAGTGCTCCTCAGCATATGCCTTCTTTATGATTGGCTGGGTGACTGTCATCTCAACACAGGGCATTTGCCTGCATCCCTCTTGGACTAGGGCAATATGTGTGATCTTGTAACTATGGGCATAAAGATATCTATGATTGTGAGGGCTATATGGCCAATATGCTAGTGAAGTTCATACATCCTATAGTTCGATAACATGATGTAAAATGCTCTAACAGGCTCACACACAAACATGGCTACATTGAGGTTAGCACCACTTCCAATTACTGTGTACAGGCTATGCCAAGGTACACATGTAGTGCAAGTTGGCTGTATGTAGATGAGAACACTTACCTATGTAATGGTACTCACTACAGATCACAGTACGTGATGCACACAACATACCTCATGTCTGCTAGTACTATCAGTTTAGGACATATTATGCTTGATGACATCACCAGAGCTTGTTGTGGTCAGTCCTTTGGCGGGGGGGGGGCACATCACATGCTATAAATAAAATACTGCCAAACTCTATTTCTAAGTTACCAAGGTGATCATATTTATGCCATATGAACATACACACCAAGTAGCCTGGAGTGAGATTAGCACCCCCACCTATCTAGTGTTTCACACTACAGCTCACAGTACTTATTGCATGTGCCACGGCTTAAGTCGGATACTGTATTGTCAGCTGGTATTCTTAAGGTGGATGACATCATCAGGCTTTGTAGAACAGGGCAGTTTGGAAGCCAGCAGCAAGTTACAGGGCCAAAAACTGCATAACCATTGCAGGTGGATAGCCCATGAGGGCATATCAGTTGTTTTGCAGGGGGATACATGCACACACATGCACACGCACACACACACACGCACAGACCCACACAGACAGACACACACACACACACACACACACACACACACACACACACACACACACACACACACACACACACACACTAAGTGGCCTGTAGTGATATTAGAACCCCTAAAATATATACTTTTTTATTTAAATAAAATTAAAATCAAGGAATGTATGCAGTGTAGTTCATTCTAACAACTAACGAAAAACAGTATATATGTATGCTTATGTCTAAAAATCATTCACATAAAGCTGTGAAAATTAAAATGCTATTTAAAGTGACTAATGTGCATGTGGTCTGGCTGATAAAAAAGATTTTAATGTCATCCTATCATTTAGTCCATTTTTTGATATTTATAAATATATGTATTATATTAATATATATTGAATGCACGTGTGTCTTACAAGTGTTTCTTATGATGCATGCTTTATTTATATATATATTTCGAAGAATGTTGTTTATAAAGCATGTCTTTTTAAATTTTAAATTTCAACATGTCATAATTGTTTCTGTTGATCCATAGGCCATAAGGGTTTGAATTTACTATTTATGGTTGGCAGGTAATGGTTTTTACTTTAACTGTCTGTCTATGTGGTGACATCCAGCAGGCACATGTGTCTGTAGGTAAATGGATTATGTACTGTTGTGCCCTTAGTTTGGATCCTTTGAGCAACAGTATGGATGCATTATAGTGCAGATTTACTCACCATTATTAGGCTATGTAGGACAATACATACATCCACACACATTTATGTATAGAACAGGGATGTATATATAAATATAGCTGTGTGAGTGTAGGATATGTGTTATGTAGGTATATGGGGAGAGTCTATGTATCATTTTAATATATATAGCTATATATATTGGTATATATCTGTTTGACACTACATAGAGCTAGATATACTTTGTATGTGAGAGAGAGATAGTGACAGCCAGATATGTATACATATATGTCTGTATGTATAGACATATCTATACATAACAGGTCATTTGGATGAAGGAGCAACAGAATTGCGTTCATTTTAACTAAGTGTATGGGCATGCCCAGTGGGACTGTCAGTACTTATAAAGTGACTCCAGGTCCCACCTACTTATACTCCAGTCCGTGATTTTGTGTGTTACTCAAAATGTCTACTGCATTCCCCAGCTGACTGCTGTACTTAATATGTGACTGAGGTTCATAATGTTGCACCTCACACAGACGGATAGTCTGTGAAAACACCAACATAATAATACCTCACATGCAAAAGATGTGATTACTTCTAGATTAGCACCATCAACACCATCACCCATACTAACTTCTCTAGTCCACTAAGCCACACAGGCTGCCAGACAGAGAGGAGTCATTCATCACATAATCAACAGCATAAATATTTACGTTGTTATTCCTGCGTTACGTGTGACATACAATGGGTGATCAAGTTCTATGTTACAGCCCTGAGATTGCCTGGTCTGCTGATATACCTTTGCTGACTTACTGTTAAAGCAGTTACATGGGAACACTGCTGTGTTGGGGGTGGGAGAAACAACAGCACATGATCTGCTGGGATAGACAGTAGTCCATCAAATATCCTATGACCCCACTGTTTAATATCTCCCTTGACTGATGTAGTGAATATTCCAACCATGAGGCCTAGTGAATATTAGGAACACATACTAGTGGACTGGGTATCTGTAGTCCTAAGTGGATGTTACTTCTGTCCACATAGCCCACTATATTTCCTTGCATGAATGCCGCAGATCCATACATACAATACCATATTATAGCAATCAATACAAGCAGTGTGTAGGTTAGAGACTTACCTTGTGAATCCAGCAGTTGACAGAACTGTAGTTCAGGGGTGACTCTGTGTGTGATGCAAGCAGTACACATCCAATACATGGATAGGTATGGGTTGTGTGGGTTGCCTGGAATCAACCATTTTAATAAATGTATGTAAGTAGGAGTAAAGTGTCAGGTGTCGGTCCCTGGGGCCCTAGACTGTCAGTGAATATGCTATGCATTGTCTCTTAGCCAAAGCCAGGGCATACTGGGCATGCCTATGTCTGCCTACAGGGGCATCATCAGGGATTTGCTCCTCTGAGTCCCCCTGTGGGTGTGGCTGTGGTGACCTAGGCACTGGTAGGGGGCTGTGTATCCATTCCCTTTGCTGATCCTGCTGCAGCTGTTTCCACAGGATCATATTGTGTAGCGTGGCACATACTTTGAACATATATGCACATGTGGCCGGAGAGTATTGCAGGGCTCCACCAGATATATCGAGGCACGGGAACCGTGAATTCAGCAGCCCAAACACATCCTCTATGATGTTCCTAGCTTGTGCGTGTGCCTCATCATGGCATTCTTCCATGGATATGTGTGTGCATTTCTGATGGGTGTCAACATCCACAGCTCCAGGGAATAGCCAGCATCCCACAGTAAATGGCCGTGTGAGATGTCCCCCCTAACAAACACCTGGTACAGCTGTGATGCCTGCCAGATATAGCAGTTGTGATAACTGCCAGGGCTGCCAGCACACAAATTCATGATAATGCCCTGGGCATTTCACACAACTTGGCAGTTGGAGTGGTACCCACTGTGGTTGACGTAAATTCTACCCTCCTCACTGGGTACTGCCTTGATGTGTACATAAGTGCAATCTATGGCACCCAGTACCTCAGGGTAGTGTGCTACATGGTAGAAGTGTTGCATACTGCTGGCCTTCGCCTCAGGGATGAGGGGAAAATAAATGTGCTCACTGGCATGTGGTAGCATGGAATCCAGGAACTGGTGAAGGACCCTGGATGCTAATACCTGTGAGACCCCTCCCCATGTCCCCAGATGGTCTTTGAAAAGTACATGTAGCTAATATCCTAAGGGCTACACATACCTTTGTTTTCACTGGGATGGGTTCCCCTCCATTGGCTCTGGGTCAGAGTTGAGTGTGGCAGAGGTCAGTGAGTTCTTGCATTATGTCCCTGTCCACCCTGTAGCGCTCTACAATCTCCAGTTCAAGTAGCTCCTGGAAGGATACCCTGGGCCTGAACACTGTTCTTATTCTTCGCCTCTGTCTAGGCCTATTGTCAGCAGCAGCAGCACTGACTTCAGCATCTAGCACATACAGATGTAGCAGACCTGCAGCAGCCCCTAGCATTCTGTCAGCTAAAATTCCCAGGTCTGTACTCCAACGGTGCAAAGTATGGGGGGAAATCAGATTGTAGGGTGTATGCATACTTTATAGTGCTCTACTGTAGGTGCTGACTGTGTGATTGGCTACCTATGATGCATTCCACCTGCGTAGTATATAACTGACATCATTTAATGGCCCTAGTTTAATTTAAATGGGGGTCAAAACTATTAATATGTCTTTGGGTTGTAGATATAATCAGCACTGCAGTGCACCACTCAAACGCACACCCCATAGATAAGCAAAGCTTAGCACTTAGTGTGCACACACCCCCAGACTTCCACACTCAGCCTGGCAGCCCTCCATGCAAACATTCAGAAATATGCACCCTGAAGTTGGTGAACACCCCCCCCCCCCGAAAGGACATGCTCAGCATGGTGGCACACTACGCAAACAGGCAGCTGAAATAAGCTTAGAAGTCATTGGACACACCCTCCCCTGATGTCAGCTACTTCCTCTGTAAACACCAACATGGTTCTCTGCCTAGAAGAAGGGGATATGGGGACATGATTACCCCTTTATGCAATTCAGTAACTCCACCTCATTTGCATAGGGATCCATGTGATACAAGAGTCTACTAAATCTTATCAAATCAGAACTGAGGTTAAAGTAACTAAACATATCTATATATTTATACACATTCTACATATCATTTTATGTTTAATACCTTTAGTACATAAAAATATTTTCTCACAAATTCGCTTAAAAAAATAAAATTACAGATTGTATGGCAGCTTACATAAATCCAAGACACTCTTAATTAAGCATTATTAGATAAGTCCTGGTTTTCTGAATGCATTTAATTTCAGCTGCCAGCATAATTTTTTTCTCACAAACACAATTGATGCCCCCTTCAAGCTCATCCATTTCCACACAGTCCAGAATGATAAATTTAAAACCAGGATGTCTGGGATGTTCGAACAAGTGTTTGGATAAGGCGTTCCTCTGACATTTCTGTCTCATGTCAGAAAGATGACCTGAAATCCTCCTTTTCAGTTTATTCACAGTCTTATCCACATAAAATGCAGGGCAGTAATTACACTTGGATCTATATACAACGTTTTCAGTATTACAGTTACCACCTGCTGAAGATTTCTCCATCTTTTTAAGATAGGGGCTCTCAAATGAGTCGCACTCCAAGTACTCCCAGAATGTGCAGTTAGGTGGTCCACAGATGTTAGCGCTCTTGCCATCCTGGTGTTCCTTAATTTTCATTTCCACGTAGCTATGTAAGCTTCTGCTCTTTTTATATGCAAATGTAGGGTGTTCTCCTAAAATCCCTATAAGCTGCTGATTGTCAGTGAGGATGGCCCACTTCTCCTTAATAACGGCTTTAATTGTACTGAAATCACAGGTGTAAGTTAGACTGCAACTGCACTTACTTTTCTCTTCTTTTGGGTTAGGGTGGCCTCGTTGCATAATTCTATCAAAAGGCCTATTCCACATAGGGTCATTGTTAGTTTTAGAATCTCTAATGGGGTCCAGGATCATTTGTAGCATGTTTGATTCATATCAACTGGTTAAGAAATCATTTTCAAGATTACTCATATTTTTGAGAAAAGGGGCCAAATCTGTTGTAATGCACGCTAATCTGTAGCCTTGTGATTTTATTGCATTGTGCTTAGTTTTTACTGGATGCATACTGTCTCTGTGAAATAAACTTTCATGACAGGTGTGTTTTCTCTCAACTACAAAGCACTGACATGTTTTTCTGAGCTGTAAATAACTTAGTTTTTATACATACTAATTCATTTGGATGGATGCTTATTAGATATTAGTACACGGATATATATTTGTATTTATTTTGTTCTAATTAGATAATGTTTATGTAGAGATAGCTATGTGTGTTTTTTCTTGTATCTATCTAATTAGCTCTATGTTAGTTCTTGTCACAGACCTGATGAAGGCATTATTGCATTAGTTAGCTGAAAGTGATTTTAGTTAAGTCAGTCTTTTTATATGTATGTTATACTTTTCTGAATACCTGATTTTGGAATATAGCTTGTGAATACATAGGTAGTGTTTTCCTTAACTAAGATTCTGTTTGATCTAATCAGTAGTAGTGTGTGCAGGTGGCTACTTGCTGTTCATAAATGTACTTTTACAGGCCTGTTTATATTGTTTGCCTGGAATCGGCTGGTTTAAAATTAAACAATACATATATTTTCCACACCTACTTATAAGTGTATAAAAGCTGATATTTTAACATTGCAAAGTATTTCTGATTCTCTGATTTTTTGTTACTGAGGATTGCTGCTGTGTGAAGAATAAAATTATTGTGACTGAGTTCATCAACGAAGTTTTAAGACTACTAGTTTTTCTGTTTTTTTTTATTTTTTCCTCAATACTCACGTTGATGAGGTTGGAACTAAACAGATTCCTGTGCATGTTCATTTTTTTTTTATTTATTTTTTTAAAGTCTGGCAATTTGTTGCAGAAACTGAGTGCAGTAGGCCTGAGTGGTGGAAGTCAGCTGTCACATATGTTGTGAATACTGGGGCAAATATGAACCCTGCTTGCCTCTTACTTTGTTTTATCCGTGAAACACGATGTTAAATAATTTAGAGGACGGGCACAGTAAAGATTTCATTCAGAAGTATTCAAATCTATTTTGCAATGCTATCATTATACTTTCATTTCCACTTTTTCTCCTCCTGATTTGTGGATAGGGCATTCAAGTCGAAATAATCAGATGGCTTTGCAGAGTGAGACAGGCTGTTCTGCCATCACGAGTGACACTTACCTACTCAGCTATAATAAATATAAAATTCAAAGGTGCATATAAAATTATTCTGGGTAGAGAAAAAATAAGACATAAAATGCATCACAGAATGTCTAGAACCTTAATGCTTCTGGGAGCCCCTCCTTGCTGCATAAGATGCTTAGTAGGGATCCCACCTAGTTTAAAACTGACCCCACTCAGAGATGGATACAGAGATTACTATTGTTTGTCTTGGCTGTAGATACTGTGGTCATTATTCTTTAATTTTCCTCACAGTTGACCTTCAGGGGTGTGCACAGAAGGTCAGTGTAGTGTGTGTGGCTGTGGACAGTGTGGTCATTATTTCTTTAGCTTTCCTCAACTCACGCTTGATAGGAGTGCACAGAACACCACTACAGCTTGTCTAGGGTCAGCGTACTGTTTACGAACAAGTTGGAATGAATTACTGCAAGTATTATTTGTTTCTATTTCTTCACAATTGAAATGAGGTGTATACAAGTGAGTATCTTCTGAGGTTAGAAGAAAGGAGGCATGTTGTATATGTACAACTGACAGCAATAGGTTGAATATGTTGTTGCGCTATATTTGTTTTGTCACTTTTATCCTAGTTTGACTTCAGCAGGGTATGCAGAAGATGTCTGTCTTTTAAGGTCAGGGTTGAGAAGACATACTATATAGATATATGACAATAGCTTGAAATAAATGACTGTTCATTTGTCCTTTCAATTTCCTTCCAATTTAACACCATATCAGTATTTTTTCTAGAGTGTTGGGAGAAAGGCAGCCATTCCAAATATGATGCATGTACCTTAAAAAGCTATTTATTCTATTCTCAGTTTATGGATAATTGCTACTCAGTTTTGTGGTAACTACAGTGTCATCAGCATTAAATATTAAACCTTGGACATAATATATTTCTTCATTGAAATAAAAAAAAATAATTTTCTTTCATTAGTTATGATTTTTTTGTTAAGGCCATCACTGGACCAAAGGTTGTGTATTAAAACTCTTAAATGCATAGCATTTAGAACCCCATAGCTTCAGGGGCTTAGTAACGCCCAGACCCCCAGTATAATTAAATTATTCCCTCTACTGTAATTCTAGTACCATCTTGGTCAGTTAGGATGCTTTAAAGACAGTGTGAGAAAACAAAAGTACTTTGGATAGTATGAAGAGGCCAGGGTGGGAGTAAGGTAATCTCCAAGTGAAGTACCTCGCAGGATGCGCAGTAGCAAAACCCGCCCCGAACACGCCTCCTAGGCAAGCTCGCATGAATATTTATGTTTTCCGGCCTTAAAGAACACGTTGAATTGTTTGTACATATATTCCGAAATGTCATGTAAGCATGTAAAGAAATTGAATTGGAAAGAATTGCAAGTACAAGTCTACGACCACATAGAACACATAGCGGTAATTTTTTTTCACTTTATTCATGATAAACACAGCAAAACTACAGAAAATTATGATTGCAAATGTAAACATGTCAAAAGTCCATTCAGGTACATCATAGCTGTAATTTTCTTTTCACTTTATTCACGATTGCATATAAGCCATTTAGCGGCAAAAGTACAGAACATGAGCGTTGCATTTCATATCAGAAAATCAGCGGAAACACAGTAAGCTATTGCACGTCATTTCATTTAACAGTGCAGGTAACACACGGAAAACCATTGGTAAGAAATACAGGTTGGGGGGAATCACAGTAAATGCAAAGCGTATATAACATTCTCAACAACACACATTCTTGTTCTCTTGAAAATATTAAAAAAAAAAATAATGAATAAATGTTAAACAATGCACAAAAATTTGCAATGCAATCCAATAGTAATGAAAACAAAGGAGGCAAGGAAAGGAAGAGAAGAGTGAGTAGTGGTCAGGTGACATGGCCCTTGGGGAAGCAAGCACACTAGATGTGTTTGAGAAAGTATTGCATTTTGAGAGAGGTATTTAGTCATTGATTAATATGTTTGAACATTGGATTAATTCAGAATGGATTTGTTTTAAAATACAATTACATTTAGTTGCATGCAGTGATTGTGCTAGCTGTTGACATTTCTTGACATGATGCATTCTCGGACACCTGCCAATCATGTCAGCAAAGCCCACTCCCCGCCCAAAGCTGCGCGGAACCGCCCGCAAGGTACTTCGCTTGGAGATTACCGAGAGTAAACAGGAGCAGTTGGGTGAAAATCACAGTGTGAGTAGACGGTGGGGAGGGGGCCATGGAACACTTTGTCTTGGAATCCTTATTATCTAAGGCTACCCATGCAGTCACTGTATTTGGCATTTAAAAATCAGTGCTTTTGGGTATGGCTTTTAAATGGAGTGTAAAGCAAGGGGTGTGTTTTCATTGTGCAGGGGTATTGCTTACTTTTCAGGAAATGGAAGGGTGCAGAGGTGGCAACCCTAAATACATGTGGAATGTTAGCTGCTCCTATGCAGTAGATTCAGTTTAAAAAACAAAAAGTTACATGGCAGTGTGATGTGTACATCAATTTCTCCAACTTTTGCTGATTCATGGTATATTGTGCTTCTGACTGCCCTCTGTATGGTAGTTTGAGACATAACAGTTTTTAAAACTCTTAGCTTGGTATTCAATGCACTTCTGTGAGGTCTGCAATCTGTATGTTAATGCAAGGTTTACTTTCTTTTTATAAAACAAGGTTTGTACATAAGAATCCAACTTATAACAAGATTTTTAACCTATATCAAGCTTTTTGCAACAAGGTTATTTAGTATAAAGGTCTAAAAGTTTATTTTCCTCTTGTTTTTGTAGTATAAGTGTGCTCTGTTTATTGCAAATTAATACAACTTCAGTAAAAGAAGATAAATGCCGAATGGCCCTTATGTGCTATATTTTTCTATGTTTCTCTAACCCTATTTAATTTACTGTTTGTGTAAAGTAATTTAAAAAATGTAACAGCAGTAAAAAAGGATGCATGGTTTGATCCATGCAATGTTAACAAGTTTGCCACAGCTGTTTGTAAAATTTAACTGCAAAGTGTATAAATAAGAATTGCTGTGATCTAATGGCATTCTATCAAAATGAATAACTACTTCATATAAAATCTACACACAGAATTGCAAAATATTACAGATGAAGTGGAAATATTGCTCCTTAAAGTTCTGTAATAGTTTGCTTTTATCTATAATGCTGTATTGAATTTAAATGCCCTTAAGAAGGTTTTTTTTTCAAATATAAGACAATTGAAGTTGCCCTATTAGTAATGAGGGCTAGGATTTAATTATAATGCTCAACAAATAACCTGAAACTTGTGCTATCATAATTTGAACTCAATAGCTCTTTTTCTAAATTAAGTGCAGCATGCAATGATAATCGCCCTTTTTATTCATGTCATTGTAAAAGAAATAAATTCCTGTTTATGTTCACTGATTGTGTATTGTATAGATTTTTTCCTGATTTAATTTTCTGCATACCACTGCCTGAGGTCATGTTCATAGATAAGATATCGCATGTCAATGAGATTTTACTTGGTTAAACAATAAAATAAATGAAAATAAATCTGTTAGTGTTACATTTTCATACAGTAGTTACTTCTTGCTTTGGATAGAGCAGAAAGTAGAAAAAAAGAAATCTCTCTACATAGGAAGGATCTAGTATACTCAGCCATAAGTATGTACTACGAATGATCATCTTAGCTAGCATCTTAAATCAGGCCTAGTGAAAACAGAGATTTGAGGTGTGACGTTTGATTTCTCCTTTGTTTACTAAGTGACTTGGGATGACAGTGCATGTTCTCTCTTTCCGACCTCATAGCAAAATACTGCTATAGCTAATTTGACATTAGAATCATTTGAATTAACTCATGTCTTTTCACTACTGTCTAAACAAATGAACAGACGAGTGATTAAATGTTATTAGAATTCGCATCAATTGCCATTGGCACTTTCCATCATTATAAGCATTTCTGTGGAGCTTGTATAAGAAACACAAAGAAACTTGTTGTCTGATGATAAATGCATCAAATGGGTCAAATTGTCTGCATCTGTTATTTTACTGAGGGAACTGAGAACAATTTACTTTCCTTTAACATCTCTCATATAGTTATAAACTGAGTCAGCTCAATAAAAGCTTTGCTGCCAAAGCCTATCTGTCCTTAATCAAGCTGATCGGCTGCCTCCAAGAAAATGTAGCCCACCTGTTTGTTTTCTGACTTCACTGCTCATGAAGAAAGGCTTTTGAATATCCTCATACATTTTTCATATTTACTGTCAGATTCCTTAACTCTTCATTATCATTTTTTTTATTATATTAAATTATGAAGGTGACTTTTATTTACCTAATTTTGCAGTCTCGTGTAAGGATCATGTGCCGTATTCATATTGCAAGAATTCTTATCCCCAGTATATGTGTACTGAAATTCTGGCCCTGGTCAGATCTATGGGACCCATGACTACAAGTATTGCAACTTCAAAACATAAAGTGGAATTACAAAACAATTGCAGAGAATCACAAAACCTGCTGGAATACAGTTAAGATATTTTTAAGGAGGTGGGTTTTTCATCCTTGTAGATCTGACATGGAGGTTACACCCATCCAGTCCCTCACTCCTTACATATACTAACCACAAGATTAGTATTCCTCAGAGGGTGAGGACGGTCTGTTGCATGGGAACTGTGGACTTAGCATATACCTTCCAAATGTGTGTACTTTCCGTATCAGTATTTTTGAGATTTCAGTTGCTACTATTACATTTTCAAAAAGAGCCCTGAAATCATTTATTATCTCAACGCAGTCACTTTTTGGTGTTCTTAGATCACCTTGCCCTCAGAACATTATAACTCTTTTGTCTTAGTATTGCTTTTATTCAACCGTGGGTTCTATAACAGATTAGACTGTCTTCCACAGTGTTCATATGAAACCTGCATGTAAAACAATGTATGCTTTAATCCTATGCATTTTGTGATTGTAAATCTGTCTGCTGCAAATTGCATTTTACTTTGCTCAGTGTGGGCACAATATTATAATTATCCTTCAGCTGCAGCTTATTTTGTTGCAATTATCATTCTAACTACCACATATTGCTTTATGCCTTCTGTTTATTCCATGCATATAAATTATCCTTTTAACTGTGTAGTTGTGTGTGCCTATTCCCTAGGTCATGGCTAAAAAGCATCTCAAGACCCGTCTCCCTATCCTTAATCTTTTTTCTCTCATTTAACTCTTAACTCAGTCAGCTTTTAAAGCTTTCAAAGTCTGGTAGTCTGAAGAACCTGGAACATTATTCCAGCGAAAGCGCTTACATTAAATCTTGTTCTGGTTTATCATATAATCTGTTGTGGTGGATTAAGTGGACTTTAAGCCGTTCACTTGCCGTTTACCCAGTTTGCTTTTTGCTGTTAGTTTTTTAAATCTTTCAAGCAAAGCTTAGTTTCTTTAATAATGTTGTTCAACTATCTCTAACAAAAATTAAACCACCTACGTACTTGTTCACTTCATTGTTCATGAAGAAAGGCTTTTGTATGTCCTGATAAATGTTGTTTTCTCACCATCATATTCCTTCAATGTTCTTTATTTCTATGGTACAAATTTAACAGTCCCATGTAGGAGTTATGTACCTCAGTTTTGTCCCAAGATTTCTTAGCTTCAATATATGTAAAATGTTAGGAAGTACCAAAAGTGTCTTCAAAAGTGAAATAGTTTCCCAGTGCTCATGATTTACTTTTTATGTATTACCAAGCCTTGCCAAATTCACGGATGTCCTGTTATTCTGAGAGTTTTGGGCATTGCTACCTTACTCTTTTAGGACAACCATCTTGAAGATAACTTGTCTTTGTAGATTGTCCTCATTTTATTTTTTGTTTTTAAAATCATTATTGATATGTGTATTCACATTTTCACATCTTCATAATTGCATTCTGACTGCAGCTCCATGATTACCTGCAAGACTATAATCAATGTATCGTGTTATAGTTCTTATGCCACCCCTTCTCACATGTATGGTGCAATTCAAAAGCAAGCAGACGACTCCCTGAGATCAGCATCAAGCTTACATGAAGGCAGTACTATTGTTTAACACTGATGGGATCCTAATTTAATTTTTATACAGGATCTCCAAAGTTTATAATCTCCCATTACACATGTTTTCATGGTCAACAGCTTTAAATGTGTAATATAAAGCACAGCATGGTTCCCTTAAGTCAGTGTTTTCCTCCATGGCTAATTTACTTTAATAGCTAGTTTTAGCACATCTGAATCTTTGCAAGCTGCCATATGTGAAGCTGTTCTTCTGAATTTAAGCTGATATGTAGATATGCTGTTGCTATTTCAAATAAAGAATTTAACTTTTATTGTGTGATCTCAGATATGAGAATAGTAAAAATTAGGTATATTGCAAAGTGGTGATGTGTACTAGGATTTGTGCAAGAAAGATTTGTAAAGAATGAGTATAGTCAATGTGTATTTAGAAATCAATTAACAAATAGTTGATGATCCCTGCCCCATAATACAAAGTATAAGGCCCATAATGCTCCCAAGATGACCCATGTTTGAGAAGTGGCAAGGCAATGGATGGACATGGCACAAAGAATGGAATTAAATAGATGATGCCAGCTCATCCATCCTGGGAAGAGGGATCCTGCTTGACTTGTTGCATTGGTGGCATCTGCAAGAGTACAGTTGTATCACTTGCAGCAAAGATCCCAGTATGTCCAGTACTGAACAGTGGTGCAACTGTTAGCCAGAAGGTTGCTGCTGCATGATAGCATGCATGCCCCACCGGAGAGTAGAACTTTAAAAGCACACAACCTGCAGAAGGGGTGCGGGTAAGATAGTCTGCAGGACTAGCATACTGTCCCACTTCCTTACACTTGATTATCACCTCCACTTGGAATCAAGTGGTCTTGAGGGCTCTTACTCCGATGGAGGCATAAATGGGTGAATTGGGGACAGTATAGGAGAACCACTGAACATATCTGGTAGCCCACAAAAAATAGGTGACAGGCAATACACAAGCACAGACTTAATAAAATTAACCTGCCAACTAAACAAATCACTGAAACTACAAAACCTGGAAGTCATCAAATCATTTTCAGTGGCTTGCACTGTGCAAAATGCATATAACAGAACAATGTTTGGGTATAGTCATAAGACCTTTGTTGAATTCTGTGCTCCCACAATCACCGATGTTCCATATGTTTCACTCCAGGTCTGACACACACACTGAAGTAGTGTAAATCAGTGTAATTAGCTTTTGGTCTTGGTAGTGTTTGTGTGATTCACAAGGTATATATTATCCAGGGAAAATCAGTTGCGTTACTCCAAACAGGTGTCTTACAGTGGCTACTGTCACAAGAAATGTTGCTTAATTTGATGTTCACAGTGAAAGTTGGGAGAAGCCTCCTTTGAGGTCCTACTTCTATCTTTTTTTCTTGCTTTTTTTTTTGCCAGTTCTACAAAAGTGTAATTGATACAAAGTTTAACATTAATAAGTGAAACTAGACTGCAAAAACATACTTTCATTAAAATATGCCTCATTCAGGAAAAGGCAGACTATACATTTCTAAGCTGATTACTTTGCTAAAAAAAAATGTTACTACAAAACAAAGTTTCCATGCTTCAAGTGTAATTTTAGAAGTGAGTAACGAATCTGTGATTATTATAGAAATGATTATGTTAGCTGAAGGCTGCACTTATTGATAAATGTTTCATAACAGGTTGTGAGGCAGAGAAGTCAGGGGCATTTAACTTGAAAAGTTATTTGGAGTGGTTCAAACAGAAAGAAGGCAACACAACTGTGCTTTATTTTAATTAAAATGACTAGATTACAGATATGCAGAAGAAAAAAAGCATAAAGATGCTGATTAAAGTGGATGATATACATAATATCATCTGAAAAAGAAATGGTATGGCTACAGCATGTTACAGGCATTGTGAAAATAATTGTTGGCAAAAATGAAAAAAAAGGAAATGCTAAAAGTGAGAAAATTTGTTTGAATTGTGAAAGTTAATTGAAAAATGCCTTCAAGTAGCAGATTGTTAAACAGGTAGCTAAACCAAATTTGCATAAAAATAGCCTCCCAAAAAATCACATTGTACAATATGTGCACATAGCTGAAAAGGAGATGAGGTAGACAGATGAGAAACGATGAATTTATTCCATAGACTGAAAGGAACAGGCATCTCAAAAGTGGGTGTTGTCATGTCAGCTCTGAAGGTGAATGAGAGGGAAGTGCCATAAGGCTATGCCAGTTGAACACAGATAGAGTGTCTCTATACATTGGGGTCCTCATTCATTTAAAATGATGGACGGTGCTCAAAGCAAGATATCTCTGTGTGATCCATAATGATTGCCTTTAATACATGAGGTGAAAGAGGATCAGTAATTAGGATAGATTAAATGATATTCTTGTTTCATTAGCTAGGGAGGGGCACAGTACTTTGTTCAGGTTCCTTCAGGTATTTAAGCATCTGTTAGGGAATCCAGATTTAAGCATTGGTTCTGCAAAAACCAAGGGAGTCATCCCAGCCCAAAAACTGCCCCTAGATATGAAGAGGGGGTGAACTGTTATAAAAGTACTGTGATTTCTTGAGTGAACAAATGCAGAGAAATTGTATTACTTTACCCCATGAGAAAATAAAACTTCTGTCTTGGAATGTTGGGTGAAATACACATTCCCATTGGGTGAACTGGAACCCGATAGCTCCTGAAAATGGAGAAAACATAAAGAGCATGCTTGTAAGAAACAAAACTGAAACTGCAGGAGATTAGTACATTTAAAACAAATGAATTTCAAAGTATATTTGGTGACCATATACCATATACCTGGAGAAAAGAAAAATGGGTTTAACTCATGTTTCATTTATTTATTTTACAATTTGTTTACCAGGATGGTCCAGGAAGGAGCCTGTTTTCAATGGAGTCCTGGGGAGAAAAGCTCCAACAAGGTTATACAAGATATAACGTAATTAGACAAAAACATATAAACACAAGTTACACAGTATTATAAAGGAAAAAACATACTACGCATGTAATAAGATAAAATGCATACATAGGATAAACAAGGTGGCTTCTATATGTGTATAAAATTGACATAGTATATATTAGTTACTTCAATTAAATTACAAAAAGCGAGAAGTATCAGTGAAGAGGGAGATATTAATGGACAGGTGAAGTGAGGAAATAGGTATAAAATGTGGAGGTAAACTGGATGTATGAGGAGAAAGGTGTAGGAAACTAGACAGTGAGGTGAGAATTAGAAGATATGTGAGAGTAATGTGTGTAGAGGTACACGTGAGGGAATGAGATATAAGAAATTAGAGAAGAGGGACAGGAAGTGTAAGGTTAAGTACAGGTGAGTTAGGAGGGGTGGAAACAAGAGCATTCCCAGTGGGATGTGAAGTGGGAATGAAGTAAGGTTTTGAAGGCGGAGTGGTTGTTGGTGATACGAATTTAGGGAGGAAGGGAGTTCCAGAGTCGGGATAGAGATAATGACAGAAGAAGATTGCCTGGGGTCCGAAAAGGTTTTGGTTGGTTGATGTAAGGGATCTATCAGGTTGATGGAATGTGAGGCAGGAGTCAAGTGAAGGGCAGAGAGAGGGCTTAAAGATGAGTTTATGTGCAAGAAAAAGTTGGATGAAGGATAGATAGTGGGGTAATTCAAGCCAGTTTAGCTTTAGGAGGGCTATACAGTGATGATTTAGAGGAATTGGCACCAGTGGCAAATTTAGAAATTTTGTTATAGCAGGAAGCTATTTTTGTCTTAAGTCTGGATTGGAGGTTGGTAAGGAGGGGAGGACCATACAAGAGGGAGGGAATGAGGTAATTGGTAGAGAGGACACGTTTGGTTGTGGGAGTGAGGAAGTGGTCATGGCGATAGAGTAAGCCTAGTTTTTGGTGAGTTTTCTTTATATTAGTTTGGAGCTGGATATCAAATTTTAGTTGATCATCAATAATAACACATAGTAGTTTAGTATGAGGTACAACTTCTATAAGGGTCTTGTCATGGCTAGTTATGGAGAAAGTGTTCTTGTTGACTTTAGTATACTTTGAGGGGGTGAATATCATTATTTTAGATTTTGAAGCATTTATTGCAAGATGGTTGTTTAACATCCAGTTTTCAGTTAAAAGGAAGGCTTCTTGGGTTAGTTTCTGTAGTTTGGGGAGAGATTCAGCAGAGCAGATAATTGGCATTAGGAATTCACTGGTGGAAGTAATTAATGAATATATTAAAGAGCAGAGGGGCTAATACGCACCCCTGTGGTACTCCTGTGAGGGTGTACCAGAAAGGAGAAGTACATTTTTTTCAATTTGGCTGATTGCTGTCTATTAGAGAGGTAACTGGAGAACCAGTTCATAGAGGAGGTGGATATGTTCATAAAATATTGCAAACTGGAACTATAAATACAACATACAACTGAGAGTAGAAAAGGTACATGGTTGATTTGGGAAGGAAAAGTTAATGGGGAGGACTGGATAACTAGGAACATATATGCACTGAATTAGGATGACAGGGATTCTTTGAGGAACTTTTAGGAAAATAGGAAGATACTGCGAGCCATGGTAGATTTTGTATACTTAGTGGGGACTTCAATCTAACGCTCATCAAAAAAGTTGGATAATCTATGTGGGAAAACAGAATATCATAGGACATGTCAAGCTTATGTGAAGAGTTAGAGCAATACATTTGGATGGTGTTATATATGGCATGAATCTTTACCCTAATTTTCAAGAAATCTTGCCACACAGTGGAATAGATTGGATTATATATTTATACCTGATTTATTTAAGATGAAAGTCCACACACCACTAATTCATGAAATAGGTGTGTCCCGCCATGCACCATTCACATTGTTGACAGATTTTGATGTTTGGATAAATGGGAAGTTAACTATCATAACTGGAGGAGGGCATTCTTTAGTTGGAGATCTTATAAAGACAGAATAGAGTTATCAAATTTTATTCAGCATGTGTTTAACAGAGACTTACTGGGAGGGGATTTACCAGTTTACATCTGGTGGGAGGGGTGTAAGGTGTCCATCAGATGGGATATTCTCAGCAGGAAAGGAATGCTGAGAAGGGAAATGGATATTAAAACAGAGAGGAAGATGAAGGAACTTGTAGTCCGAAGAAAAAAAAATCACAGAACAATCAGAGAACAAGCAGACAGTGCAAGTAACATCCAGATAATTTACAGAATTCAAAATTCTGATAATAAATAAGATGGAAGCTAAACTCCACAGGGAAGGTGTGCAAATGTATGTCATGGTTCTTCAAACAAAAATTTAGAGGCATAGCCACCCTGGCAGTCACTGCTTTATCAGATGAGGTTTTTAACCAGACAGGGAAATGTAAGGGATCACTTTTATAAATTCTTTGACATTTTATATAATCGTGGCATGAAAGAGGAAGATTCTCTATGGCAGTTCCATGTTGTCAAAGAAAGAACTATTAAGCACATGGAGAGGCAATCTTTAAATAGGTTCCTTGTGGAATTTTGTAAATGGAGAGGTAGGCTAGTGAATCTCTGATGATCAGGACTTTCAATGCGCTAGTAACATGTTCTATTGAATGATTGTTGTCATTCAGAGATAGAAGGAAGACAACATCCATGCATGTGCAGCGTTAGGTCAATCCCTTTAATCAATGTGGAAATAAAACTCTAGCAAGGATTCTGGCATCAAGATGAGAAGCTATTCTATTATGTTTGGTGTAAGAGGGAAAGAGCAGTTTGTGTGAGATAGAGATATTTTGGATAACTGGTGGAAACTCATCCTATTTTTAGATAAAATAAAACAAGCCAGATGCCAAAGTTCGGGCTATCCCAGGTGAAAAAAACAACACTACTGCTGTATTAAAATTACCACATACTTTTATTAGCAAAAATAATAAAATGATAACTGCTTTTGTTTAAAACAGTGTTAAACTTCATCAGAAAGAGATAGACAGTTTAATTAATGAACTGGGAACCCTGGACAGAGAAATCAGAGAAAATATTCAGTAAGAACAGCATAAATATGAACATCTTTGTATATGTAATACTGATCAAGTATTGATAAACTGAAAGTGGGGAAAGTTAGCAAACTTGAGAGAGATATCAATGATTATGCTAATGGGGTAGCTTACCCTAGGCCCCCAACTTCCCAGGTCCATAATAGAAACAGAAGTTCAACGAACAACAATATGAATGGAAATGGTACTAGCGGGTAGGGGGTACCTGGAAATGGGAAATACAGCATGTATATGAAAAAAACTACCCCGCACTAAGGAGATCAGAAATAATTAAAAGTAGAGGGAATTCCTCAAACAATGGTTATTACCAACAAGCGGGGTTTCAAGGAGCGAGGCCCAAAACCAAACATTGGAGGACTTAAACGAAGCTTTTAATAATGAATATGGTGAATGCAATGAAATTGATAAATTAAGTGTAAATAATTATGATAATATGAATGAAAATGATGCTGGAATTGCTCAATGTTTTGTGGTAGAGAATACAGAAGCAGATTTTAAAGTGTATAATTTTTCAAATGTTTCTATTGATGTGAAAGCATTAGATTTATTAGCAAAAGGAATGACATCTGTTTCTGCAATTAAATCAAACTTTACTAATAGAATTTTAGATCTGAAATTATACTTAAGAAAGTTGAACTTGAAACTGTTATATCAAAATAGAAGTTTTAAGAGTAGTAATGTCTGTATTAGTAGTATATACAACCCACCCCTGCACCCCCGATTATTGACCTATGAAAAAATATGCAAATTAGATTTGAAAATTTTGTATACATATAGGAGAAATGAAAATAATAACTTGAACGAACAAGAACAAAACATATTAAAATATCTGAAAGGGGAGAAAGTCCGTATTATGAAACCGGACAAAGGGGAAAGGACAATAATTATGAACATACATGATTACAACAATAGGTTACAAAGAATTCTGGATACAGAAACATATCAAAAAGCATCATTGAACAAATTAAATGGGGCATATAGAAAAATATACATGCAATTAAATTATATAAAAAGAAGGCTAGATATTGACCTGTATAATTATTTGAATGTAACTTCACCAAGAGTTCTAGTATTCTTTGGAACTAAAAATTTCATAAATGTATAAGGGATCCACCAAAGTGCCCTTTAGTAGATGGAAGGGACTCTATGACATTTCGCTTTGTGTGAAATATTTAGATTTTGAATATAAGAGTATTCTGGAAAAAGAAAGACAAATATGTAAGGACTCTTGGTCTTTCTTACAATCTATGAATGAAATACAATATAGTGCTCAGGATATGTTAGTAACAATAGATGTATGTGACTTATATATGGCCATTCCCCAAGAGGTGGGAGTTGAATGGGTTAATGAAATGTTATGTATTTATTTAATTTTCATTTGTTAACTGGGCTAGTCCAACTGGATACATGTCCATTTTCAGTAGAGGCCCTGGGAGATAAGCTCCATTCAGCTAATAAATAGAATATCTCAAGATAAGGTGAACCTTTTGACAGAACTTCTAGAAATAATTTTGAACAATTTTGTTTTCTTTAACAGTAATTACTACCTACAGAAAAAAGGCATTGCCATGGGGTCACCATGCGGGGGAGTATATGTGAACCTAATAATGGCACATTGGGAAAGAAACTTTGTATTTACTACCAAGTTTAATAAACACATAAAATCTTATTATAGATTTCAAAATTATATAAGCATTATTTGGAACGGCAGAGAAGAAATACTGGAAGAATTTCTAGCATATATAAATGGGATGTCTTTCCTAAGGTTTACATGGAAGGTAAATATAAATTATATGGAATACTTAGACATAAGATTATCAAATAAAATGGTAGAAGAAAGATATACAGCTACTATATACAAGAAAGAAACATATTCCAATAGTTTATTGCATTATACAAGCTCACTTCCCTGCGCACCAAAAAACATCTGTTGTAAAAAGGCAGCTAGTCAGGACTGCCTGTATGATAACTAGAGAGCAAGATTTTATGGATGAATGTGCCAATTTACATTCTGTGTTTTGCATAAGGGCATACCCCACAGAATTGGTAGATGAACTGATTCATGAAGTAAAAATCAAAAGAGAAAAAGGGTATTTTAGACCAATTTTAAATAACGGGAATGGACTAGAAATTACATTCCATCAGGATGGAGCAGAAACTACAATAAGTTTGGAAGGCAAAAGCCAATTAACGCAACTGCTACTTATAAAAAATGAGAAGAAGTTTTCTGAAGCACTGATCTTAACATATAGTGAGCATTTTAGGTTAATAAGGTGGGTATTTGAGAAAAACTGGCCCATCCTGAATGAAGATGGTTACATTAGGGATGTAATAGGTGATAAACCATCAATTGTTTACCAAAAAGTAAAAAACTTGAAAGATCTACTTAAGTACCAAAATGAGAATCTTATCAACATGTCTCGAGGGATGAAGAGATGTGGGACATGTAGTTGGTGTCACAAAGTAGTGATAGGAGAATAATTCATTAATTCCTCAAACAATGGTTATTACCAACAAGCGGGGTTTTAAGGAGAGAGGCCCAAAACCAAACAGTGGAGGACTTAAACGAAGCTTTTAATAATGAATATGGTGAATGCAATGAAACTGATAAATTAAGTGTAAACAATTATGATAATATGAATGAAAATGATGCTGGAATTGCTCAATGTTTTGTGGTAGAGAATACAGAAGCAGATTTTAAAGTGTATAATTTTTCAAATGTTTCTATTGATGTGAAAGCATTAGATTTATTAGCAAAAGGAATGACATCTGTTTCTGCAATTAAATCAAACTTTACTAATAGAATTTTAGATCTGAAATTATACTTAAGAAAGTTGAACTTGAAACTGTTATATCAAAATAGAAGTTTTAAGAGTAGTAATGTCTGTATTAGTAGTATATACAACCCACCCCTGCACCCCCGATTATTGACTTATGAAAAAATATGCAAATTAGATTTGAAAAATTTGCATACATATAGGAGAAATTAAAATAATAACTTGAACGAACAAGAACAAAACATATTAAAATATCTGAAAGGGGAGAAAGTCCGTATTATGAAACCGGACAAAGGGGAAAGGACAATAATTATGAACATACATGATTACAACAATAGGTTACAAAGAATTCTGGATACAGAAACATATCAAAAAGCATCATTGAACAAATTAAATGGGGCATATAGAAAAATATACATGCAATTAAATTATATGTTTTTAAAAAGAAGGATAGATATTGACCTGTATAATTATTTGAATGTAACTTCACCAAGAGTTCTAGTATTCTTTGGAACTAAAAATTTCATAAATCTATAAGGAATCCACCTATGTGCCCTTTAGTAGATGGAAGGGACTCTATGACATTTTGCTTTGTGTGAAATATTTAGATTTTGAATATAAGAGTATTCTGGAAAAAGAAAGACAAATATGTAAGGACTCTTGGTCTTTCTTACAATCTATGAATGAAATACAATATAGTGCTCAGGATATGTTAGTAACAATAAATGTTAGTGACTTATATATGGTTATTCCCCAAGAGGTGGGAGTTGAATGGGTTAATGAAATGTTATGTATTTATTTAATTTAATTTACATTTGTTAATTGGGCTAATCCAACTGGATACATGTCCATTTTCAGTAGAGGCCCTGGGAGATAAGCTCCATTCAGCTAATAAATTGAATATCTCAAGATAAGGTGAACCTTTTGACAGAACTTCTAGAAATAATTTTGAACAATTTTGTTTTCTTTAACAGTAATTACTACCTACAGAAAAAAAGGTATTGCCATGGGGTCACCATGTGGGGGAGTATATGTGAACCTAATAATGGCACATTGGGAAAGAAACTTTGTATTTACTACCAAGTTTAATGAACACATAAAATCTTATTATAGATTTCAAAATTATATAAGCATTATTTGGAACGGCAGAGAAGAAATACTGGAAGAATTTCTAGCATATATAAATAGGATGTCTTTCCTAAGGTTTACATGGAAGGTAAATATAAATTATTTGGAATACTTAGACATAAGATTATCAAATAAAATGGTAGAAGAAAGATATACAGCTACTATATACAAGAAAGAAACATATTCCAATAGTTTATTGCATTATACGAGCTCACTTCCCTGCGCACCAAAAAACATCTGTTGTAAAAAGGCAGCTAGTCAGGGCTGCCTGTATGATAACTATAGAGCAAGATGTTATGGATGAATGTGCCAATTTACATTCTGTGTTTTGCATAAGGGCATACCCCACAGAATTGGTAGATTAATTGATTCATGAAGTAAAAATCAAAAGAGAAAAAGGGTATTTTAGACCAATTTTAAATAAGGGGAATGGACTAGAAATTACATTCCATCAGGATGGAGCAGAAACTACAATAAGTTTGGAAGGCAAAAGCCAATTAACGCAACTGCTACTTATAAAAAATGAGAAGAAGTTTTCTGAAGCACTGATCTTAACATATAGTGAACATTTTAGGTTAATAAGATGGGTATTTGAGAAAAACTGGCCAATCCTGAATGAAGATGGTTACATTAGGGATGTAATAGGTGATAGACCATCAATTGTTTACCAAAAAGTAAAAAACTTGAAAGATCTACTTAAGTACCAAAATGAGAATCTTATCAACATGTCTCGAGGGATGAAGAGATGTGGGACATGTAGTTGGTGTCACAAAGTAGTGATAGGAGAAGAATTCATTATTAATAATAGGAAATATCAAATAAAAGGGAAATACTGTTGCAGTTCGAAAGCAGTGGTATACCTTGCGAAGTGTAACTCATGCTCAGCCTTTTACATCGGCAAAACTGAGAGGAAATTCTCAGAGAATATATGAGCAGGAGTACACTATCAGGAAGCAATGCAAGTAATGCTTTAGCAAAACAGATAATGGATAAAGGACATCAATTTAGTTATGCTATTATTGATAATGTATCTATAGATGATAGGCTTGGGGAGTGTTTTTAGAACTAAAAGAATTACAGTGGCAAGTAAGGCTACAAGCAGATAGCTGGGCTGGTATAAGTGAATGCAGTTCAATTGCCCCAACACTTAAATTAAAAGCATTAAAAAGGGACAAAATAAAATAATAGATAATACTGGAATATTAAGTTTAGAAAAAATTTATAATAAAATAATAGGAAGGCTAAAGTATGTATTGTAAAATAGATTTGTAAGATTTGTTCTCAAGGTATTGTGGCTTTAAAATTTACATAAGATGAATGATTGTGTGACATGTTAAATGATTTGATCCAATCAGAATGAAAGAGGCATTATTTAAATGGGGATAAAGTAATGTTTATGGTTTGATGAAGTTTAACACTGTTTTAAATGAAAGCGCTTACCATTTTATTATTTTTGTTAATAAAAGTATGTGGTGATTTTAATACAAAAGTAGTGCTGTTTTTTTTCATCTGGGATAGCCCGAACTTTGGCATCTGGCTCATTTTATTTCATCTGTTTGTGTTCTTCCTATTTTTACATATAACAGATAAGGTCCATTTCCTACATGCAGTGAAGGTTTTCTTTGATGTTAGAAAAAAACATTTGCTACAGCTATTTGGTGTTTTGTTAGGTCATGGAAGAAAGGAAATGTGAAGATAGGTTTCTCCATTGATTGAAGATCCTTTATAATTCACCAACATATAGAGTGTTTCTTAAAGGGGGTCTCTCACAGAATGGAAACATAGGATGGGAAACTAACCATATTTGCATTGGCAGTGGAAGAATTGGCTCATCATGTCAGAAAATGTATCAAAGATAAGCAAAGAACTTAAGGTGTGCAGAGTGTCTTTCTTCGGTTTGCTAATGGCTGTATTTTGATGAATACAAACATCACTTAAATGCTACAGGAGGTACTAGAGATATTCCATAACTTTGGTTTAGTGCAAGGCTTGGTATGAAATAATTCTAAGTCAGTATTTATCCCCTTTGGGAATGTGCAGTGAATGAAATCCTGACAGCAGAAGGTGTTCCCTTAAAAAATGAAACTAAGTATCTAGACTTATTAATGAGAATAACAATTCAGGATACAGTTGAAAGAAATCTGAGGGATCTCTCCAGTAACGTTTCTAGCTTCATACCCAAGGTACACATTTTTAGTATGCTTTCAGTAAAAATAAAAACTATGTAAGAGATGATCATGTCTCACATATTGTAGGTGAGCTGGAATATCCCCATCAAGATTGATCATCTAATTATGTTACACTTTCAGTCCTGGGGGGACATTTGTTTTTTATTTCCCATCCATAGATGCGAGTGGAGCTTGAATATGAACAATGATGAGCCTTGTTTTTCAAGGATGGGGTTTCTTAAATTTGTAAGATGTATTATTGTTTTTAATTTGGGTCACTACATACAATAAACTGCCTCACACCAACAGGACAGTGATAATCAATACAACTTTTGTTCTCTACTATCTCAACCTCAGTAATGGGTAACTTGGATTTTTTTTATGAGAATTTATAATTAGGTAATAGCGATCAGGGTTGGAACCCCCCCCCCCCAAATGCATTTGGATACATTCTGATGTAGTGGCAACAATAACTAAGGAATCTAGCAAAAGATGGGTGGAAAGAGGTGTATGGACTTGGATCAGTTGCTAGGGAGTCTGAATGATAACCCCTCAAGGAAGAAATTTTGGGTTTTAATAGAAAAATTCCAAACTAAAATGGAACGAAAGTTCCCTTTTGCAGAACTCAGGCATATCTGGCTCAATTTTAACAGTGAGGGAAATGGAAAAAACATGAATCTGGCCTTGGAAGAAATAGGTTTATGTCAAAAAAGATCAAAAAAGATCAAAGAAGACCACATTTATAAGGACACGTGGGAACAAAGATCTAAAGCTGTAAAGCATCTAATGTAATGCAGATGAAAAATATAAGAATGGATTTATTTAAATAAAAAGGAATGTCACTTAGCTTGGAATGCCATAGAATATCTTGTTAGATAGGATAAATATAGGGACCAAGAGGTAATATTATTGTATCAATGGTGTAGTACACTTGCAAGGCAATTTAAGATGAAGCAAGAAACATGGACCACTTTTGGTGATGTGGCAATCAGGAGGCAGATACCACACATATGGTTTGGCACTGCCCAGTTATTCATGGGGTGTGGATCCATGTGATTATCTGTCTTAATGGGGTACATAGGATTGATGTTACCTTGGACTAGAGATTTTGGATTTTTGGAATAGTAGTGGGGGCACATGACCATTGTGTTAAGATCTTCAAAGTATATTGGGCATTGGTAAGTACTGTCAAGCTCCAGTGTGCCAGATTATAGAAGAGGAGCCTAAGACTTAGCATTAGTGACATTGGTCAACACATTAAAAAATGTGGGATTAATTTTGTTATTCTTTTACCACAGAAGAATTTTCCACATGAATTGAAGATCCTTTTTGATCATTTTGGTAGAAGAGATGAAGTATCTGTCTCTGCTACTAGTTAAATTATTTTAAATTACTTTAATTGCAAGTAACTTAATGTGTATTGTATATTTTTAGTGTTATATTTCATTTAGGGTAATTGACTGGTGACACTATACATTTGCTGAATTGTATATAGGCGTACATAGTTCTGTTTAGTTATTATTGTTGCTATGAAGTTTTTCTCCTTTGTGTTTCCAAATTATTTTTCTTTTTTATGAATGTGTTCTCAAACGTTTATTGTATCTGTCAATAACAAATAAAATATAGTTTAAAAACAAATATGAATAAATGCTACTTTACATTCGGGGCATGTTTCATGGTAACACAGCAATTTTAAGGAGTTCACCACTCTTTTTAAACAATTTTGCTCCTTCTGAAAAAAAAAAGATGAAGTTAGGTCATTCAAATGCCGGTTCAGTGCCAATTATACAAATTAAAGCATGGATAAGTAAAGACCCAGTAATGCCAAGAATATGAGAATATTTAAGGTTTTCAACAATATGCATGACCTGAATTCATATCTTTTTTATCTAGAAGAGTGAAGTCAACAGTACAAGATGACTGTTTTTTACAAGAAGGTAGGGAGGTAGAATCATAATCCATCTTCAAGCTAATTACATTGTTTTGTGTCAGTTATATTAGTCATGCTGTTATCACTCATATGAAAGGTTCACAAGAAGTCATATGCATCTACAATGGGAAAATACTGATTCTAAGACTGAGAAAGTAGTAGTCAGTAGTACTGTATACCCAAAAACAATGAAAACATCCTTCTGCTGCTCTGCTGTATTTCTAGGAGAAAAAACTTCCCGATGATTGTGATGGTCTGTCTGTTTGAAATAATGTTTCTGCTAACTGGGAGTAGATGTATGTGTACATTAAAATATTGTGTTAAGGTGTGTGTATACATAGATATATATATATATATATATATATATACATATATATATATATATATATATATATATATATATATATATATATATATATATATATATATATATATATATATATATATATATATATATATATATATATATATATATATATATATATATATATATATATATATATATATAAATATATTTGTGTGTGTGTGTGTGTGTATATACATTGCCTCCCCAACATGCATTAACCTTGCTTTGTTACTCTCTTAACTTGCTCCACTTTAATTATGTGTGCTAGTTCTAACCTTGGCCCTGCTCCAAACCCTAACCATACATCATACCTTCAGAAAATTCCTTTCTGTAACACTAATGCTATTCATGACATTGAGATACTCACCACACACTCTCTCTCTCTCTCGCTCTCTCTCTCTCTCACACACACACACACACACAAACACAAACACACTCTCTCTCTCACACACACACACACACACACACACACAGACACACACACACAAACACACTCTCTCTCTCTCTCTCTCACACACACACACTTGCACACATGCTGCAATCCCTGATAAAAACCCACTTACCTTTATCAAACAGAAGTATTTGGTAAAAAAAAGTTCCCTTCCTGCACAGTTCATATACACTACACTGCACTACATTCTGTCGATCAAGGTGGCATTCAACAAAATGTAGTGCAAGTGGAGAGCAACAGTACTGAACAAGATTTTGTTATGCTGTTAGCATTGTTTGATATTAAGACTTTACTGATTGTTAAACTTATGCCTACTAGTGTGCTGACTGGAGTGTTATCTTGCATGATAATAACCACTCTCTTGTCATGAGCAAAAGACAGGTGGCAAAAAGCAAATCCCAGTAATTTTTGAGATACTATTAACTTTCTGAGGTAGACAGCATTTTGAATTTAGAGTAAATTCGTCACATCATGCATTGCCAGACTAACATGCACTTGTTGCCTTTCAGTACAGTTTACTTGTGTCCACCTCTAATTGCTCAGAAGGAAATGTTCTTAAATGTTATAGTACATCATAAAGGCAATATCCAGGTTCAAACTAGTGATTGTCAGGTTGAACAAATAAATCAGCTTAATTTCTGCTGTCCTGCTTAAAAAAGGAAAATGGAAATTTATTTATTTATTTATTGACTGGGAATGTCCGACTTGACGCAGGTCCATTTTCAGCGGAGGCCCGGGGAGAAAAGCTCCACAAATTGAAATATTACAGACAGACAGAGTTACAGATGAAGAATCCTAGCAATTAAAATATTACAAACATAGTTACAGATGAACATAGTATATTCAGTAGATAACTAGCATCTGTTCTATCCACGAAGTTATAGCAGATATTAACAATTGTTACAATAAGAAGTTACTGCCATATAATAAGTAGATAGGCATGAAATATCCTTGAAGAACTATAACTGGTATTATCTGATACAGAATGATCAGACTGGGAAGTGTGTTGCCACTTTGTATGGAACTGCATGATTCATTCTAGTTCTGAGCAAGCACCTGGCTGGTCTCTCCTATATAACCTGTCTCTGGACATTTCCTGTATTTGATTACATAAACTAAATTTCTAGATCTACATGCAGATGAACTCTGTACTTCAAAACTACGGTTTTGTGAAACTCTGTTAGAAGCACTGCAAATTATCTGACATGTTTCACACCAGGCTTTTGTGCTGTTTTAGACTGTGCACTGTTCTGGTCTGTGTGTGCATCTCAAATGATTCCTTAGATTTGGTGGTTGTTTTAATGATAGCAATAAGAGTGCTTGAAAACTATTTCTCAACTTGTCATCCTTACTAAACAATGGTTGAATGGCCCTTAGGTGGTTCAGTATAGTAAAGATAGCAATGCTGATCCCAGTGGCATGTGTGTTCTTCCACAAATACATGATTCTGACTACATCACAAAGCATTGTTTGCCAATGTTTGATCTGGGTTATTCCAGTGTATCTTGATACACTTCCACCCACCACTAGGAGCTAACACTGTGAGACAAGAAGCCTTCTGTCCTGCCCCCCGATATAGGCAACTCAGCAGTCGCCACTCACTCACGCCCCTTTTTGGCCAGCTCCTTTATGCCTGGGTGACTAATAGATGGTAAGTTGACCAGATCGTGCAAGGCTTTATCACTTTCTGCCATGCAGCAGCACTCTGAAATATCCTTTTTGATTAGAGCACTGCCATATAGCATATATGAGCCATTCATGTGTTTTCATCACATCTTTTTTGCCCTCTTTGTTGATGAGATTATGCATCTTGTTGGCCCAGTTTGTGCATACACATGATGTCCATTTCTATTGTTATTCTTTCATATGCTTTAGCTGTGCTCGCACTCATAGCTTTCCCAACCAATGGTTAACCTAGTCATTTAGTAGCCATTTATCACATGATGCCCTGAAAATACCCATTTCCTTAGGAATTCCTTAATTTTACATGAAAAGATATCTATCTCTACCTATCCCCATGATATTTGTTATTTTCTGTATTGATCTTCTGTAATCAATAAGACATCTCCATGGTGCCGAGTTTCTCTCACTCCTTTGATTTGAACAGGCAGTCAGTAACTGATGCTGATAAATGGATTCTTAAATATTGAATTGGTCACTGTACCACATGTATGGAGCTACATTTTCTGATTGTATTGTGTATTTTGTTTTATGTCAATAATTGAGTTATTGGAACTTCTCTCTAATCAATCTTAGAATAGGATACCTGTTTAGACATTCTAATTAACAAAACATAAATGCATTATCTCCATGGGAAACATTTTTCATTTGGAACATTTTCAGCATGCTGTCTGCCAGGTGTCTTACAATTTTACAGACAGCTTTGCTTCAAGTGTCCATGGCTACCTTCGTTTTAGTCTTATGTTTTCTCCATTTTCTGTCCTACATCATACTACATGAGAATATCCAGTCCATCCAGCATCCTGAGTTACGAATACAGAGACTTATTAGTCCCATTCAAGCCCTTGCCTACTGCAAATCATGCTATTTCTGTTGTGTTCTGTCTTACTGGCTGTAGATGACCACTACAGCTCTGCCTTACTAGGAGTTTCACCTGGTTTTCTATTTACAGCAATATTTCCCTCTCTGCATCAATTTCCTGTACCATCCTTTTATATTCAGTGCTAAACATCTTCTGTTACCAGTAATTAACATCTACTTTACTGTTACATTTAAATTATTAACTACTAAATGCTATAAATTCTATTTAATGATTGAAAAAATATTGACTCTGTAGGAAGTTAAGAGCCACTTAGCCTACTGTGTTGTCCAACATCTAAGGTCAGGTCCTTTACTTTGGTGTCAACAGCTTTACTTACCTATATAGACAAAGCTACATAATCCTCTCTAGAGAAGATAAAATAAAAGATCTTGGATTTATCCTAGACAGACAACTATATTTTGAAGCAAACCTACAACTGGTGATAAGAAAATGCTACACTATCATCAAAACAAACTTCATAGCATTCCTATTAGAGATGATAAAGTTTTATTTCCAGTCTGTATTGTTACCCGCATATTTGATCTGGCAAAAATTTTATATCGGATGCCCTTCTTGACGTAACCCTCCCCATTTATCGAGTCTTGGGACCAGCACAAAGAAATACACTGGTTTATGCTTCCTCCAGTGGCTGGATTCAAATGGATCAAAGGATCACTAAGGTCTAGGCTTGTAAAGGCTCCAAGGCCATTAGCCTAGTAAACACCTATGAACCTATAGGCAGAGCACCTCACTGACCCTCTTCAAGAGAAATCTTGATGAGTGAATGGGAAATAGAAAATTCACCCCAGGGATCATTCCAGTGGCCTTATTAGAAGTTGAAAAGGATGACTGTAAGGTGGAGTTCACAGAAGAGTTAAGACAGGCACTGGGTGGCAATGAATTGTTGCCAGATAGCTTGGAAGCCACAGCAGAGGTGGTAAGGGAGACAGTTAGAAAGGTGCTTGGTGTGACATCTGGACAGTGGAAGGAGGACAAGGAGACCTAGTGGTGGAATGAGGAAGTACAAGAGAGTATACAGAGGAAGAGGTTGGCGAAGAAGTGGAATTGTCAGACAAATGAAGAAAATAGACAGGAGTAGAAGGAGATGAGGCGTATGGTGAAAAAAGATTCATAAAACAGCAAAACCTCTTGTGTAGTTCTACAGAGTCAAGAGGTTTTGCTGTTTCTGTTTACCTCTTTGTTTGCTGGTATGATGTACTTCTTGTGTATGGTGAAGAGAGAGAGGTGGCAAAGGCTAAGTATAAAGCATATGGCAAGTTGTATGAAAGGACCTGTATCAATTGGCTAGACAGAGGGATTGAGCTCAGATAGTTATGCAGCTAGTTAGAGTGATAAAGGATAATGAGGGAAACGTACTCACAAACGAGGAGAGTGTGTTGAGCAGATGGAAAAAGTACTTTGAGATGCTGATGAATGAAAAGAATGAGAGAGAGAGAGAGAAGGTTGGATGATGTGCGGATAGTGAATCAGGAAGTGCAATGGATTAGCAGGGAGGAAGTAAAGACAGCTATGAAGAAGATGAAGAATGGAAAGGCTGTTGGTCCAGATGACATACCTGTGGAAGCATGGAGGTGTTTAGGAGAGATGGCAGTGGGGGGTTTAACCAGATTGTTTAATGAAATCTTGGAAAGTGAGAGGATGCCTGAGTAGTGGAGCAGAAGTGTTTTGGTACCGATTTTTAAGAATAATGGTGATGTGCAGAGCTGTTCTAACTACAGAGGGAAAATAATTGATCAGCGACAGCATGAAGTTATGGGAAAGAGTAGTGGAAGCCAGGTTAAGAAGGGAGGTAATGATTAGTGAGCAGCAGTACAGTTTCATGCAGGGAAAGAGCACTACAGATGCAATATTTGCTCTGAGGGTGTTGATGGAGACATATAGACAAGGTCAGAAGGACCTACATTGTATCTTTGTGGATTTAGAGATGGCATATGACAGGGTGCCTAGAGAAGAGTTGTGGTATTGTATGAGGAAGTTGGGAGTGGCAGAGGAGTATTTTAGAGTGGTACAGGATATGTATGAGGGCAGTGTGACAGTGGTGAGGTCTGCAGTAGGAGTGACAGATCTGTTCAAGGTGGAGGTGGATTTCTTATTTGCAGTGATGATGGACAGGTTGACAGACAAAATCAAACAGGAGTCTCAGTAGACTATGATGTTTGCCGATGACATTGTGATTTGTAGTGACAGTAGGGAACAGGTTGAGAAGACCTTGGCGAGGTGGAGATATGCTCTATAGAGTAGAGGAATGAAGGTCAGCAGGACTAAGACAGAATATATATGTGTGAATGAGAGGAAGGACAGAAAAATGGTGAGGATGCAGGGAGTAGAGTTGGTGAAGGGGGATGAGATTAAATACCTGGGATCAACAGTTTAGAGTAATGGTGAGTGTGGAAGAGAGGTGAAGAAAAGAGTACAATCAGGGTAGACTGGGTGGAGAAGACTGTCAGGGGTGATTTGTGACAGACAGGTACCACTAAGTGAGAAAGGGAAGGTCTACAAGATGGTAGTGAGACCAGCTATGTCATATGGGTTAGAGACAGTGACACTAAAAAAAGACAGGAGTCAGAACTGGAGGTAGCAGAATTAAAGATGTTAAAATCTACACTGGTTAAATGAGGACGGATAGGATTACAAATGAGTATATTAGAGGGTGAGCCCAGGATGGATGGTTTGGAGACAAAGCCTGAGAGGAGGGATTGCATTGGTGTGGACATGTGCTTAGGTGAGATGTTGGGATTATTGGGAGAAGGATGCTAAGGATAGAGCTGCCAGGTAAGAGAAGAAGAGGAAGGCCTAAAATAAGGTTTGTGGATGTGGTTGGAGACGATGTGCAGGTGGTTGGTGTGACAGAGAAGATGCAAAGGACAGGAAGTAATGGAAACAGATGATCCGCTGAGGTGACCCTAATGGGAACAGTTGAAAGAAAATGTTTTGTTTCCATCGTATAAAGCAATTGTTAGGCCAAATACTGAATATTACATGGAAGTATGTGATTATAATCATGCTCACATTAGTAGACTGGAAAAGATACAATTTTTTTTTATTATGAAACAGATCTTACAGATAAGACATTTGAGTTACAAAAATAGATTTCAGAGTCTATGCTTGTTCTCAGGGTATTATAGGTGTGATAAGAGGTAAACTTATTTTGATTTATAAATCTAAGACTAACAACATAATGGCAGCCACCATGGGAGCTGAATTTAATAATCATATAGAGAGTACAATAACTAATAATGAGTTTGTAAAGGTCCCTGAGGCAGTAAAGGAAAAGAGGGGAAACAGCTTCCACATTACAGCAGGACTTTTGTGGAATGCTTTTCCACCAAGAATTTGAAATGATTGTAGCTTACAATCATTTAACAGTGCATTAGATGATTTCACTGGGAACAGGGGATATGACCCTACACTTATACGTGGAAAACTCTTAGAAGGCTTCACCTGAGGCTCTGAGTATAATTTCTATACACATTGAGCATAAAAGCTGTAGCTCCATATTAACCAAAACCTTACTTTCTCCTGTAGCCGACTGAGAGTGTTTCATATTTGCCTCAACCAGTCTGGATTTGTCGCTGCTTATGATTCCACAGCCTTATTCAGGAAGTCTCTGCCATACACCTCCAAAGTTATCTTTAAACAGACTAATTCCTCGCATCATCCTTATGCAGTCCAGTGTACTACCTCATGCTGCTACGTCCTTCTATACGTCTTCTCTCCTTCAATATGCTGCCTTCTTTGATGGCGTTGAACATTTTGAACCTAAATCATTCTCTCTTGTCCCCCTCTCTCATACCACAGCAATGTAGCTCTTTAAGTACGCTGTGGATTTTTATCCCTGCTCATGGTTCCAGTTACTTTTTTGTTTTGCCAGTTTTGCTTTATTAGTAACAGGCTTGTTACTGCACTGATACTGTTTTACTTTTTCCACATTAAATTCCCTCAGCCTCCCTTTGTATATCCTTGGGAATAGACTTTGTATTATTTTTGCTACTCTTTTTTTGCACAGTTTCTATTTTACATGCACTGAATTGTGTGAAACACTGTAAGAATATAATACTTATTATTTTATTTACTTTTTTTGCTTGTATCACTTATTGTATATTCCTCCACACCCATCCCATTTTGTTTTCACTGCTTCTCACATCCTCACATACTGATTAGCTAATTTAATCAATGTTTATTTGTTTTTCTGCATTAAAGGAAACTCTCCACATAGTTGCCACACCTCTAGCACGGGTAAACCTTTTGTGTTATTAGACTCACCCTTCACAATAACTCATTTTTAGCTGGGTCACCAGTCAAAATATAACTACAGCATTTGTCAGCATCACTGACTCAAAGTGCTTCATTTTCTGGTTTACTTCTGGACATTTATCTTCTTTGTGGACCCTGGATTCTCTTCCTCTGTCCACATAATTTTTTTCATTGATTTTCTCCCAAATAACAAACAAATGAAGAAGGGCTTGGGCTCAAAAATACCTTCAGTATAAATGCACTTTGTCTGTTTTACACGTGTGCACCATGAAATGTACTGGTGTCCCATCCAGAATTGTTACTTTACCTTATATCAGCTGACTGCCAGAATATGCTCAAACGCTATGGCCCTAAAAAGAGCAAAGCAGCTAAAGAATATGAATGAATGGTTGGAAATATGTCGTCAGTATATCTGAATTCTCACTACCACTTTGCCTTCATTTCATCCCAGTTTTTCTTACTTTTCCTTTCTGCCCTAATGTGCCTATGAAGTATTTTACCCCATCTTAACAGACTTTTCTATGTATTATGATTTTTTGCTACTGCTTTCTGACTTTCTTCTTGCTTAATTTTACTTTATTGGATAATCCTCACTGTCTCCCTTATCTACATTTGTTTACATCTTTAAGATTATACTTCTTTTTTTTAACCTCTACTACCAGTTCCTCTACGAACAATGGGTGTGGCACCTTTGTGAATGCAGTTTTGATATTTCTATCCATGTTTCACCTTTCATGTGCTAATACAGCTGTTAGGCATTTGCATGAGTGTTAGCTGTGTAAATGCCCTTTGTGTCAAAATAATCTCAAATTGCTAAGCATATTAAAGTGGTTTATTTATGGAAAGATCCTACAGCTTTGTAGGAGTCATACCCTTGCTCTTAATAGGACCAGCTCTAGGGTTATTGACCCTCATGTGCAAGACCCCCCCTGATTCTCATGAGGAAACTGCATTCAGCTATTTGGCTGAAAATCACATGTTGCACAGGAAGGTTCAACCAACTGAGCTACTCCTACCTAATACTGTTCTTAAGTATTTATTTTTACTAACATGTCAGTGTAAACTTTTGTACAATTTTCTTTTACATGAATGGACCCTGCAGCTAGAACTGCATTACTTGTCGTCATGTCTTACTTGGTGGCCACAAACCTTTTTTCTTTTGAGAGGTTCTCTTTAGCCCCTTGGAAGAGTTGCATATTTAGGATCTTCATTCCTGGATTAATTCCAGTGCAAACTGATGGATGTTCCACGGAGAGTAATGAGTGAGATTCTGCTTCTCTGTATAAATATAGTAAAGGTGACTAAATGACACACCTTACAGGTGATTCATTTTGTATCCCCCACCCTACAACTCGCTCCTGATCAACAATGTTAGATACAGTTAAATAGCTGTTAAAGAGTCCTTGGCCATATAAAAGGTTAAAGTTATACAAAAAGTGCAAAGAAAAGTAACATATTTATTTTCATTTTCTAGACTGGGAAATCTAGAAGATAAAAATAAACTGAAGGAATTAGAAATCTGTTTACAAAAAGAGCAAGGAGAAATTGCACATGTGATTTTGGCACAGAAAGTGCCAAAAAATGAGTGTGTTTGGGTAGAGATTAACAGAACGTATGGGGGCAGAAAACTGAATAAACAAAAAAAGAATTGATGCATCATTATGCTAATATCAGGTCTGTTATAATGCTTGATGAAATGGAAATCCTACTGTGAAGCTATTTTTAAATGAAATTAAATCAGGTCTATGTGTAAGTATCAGAGAGTTATGAAAAAATAGAAAAATAAAAACTGTACTAAAGCACAGAAAGCGTCAATATTTTCTATTATTTAACAAAATATCAAATCCTGTTGCATGGCAAATTCATCTAAAATCCTTTTACAGCATTTTTTCCTACCAAAGTAATAATGACTGCCCCATACTATATTACTGTTGCTGGGTGGGTGAGTGGGGGGTATGTAGCAGTGATTGTTCAGCTGAATTCCGATATACTTTGGCTTAATGATATCTCTTGTTTCCCTGCTGTTGTTTTTTAAATTGTTAGTAGGTTTGCTATATGGAGTATCAGGATGTATAATCCCCTCCACAGTGCTGCAGTCACCATATTAGGTATATGATGTCCCACCACACTAGCTCATCTCCAGCTTCATCATTTATTTGGAGTAATGCTACATGTTGACAAAAGTATTAGTCAAAGACATGTTGCACATATAATCTCCAGCAAATCTCTACATATGAGACTGGAAACTGGAAATTGTGGATCAAGAAGTCTGATTTGTTCCTGAATGTGAGTGGAATAGGAAAGCCAAACCTGAAAAGATACCATGTATCACAGGGATACATGCTGAAGGGAAGAAGTGATAAAAGTATATAAAGTATTGGAGTTTCAAGAGCAAGAGAGGGGATAGCATGGCTATGACTAAGACATTGCAAAGTATTGTGAGCCAAGAATAAATCTGCCATCAACACACCATTTCTTTTACATGAAGACACTAACTTCCATTGGAAAAAAAAATGTGTGTGTGTGTGTGTGTGTATATATATATATATATATATATATATATATATGTGTGTGTGTGTGTGTGTGTGTGTGTTTGTGTGAGCTATATAATTTGTGCAGTTCATTGATGACATGAAACTGTGGGGGCATAGAACCTGATCACGTAAGGGGCATATTGTTATCAGAAGTAGATTTCACATTACTAAAAACTACAGATGTTTGTCGAGCCTGCAAAATCAGTCTGAGTCAAACTAAACCATTAATGCAAGAATTGGAAGAGTGTAAAGGTGCATTTGAAAAGAAAGTGAGAACATTTGACACAAATAGTGAGAAAATATAACATGAGTGATAAATACACAAGATGTCTTGCATGAGGTGCATGCAAAAAATATGAGTTGAGAAAGTAACCTGCCTTGGGATAGTTCTTACTGTAACACAGAAGCAATGTGTTACCTTTTATTGGATTGGTGTGCACTGTTAGAAACTCCTTGTGTTCTGACTGAAGAGTGCTCCCAAATAATCTGGAAATATAATCGCTTATCATCATCATCTTTCGGCTTTTCCCATTAGGGGTCGCCACAGCGGATCATCTCTTTCCATTTCTTCCTATCCTCTGCATCTTGCTCTGTCACACCAACTGCCTGCATGTCCTCTCTCACCACGTCCATAAACCTTATCTTAGGCCTTCCTCTTTTCCTCTTACCTGGCAGCTCCATACTTAGCATCTTTTTCCCAATATACCCATCATTCCTCCTCAACACATGTCCAAACCAATGCAATCTTGCCTTTCTTGCTTTGTCTCCACACTGTCCAACATGAGCTGACCCTCTAATATACTGATTCCTAATCCTATCCATCCTAGTCACACCGAGTGCAAATCTTAACATCTTTAACTCTGCCACATCCAGCTCTGACTCCTGCCTTTTTGTCAATGCCACTGTCTCCAACCCATATAACATAGCTGTGCTCACTACTGTCTTGTAGACCTTCCCTTTCACTCTTACTGGTACCAGTCTGTCACAAATCACTCATGACACTTTCTCCACCCATTCCACCCTGCCTGTACTCTCTTTTTCACCTCTCTTCCACATTCACCATTACTCTGAACTGTTGATCCCAAGTACTTAAACTCGTCCACCTTTACCAACTCTACTCCCTACATCCTCACCATTCCTGTACCCTCCCTCTCATTTACACACATATATTCTGTCTTAGCCCTGCTGACCTTCATTCCTCTGCTCTCTAGAGCATATCTCCACCACTCCAGAGTCTCCTCAACCTGATTCCTACTCTCACTACAGATCACAATGTCATCTGCAAACATCATAGTCCACGGGGCCTCCTGTCTGATCTCATCTGTCAACCTGTCCATCACCACTGCAAATAAGAAAGGACTCAGAGCTGATCCTTGATGTAATCCCACCTCCACCTTAAACGGATCTGTCACTCCCACTGCAGTCCTCACCACTGTCACACTACCCTCGTACATATCCTGTACCACTCTTACATACTTCTCTGCCACTCTCAACTTCCTCATACAATACCACAACTCTTCTCTAGGCACCCTGTCATATGCTTTCTCCAAGTCTACAAAGACACAATGCAACTCCTTCTGACCTTCTCTGTATTTCTCCAATAACACTCTCAGAGCAAACATCGCATCTGTAGTGCTCTTTCCTGGCATGAAACCATACTATTGATCACTAATCATCACCTCCCTTCTTAACCTAGCTTCTACTACTCTCTCCCATAACTTCAAGCTGTGACTGATCAATTTTATCCCTCTGTAGTTACTGCAGCTCTGCACATCACCCTTATTCTTAAAGATAGGTACCAAAACACTTTTTCTCCACTCCTCAGGCATCCTCTGACTTTCCAAAATTTCATTAAACAATCTAGTTAAAAATTCCACTGCCATTTCTCCTAAGCACCTCCATGCTTCCATTGGGATGTCATCTGGGCCAACAGCCTTTCCATTCTTCATCCTCTTCATAGCCGTCCTTACTTCCTCCTTGCTAATCTGTTTCACTTCCTGATTCACTATCCCCACATCATCCAACCTTCTCTCTCTGTCATTCTCTTCATTCATCAGCCTCTCAAAATACTCTTTCCATCTACTCAACACACTCTCCTCTCTTGTGAGGACCTTTCCCTCACTATCCTTTATCACCCTTACTTGCTGCACATCTTTCCCAGCTCTGTCCCTCTGTCTAGCCAATCGGTACAGGTCCTTTTCTCCCTCTTTAGTGTCCAATCTGTCATACAACTCTCCATACGCCTTATCCTTAGCTTTCGCCACCTCTCTCTTTGCCATGCATCTCATCTCCTTATACTCATATCTACTTTCATCTCTTTGACAATCCCACTTCTTCTTCGCCAGCCTCTTCCTCTGTATACTCTCCTGTACTTCCTCATTCCACCACCAGGTCTCCATGTCCTCCTTCCTCTGTCCAGATGTCACACCAAGCACCTTTCTAGCAGTCTCCCTTACAAGTTCTGCTGTAGTTACCCAGCTATTCGATAACTCTCCACTGCCTCCCAGTGCCTGTCTTAACTCTTCCCTAAACTCCACTTCACAATCACCCTTTTTTAACTTCCACCATTTAATCCTTGGCACTGCTTTCACACTCCTCCTCCTCTTCTTGATCACCAATGTCATCCTACAGATCACCATTCTATGCTGCTTAACTACACTTTCCCCTGCCACCACTTTACAGTCTCCAATCTCCTTCAGACTGGGCCCTCCTACATAAGATACAATCCACCTGTGTGCATCTTCCTCCACTCTTGTATGTCACCCTATGCTCCTCCCTCTTCTTAAAATACGTATTCACCACAGTCATGTCCATCCTTTTCGCAAAATCACAATCATCTGACCTTCTGCATTCCTCTCCTTAACACCATACCTACCCATCACTTCCTCGTCCCCTCTGTCCACTTCACCAACATGCCCATTAAAGTCCGCTCCAGTCACTAGTCTCTCACCCTTGGGTACACTCACCACAACTTCATCCAACTCACTCCAAAATTTCTCTTTCTCATCCATCGCACACCCAACTTGTGGAGCATATGTACTAACAACATTCATCATTACACCATCAATTTCGAGCTTCATAAACATCACTCTGTCAGACAATCTCGTCATGTCTAAAACACTCTTGGCATATTGTTCCTTTAGTATAACCCCTACCCCATTTCTCCTGCCATCCACACCATGATAGAACAATTTGAACCCGTTTCCTAAACACCTGGCCTTACTTCCCTTTCATCTGGTCTCCTGCACTCACAATATATCAGCCTTCCTTCTCTCCATCATATCAGCTAGCTGTCTTCCTATATCAGTCATACTGCCAACATTCAAAGTTCCTACCCTCACTACTACACTCCTAACCTTCCTTCTCTCTTTCTGCCTTCGGGCATGCCTTCGCCCTCCTCTTCTCCTTCAGCCAACAGTAGCCCAATTTCCCCCAGCACCCTGTCGGCTAACAGTAATGGTGGTGGTCGTTGTTAACCCGGGCCTCGACCAATCCGGTATGGAAATATGAAATTTTCATGCCATAAGTTATGTGGCAGAATTTTTACGCTGGATGCCCTTCCTGATGCAACCCTCCCCATTTATCCAGGCTTGGGACCAGCGCAAATAAATACACTGGCTTGTGCATCCCCAGTGGCTAATCGCTGATAAGTATAATTCTTGGCACTTTAACTTTTCAGAGTTCTGCATTGTCTTAATTTTTGCCTGACTGAATTATTTTATATATTTGCTGGCATTGTTTATTTTATATATTTGCTGGCATTGTTTTTTTTTTGTTTCTGATCACTTGTGAAACTGCTCTCCCCCCCTATTTCTGTGGTGGTGTTAAAGTTTATAAAACTGGTCTAACAGCTTTTTTGTTATCTGATTGCTTCAAAGCTTGCTGATTTAAAACATCCCCTATTTGTAAATTCCTGCATACACTGTTATAAACTCCTTGTGTTCTAACTGAAGAGTGCTCTCAAACAATCTGGAAATATAATCGCTGATAAGTATAATTCTTGGCACTTTAACTTTTCAGAGTTCTGCATTGTCTTAATTTGTGCCTGCTTGAATTATTTTATATATTTGCAAACTGAATTATTTTATATCTTTGCTGGCATTGTTTTTTTTGTTTCTTATCTCTTCTGAAACTGGTTTTCTCCCTCCCAGCCACCATATTCCTGTGGTGTTTGTTATAGTTGGTCGCTTTGCAGTTGCCAACTCCTACTGTAAATTTGATCTGGGACACTCCTCCCAGTCTAGTGTTCATTCTACCTAATACAGAGAGAACATTTGAGAAGGCCAACCCACTTAGGTTCTTAACCTTGAATTATCTTCTGCTCCTACTTCCTCCCCTTGCACTTTACTAACAAAAAAAACTCCTTGTGTTCTGACTGAGTGCTGAGTGTGCTTCTCAGCTGATAAATATATATTTTGGCACTTCTTAACTGCTCAGAGTTGAATAAAACAACAATTGAATTTAGTTCAGAATACATTTTGAATAAATTGCATTTATTTAAACTGTATTTGCTTTAATACTGCTACACACTCGTGTGCTAGCTTGCACTACACTTAAATTGTTTTTAGTGCTGTTTTAGCTGCTTTCTGAAAAAAAATCTAAGCTTGTTTCCTGCCTTTCCTTCAACTAGTCTAGTCCAGATACAGATTTGCTGTATCCAGGACTGTTGGTAAGCTTCTGAGCCACCCAAGCCCTTCTGTGTTGGAGGGAAACCTTCTAGGTTATCATTGAGAGTGGTAAGTACTACTTAGCCTATCTACCACAAGAGGAGTGTTTTTTGGTCCAGAAATTATAGTTTATTGACCATTTGGGCAGTTTTTCCATCTCTTTCTACTCTCTGGTTTATAAGCCCACATTTGCGCTTGTTTCCCACCTTTCCTGTAACTAGTCTAGTCCAGATAGAGACTTGCTGTATCCGGAACTGTTGGTAAGCTTCTGCCCCCCCCCCCAAGCCTTTCTGTGTTGTAGGAAAGCCTTCTAGCTTATCAGTGAGAGTGGTAAGCACAAGGTAGCCTATCTACCACAAGAGGAGTGGTTTCTGGCCCAGAAATTGGAGTTTATTGGCTTTTTGGCAGTTTTTCCATCTCTTTCAACTTTCTGGTTTAAAAGCTTGTGTTTACACTTGTTTCCCATCTTTTCTGTAACTAGTCTAGTACAGGTACAGATTTGCTGTATTCAGGACTGTTTATAAGCTTCTGAGCCCCACAAGCCTTTCTGTGTTGGAGGGAAGCCTTCGAGCTTATCAGTTGGAGTGGTAAGCACTAGGTAGCTTATCTACCACAGGAGGAGTGGTTTCTAGCCCAGAAATTGTAGCTTATTGGCTGTTTTGGCATTTTTTTCCATCTCTTTCAACGTTCTGGTTTAAAAGTCCATATCTGTACTTGTTTCCCACCTTTACTATAACTAATCTAGTCCAGATACAGACTTGCTGTATCCAGGACTGTTTGTAAGCTTTTGAGCAGTGCCAAATTCTGCTGTTCAATTTTTCCATTAGATTTGCTAGTTCTCTCCTCTCCTGCAATTTTACTAGCTTATTAGTTTAGCACTTTATCAGACTTCTTGTAGCAATTATTGTAGCACACAAAAGTGCTACCAGCACTAAACATTCTACAAGGAAACAGCTCCAGTATTTATTAATGCCCACCCCTCCAGGCATGTCTAAAGGTCAGTTCCCTGTGCTTTCTCCTATTAACCTGGTGAAACTGGGCATACTGAGGCAATGTAGCAACTGCTTCATGTACACTGACAACCCTCTCCTCTTACCTCCCAACACACAGACTTGTCAGAGATGCACTTATATATCCAAATTGGAACACATGCACTCTCCAGCCAAGACTGGAATAGCTTGTCAAGAGGAGAATGTCACCACTTGCACCACACAACATGGCACACATAGCCCTCCAGAACACACACTAGCACTGCCTTCACATAAAAACACAAACCACACACACCCACCTTCATGGAGGCTCTCAATAAAAATCTACCCAAACAGCAAAGATCTCCAAGGCCGAAACGCACCTGACCACCACAACACAACACTAATCATGAGACACTTAACTCTCCTAAACAGTGTGCCACTCAACCAAAGCCCCTAAGGCAAAAGAGCATGCCCAACACACTAGTCATAGGTGACTCGATAGTGAGGCACACTGATGTCCCACTCACTAGGCTGAATAAGGAGAAAATAACTGCCTGTCATGTGCCAGGATCCACCACATAATGCACGCACTCAGGTCCCTCAACAACAGGTACAAATATGACTCTGTCATTGTACACGTGGGTGTGAATGACCTGAGATGTACCTCCCTGGACTACATGAAAAGAAACATGGAGGAGCTCTTGGATTATGTAGCCCAGACGGGTATGCCCCTAGCCCTGAGCAGAATCCTACCATCTCCCAGAATGATAGCACAGTACAAGCAGAAAATGATTGATTTCAACAATTGGCTAAGTTTCTTGTGTCATTCTAAGGGGATCCAGTATCTGTCTGCCTGGGATGACATGATTGAGAGACCTCGATGCTTTGCCAGAGATGGCCTGCATCTGTCACCCCTGGGCTTCCGGATCCTGGACAAGGCTCTTGCCACCCCCATAGTGCCTTTTTAGGCGGTGTTTCAAAGACCAAATTACCACCGTAACAGCTACAAGCGAATGCAATCTGAGAGTCATGCTGCTCAATGCTAGAAGTATAAATCTCAAAATGCACTCATTCGAAGCACTCAATAAAATGGAGAACAGTGACATTTGTGCTGCAACAGAGACCTGGTTCAAGGCAGCAGAAAGCACCCCTGCACTACCAAGCTATAACTCATTCCACACCTTTCAGCCCCAGAACTTGGACCGAAGCTCCAAAGGTGGTCGTGTTTCCATACTCATAAAGGATGTGCACACCTCCAGACTGGAAGCACACTATAATGCATCTGAGATACTTCAGGTGTAGCTAACATTGGGTAAGACAGGGATTCATATCCCAAGACTCACACTCCACGTTCTTAAGCAACCTGGAGAATATTAGGGTCCAAACTAACACTCTTATACCAGGCAACTTCAACTACCCCTCCATTAACTGTGAAAACTACTCATGTACCAATACACTTGCCCGATGCTTTCTGGAATTCATTAATACCAATGCTCTGGACCAGCTTGTTCTTACCCCCACTAGAGGTAGCAACATCCTTGACCTGGTCATTACTAACATGAGCGACCGTTGCTCCACACCAATAGTCAACTCCTCCCTGGTTAGATCCGACTACAAACTAATGACCTTGGAAATCCACATCCCCCCTCACAAAGGTAACCACCATGAAAAACTTCTCCAAAGCTAACTTTAGGCTCCTAAAAACAGAGGTGGCTAACTTCACGGTACCCATGCAAAGGGAGAATAGTTGCATGACTGCTGAATCGTGCACCAATACACTGTACGAACACATACACAAATGCATGGATCTCACCATACCAAATAGAACCAAGATGCTTGCCTTAAAAAAAGGGAGCCCATCTGGTGGTTCCCTGCGATAAACAAACTCTACAACAGAAGGAGGAAACTTATGGGGAATAAGGCGAAGTCCCAAGACTGGAAAAACTCCCTTATTAGCCTCAACAAAAGGTTGAGATCCCTCATCAAATCCTCTAAAGCTAGCTATGAAAACAGAATTGCAGCAGATAGTAAAGACAACCACAAGGCCTTCCATAGTTATTTAAAGAATCTCCATGGCAATACCCAGATTTGCTCTGAGCTACTGCACAATGGTACCTCCTATACCAAGCCAACAGATATTGCCAATATACTGGCCAACAGATTCAGTGCTAACTTCCCCCCCAAAGGACAAATCACAATACCAGTAGATTGCCAGGCACCCAGTATTACTGCTGCACAGCTTAAAACAGTACTGTTCAAGGCCAAGAATACAGCTTCTATGAGACCTGACAATATCCCTGACTGTGTTCTGCATGAACTACAGAGTGAACTGGCACCTCACCTGTGTGCCCTGTTCAATCTCAGTCTCACCTCAGGCTTTGTCCCTAGCAAATGGCACACTGCTACATTCATCCCTCTCCACAATGGAGGAGTGACTACAGCCCCTGGGAATTATCGCCCAATTAGCCTGACAATTCTGATACGCAAAGCTATGGAACGCATCATCATGGACCTAATAAACAAGGATATAGGGAATCTCCAAACTCTGAATCCTACACAGATTGGTTTTGTGAAGGGTAGATTATGCCTGCTCAACTTGGTCAACTTCTTTGAGTCAGTCACCAGAGCTGTGGATAAAGGCAAGGTGGTTCATACAGCCAACCTTGATATGGCCAAGGCCTTTGATACCATTCTGCAGTCAGGAATCACAGAAAAACTTACTAAGCTAGGCATCAACCCCTATATCACTAGGTGGGTTGCAAACTGGCTCACAGATAGAACCCACAGTGTGAAAGTAGCTGACTCCATGTCAGACTGCTGACCAGTCAAGAGTGGAGTCCCACAGGGTTCGGTCCCGGGTCCTCTCCTGTTTGGTATCTACTTCTCTGAAGTCCAGGCCAACACAAAGGGACTCTGGCTGACAAAGTTCACAGATGATTGCAAATTGGGAGCTATTATTAACTCCCCAAGTTATGTTGACATCCTACAGAAAGTCCTCAATGACACCAACAACTGGTGTCAGAACCATGGCCTTAAGCTCAATGCCAAAACATGTGTTGTCATCTCCCTTGGGAAAAAACAGGTTCCCTTGAATTACCACATTGATGGCAGTCCACTGAACACAGAAGGCATTATAAGAGATCTGGGAACACAGGTTGACAGGAACCTCTCTTTTGACCATGACGTTGCCATTGTGGTCAGAAAGTCCTGCTATGTGGCACATCTCATTACTAAGGGTTTTGCATCCAGGAAGAAAGAGGTCATTGTCTCCCTCTACTCCTTCCTCATTTGGCTAATCATCGAGTACAATGCCCCATTTGGCATGTACCTCACTAGACACCTGCAACAACTGGAGAGGCTGCAAAAGAACCTCACACAGAGGATCCTAGGCCTTAAACACTTGTCCTATATGGACAGACTCAAAAAACTCCAACTATTCTCTGTCTCATATCGCCTACTTAGAGATGATCTCTGCTTGACTTACAAAGCCATGTCTGACCCAGCTCTGTTAGAAATGCTGCATCTAAAGAAATCCCAATCCCTCTGCACCACACACTCCAGAGACCTCAACCTCATTACCACAATCAACAGAACATGCTGGAGCGTCAGGTTCATAACCCAGCTGACTGCCCGTGCTATGGAATAGAATTTCCATACATGTCAAGCAGAGCACCTCAATGGCCCTCTTCAAGAGAAATCTTGAGTGGATGGGAAATAGAAAATTCACCCCAGGGATCACTCCAGTGGTTCTACTTGACAGAGGCACTAGGAACTAAGGTCGGGTGGCATGATGCCAGGGAAATCCTATGGGCTAGGCTTGTAAAGGCTCCAGGGCCATTAGCTTAGTACACATCTATGAACTTATGGACCTATGCTTTGCAAAACTGTTGTTCAAGTTTTCAGACTAAGATGAGCCCTTCATCAAGAGTTATATTTGCTAGGTACAGAGCTTTAATACCAACATGTGCTAAAAAATGCAGAATATCTACACAATTAAGTACTGTGGTATGAGAAATGATTCTGTTGCAGTTTACGAAATGCAGAAAAATGAGTTGCAACCAAAATGATGTGTGCATGTTGTCTAGTAATGTATAATTCAGCCATAGTGATATAGGACTAATACTCTTTATAAGCTGTGTTCACTACAATAGCTTTTATTGTTCAGTTGACACTAAAATAATGTTGTAAAATTCAGTGATAAAATATGATTGCAAAATCAACTACTAATATGCTCCTGTCTGTCAGAAGTGTGACTCCTGATACTATGACACTAACAAAAATTGCAGGCAGCATCATTATCAAGCTTTCCTTTTCCATTTTGTACATGAGATTCTAGTAACCCCGTCTTTTTCTCCCCATTTTGTACACGGGGTCAATGTAATGTATACTAACTCTTAGCTACACCTAGGACTATAAGGAATTTGAGATGCAACAATCCCATAATTAGTATGTATTTCCTCATTCATACTTAACATTCACTATTCTGCAATTTCAGTCATCAAACTTTCCATAGGAATCCTGTTATGTATGCAGCATCTGCTGGGATAATGTTATTTTTAATTTTGTATCCTGTTCTTATCAAAATAAACATTTTGTATAAAACAAATTCCTTCTGAAGACAGCTGCTTCCCTTCCAGACTTATTTTTCCCATCTCTTCTGTAACTTGGCACCCCAGCTGTTATACAAACTATAGACAATGTACTCAGATTTTTAAATTAATGTTTGCAAAAGTGACTAACATTCCCTCTACTAGATTAGTTTTCACATTCAGTAGTTAAATTGCTTTTCAGTGAAGCATATAACCGAACAGTTTGCGATCGTTATTCTTTTTGAATATTAATGCATGACTTCATATCACAGTACAAGTACACCTTCATTCCTACAAGTGAATCCCAAAGTGGCAGCAAAGCCAAACTGGTGGAGTCTATATCAATTGTTTAAGCATACGCTGAATTTCCAGTAGCGCATTCTATAGTACTTCATGCCATGAATAGGCAGTAGCTCAAACAATGGTACAGTCTCTGAGAGTTGCCCAAAGGCCCTTCCCAGTTTTGCAGACTCTACTGACTGTTTTTTTTGGCTTTTTTAACCAGATGCCATGCATCTTGATGACAGATACAACTCAGCTTTCTTCTCTATGTGCAAATGCAGCTCATTTTAATGATGAGGTTTGCAAAGTGTGTGCGTCATTGAATATCTCCCCAATCGGCTGGATCTACTCCCTCCATAATAGATGTTGCCCACTGTAAATTGTTTCTTTGTCCTGTATCTGTGATTGAGATGAAAAGCAGCTGACGTTTTTAGCAGAGAAGAAAAAGTAGTCAGGTTATCTGTTTATTTGTTTATTTATTGACAGGGATAGTGAGACATTTCAAATAGCTCCCTTACACCTACATCAGCTGAAGTCGATTACAAAGCTGTCATATTCCCTCGTAACATTTTTCACATTCCCTAGTTTCTGAATTCAACGTTATACATTTACTTAGTTCCTGTTGTCATTATTCTTTCTGTGAGTTTATTTTCTCTGTCCTTTTTTTCCCTCTACAGCCTTTCATCCTAAATATTTTAATGACTACTTAACCCCATAAGTTTAAGTGTTACAGTCTTCCCTAGAGGTGTGAGTTCAAATTCCTCTTCTGACAAATTAATTAGTGTAGCAGTTAGTGCAGAAGATTAAAGCTATGAGTTGTTGACAAGTTACTACCTGTGGTACAGGGTTTGATTCTTCCTAACCTTTGTTCGCTTATTGTGTATCCTTGAGCAAGTCACTTAAGCAGACATTGCTTTGAGCCAACTGGGAATTCCGGCTAGTCTCCTTTATAGTCTCCTGGACTGCATGCCTAGTAACTACCTAAAATCTTTTTTGCCAAAGTTTACTGTTCTTAGACTGGACTACTGGAATAATAGGTGGAGTCCTTTCCATATTGATCCTAGTTCAAGAATGGAACAATGCCAGCAGATATCAGGAAGGGGAGTGTAAGTATCCAACACTAGTTCTCCTTCCATGAGAAAGAAATGGAGTGTATAACAAAAGATGCTGGATGGCTACACAGATAAGTCTGTGATACTTGTCATGACAACAGAACTCATCAGTCCCTTCAGGAATCTTAAAAGCTTCTACTCATGCATGATAACTGATATCCTAAACAACATATTATAATGGCTTTTGGTATCAACATTCTACACCTCTACACTATTTGTTCACAAGGAGGACAAGCATGAACCCCAATGTGTGAGATAAAGCTGATTTTCATGGAGGCTTAGATCACCCTTACTTGCAAGATGCTGAAGGTGTCTTAAGAGGTATTTGTTTATTTACTTATTTATTGCTACTAAGACTAGTGAGCTGACCCTGAATGGAGCCTTTTCAGTTAATACCCACAATTACACAATAATTCTATATTGACAGAAGGTTAGCACTGTGCGAGCCAAGAAATACAGTATGTGTCTTCATCTCAAAAATCAGAATAAATATGTACAAATAGATGGAGTATGAGGTAACACATCTGAAGCAGTGTTTCTAAAAGCAATGAAATTTAACAGACAACAGATTAAATTATCAGTTCTCCGACATAATTGACAAAATGTAACCAGAGGAACATCAAATCATCTGGTCACAGCTTGTCACTTTAATAATAATCAGAACAGGTTATAAGGGTAACATCTGCCACATGGAGATGTATGGAGCCTTGCCTCTTCCAAGAATTACTGAATTTGGGTTCTTAAAGAAACCTAACAAATTAATCGGTCGTGATTGATTAGTTAGTTTTCTGGGGGGAGGGGCTAATCAGACTTTGTGCTGGACTAGTAAATAGCACTTGGTAGAAACAGAATGGCAACAAATGATGTTAATAAAATTTAGTTGTTGTGTCTTTCTGCTTTTCTCAGTTAGGGATCGCCACAGCAGAGCTACGGTCTGCTAATGATTGGCAGTAGATTTTTACATGCCGAGTTGCCAGCCCTGATGCACAACCTTCAATGAAGGTACGCCCATTCATGCATGTCTCCACACAGAAGACGCTCTAGCTGAGAATCGAACAGGACAACGTCTTACTGTGAGGCGACAATGCTACCGCAGCACCACCGTCGCAGTGTCAATAAAATTTAGTGTAGCCATAAAATGCAACTGAGTTGAATTCTTGATGATGTTAATTGGAATGGACTTTTATGAAATCTCTACAACTAAAGTGAGCTGAATACCAAAACACCAGGAGCGCAGTAAAATAATTTATTGCTGAGAACTTTCATCAATAAAATGTAAGACTTCTTCAAAACATTTTTAAAAACAAAGCCATTTTCAAAAATGTATTTAGGTGTGGATTACCATGATGCTTTGAGTGCCATTGGGCTATTTAGATCATATGTTCTGAAGAAGTCTTACATTTTACAGATGAAAAAGTTCAACAATAAATTATTTTACTGCACTCCTGGTGTTTTTGTATTCAGCTTGTTTTGGTTGTACTTGGTTGTTTTGTATGCTGTGCCATTGTCATTTGGTGTTTTATGAGACCTGCTTGCATGGTATGCAAGTTGACTGATGTAGAATTCAATGTTTATATATTAAAATGTGCTCAACAAGAGCATTAACGCAATGGAAGTTTTCGGGTCTATATTAGAACATCGAAGTTACAGAACTTCGAATGTTCTAATATCGACCCCTAGTCAGTGAAAGCAGAAAATATCGAACATACAGAACAGCAATTTTTTTCTTAGGGAAAAAATTTGCTGTTCCAAAGCACATACACACAACACAAGCACACCAAACAAACAGCAATCCACACACATACACCTAAAATCTTACACCTAACCCTACACTAAACTATACATACACCACTAAATATCCACTAACCTTAACCCAAACCCTAACATCCATCACTATCGCACACTCACCTCACCCACATCCTAACCCTAACTCACCTACCCTGCCCTAACCCTCACGTACACACAATCGCACACTTACCTGACCTGCGCCCTAACCCTCACATCCACACAATCGCACAAATACCTAACCCGCACCCTAACCCTAACTAACCTATCCCACGCTCAATCACACACTTACCTGAACCCGACCTGTAACTTTCCACCACAGCGCTGAAAATACCGAAGCAACAGAAACTGACAACCAAATTCTTTCCCTAGGAAAAAATTTGGTTTACTGTAGCTTCGATATTTTCAGCTTTTGCTGAATAGGGGTTGATATTAGAACATTCGAAGTTTTGAAACTTCAATGTTCTAATATAGACCCAAGTTTTCGGTGAGTCCAGAAGTAATGTGACGGTGAAAGAAGCATATAGTCAGTTGGAAAGATCAATCGGATGAAGGCAAAACAGTTGCACCTGGCCCTATTTTTATTTGCTATTTATTTTTTCTCTATATGACCAGCCAGCAACCTATTTGATTCCAAAAGCTAGAGGTCGGCGTCATTGATATAGGTGAGAGACACACAGCCATTTCTTTCCTACCCAGGTAGGCCAATTAGCTGATTTGTTCCCCAGTGGTAAGAGTCAGGTGGTAGAAAATGAGTCAGTTTCCTTTGACTGTGGAGTGGTGTACCCCTCTTCTAGCGAAGCACCCTCTGCCTTATGTCAACTCTTTGAGCTCCACTATGTGCTAACTGCCACAGACAGTATGCCTCTGCAAACTTACTCAGCTACATTCAAATGCATAATAGCATACTCAAAGGCTTATGCCGAATGGGTGCAATATCTAATACACTTACTGGGTGTCAACCAATTGGTATGCCATAGCTACATACCTCCCACACACCACCAGCAGAGGCTGTTTTTTTTTTCTTTCTTTCTTTCTTTCTTTCTTTCCTAGAAAAGGTTAGTCCTGAAGGTACATTTTCTCTCAAAATAAGAATGTTACATGTTCTAAGCAGCTGGCTTAATACAGGAAAAAAACTCTGTCCAAGATGAAAATATGTTCTAGAACAGAGAAGATTCAGAGTTCCAGAAACATACCCATAGCTTAGTGCAAAGAGAAAATGTGATACTGAACACTGAAGGGTAATTTTACAAGATTTTAAAAAAGGCACATCACAAAAAATGGAAAAAGGCACATGATACAATAAATGACCCACTAATTGTAGCCAAAGTGAAAGAAGTGACCCCTGAGACAAATCTCACTAAGTGAAATAGAGTTGTTTTGGATATGTACTATGATTTTTTTTGGTCCCCTCAGACCACATCTTATGGATACAGTCCTGAATGCTCCACATGCATACAAGGTCTAACAGCCATCCTCCTGCCCTTTCCCAGACTTATTCCAATCTGCTGAGGCCAGACATGGATCCTAACAGCATCCTAGGAGCTCAGCAATAAATGCTTCTGTCTGGAGGGACTTCTTATATATGCTAGACACACTCACTTTCCCCCTAACCAACAAGCTCATCAACTACATCCAATGGCAACTCACAGCTCTCCTTAGATAGTGCCATCAGTGAGTGCTCTCCTACCCAGGATGGGCTTACCCGTCCATCCCTACCACTTTGCCAGTTGCCTGAGACACTAATTGAACCCAGGTCACCTGGCCCATTGTCAGGGCTTTATCCCTCTATGCCACTGGAATAGCCAGGATTACTATTTATTTTAATTCCATCACCAAAAGAATTAGCTTGAAATTGCCTTTGCTGCTTTCTCGTTGGTTAATTTGCTTGACATGATCTCTACATTTGTGAGTGCCCCTTCTGTAACAGGCTACATAATTGCTAGTTAACTTAAGAGTCCTATAGGATGTTTTTATGCATAAAACTACAAGTAAACCAGCTTTCCCACTCTTTGGTGCCTATATGTAAGCTTTTGACATGACATAGCTGGTAGTTAACAAGCATGGAATTTTTGTAAAATAACTGATATAATCTCTTTCTGCTACAAATAAAGATCTTATTATCAGTGCTTTATTTTTCAACCATACCAAGATATGTGATATGGTAAGCTGTAATATTCTACTGTGTTCTCTATCTTCCCTGGATTTTGTGGCTGGAGTGCTGGTTAGCTGGTTTGAAAATTACCTTTTCAAATACATCTTTTCAAGTAAAACTATAATCTTTATCTTCCTCATTTGCCATAAATTCCACAGGGTTCAGCTCTGTGAGTCCTTCAATTTTTCCTATAGAACATGCTCTTAAAATTATATTTCATCTGCTGATGACCTTGATACCTGTAGATTTTCCTTTTCACACCTCACTCTTAAAACAGAACTTCAGTAAACACTTTGGCAACCAGCTAAATTGGCTACACAATAAGCAGCTTATGCCAAGTGTGTGTGTGCATGTACGTGTGTGTGTGTGTGTGTGTGTGTGTGTGTGTGTGTGTGTGTGTGTGTGTGTGTTTGTGTGTGTGTGTGCGCTTCTGTGCGTGTGTGTCTGTGTGTATGTATGTATGGACATACTTGCAGCTGTCTGGACGTCTATGTGTGTGTGTGTGTGTGTGTGTGTGTGTGTGTGTGTGTGTGTGTGTGTGTGTGTGTGTGCGCTTGTGTGCGCGTGTGTCTGTGTGTATGTATGGACATACTTGCAGCTGTCTGGATGTCTATGTTTGTGTGTGTGTGTGTGTGTGTGTGTGTGTGTGTGTGTGTGTGTGTGTGTGTGTGTGTGTGTTTGTGGGGGGTGTGTGCATGTGTCAGCAGGAGACTGAGCAAGTGTGATATGCATGGCTTGATAGGCGGCAGTCTATAGTAATGTACAGCTATTTGAACTGGAGACATGATAATGAGGCACTGTTGAGGTAGTGCTCAGTGTGGTTTTATCACATATCTGTAACACACAATATTGGTGTTGCACCACTGGCCATAGTGACGTTGCCTAAATATCACTTGTATTGATGTGTTTGGCCATAGATTTTAAAGTAGCGCAATCTGGTGATTGCCTTTAACTTCCTTTTTGACCAAATAAGCCCCATGCTCCTTGTGGTTATAACTGGATACTGACAGTTAGCAGATAACGCCCCTACAAGAGCTTCTGATCATGCTTTCTTTGTCCTTGACCCAAACATTTGGTCTCCTTAACCTTAGAATTTAAGATTTGAACTAAATTATTTAACATGACATCAAAAGTAACCTCTTACATGAAATGTCACTTTCAAATATTTTAATTTCTCATCTATTATATAAAGCTATCATAAAGTATGAATTATTTCTTTAAATTCTATGTGATAGTTAGCTATCTTTATTGACTGCTTTTATCACTGCCAACTCTATCCTGTGTTTATATTTTGAATATTATAGGTTTATGTAAACCTTGGCTCTAGGTGACTGTCACTGTTAAAGTGACACCCCAACCCCATGTATAAGAACGTGAAAAAGTGGATTGTGTATGGATGGATAGATGGATGGATCGGAGCTTGGATTATTGGGGTGCTATTTAGCTGGCATTGAACAAAGTGTATTTGTCCAGCCATTAAAATGGCTAACATATATTAAATAAAAATGTAATTTTTTTATTATTTGTTTATTAAAGTGTTATTTGGTAGTCTCCATGTCTTTGATACTTTCACATTGCAAATGGCTGTTGCCCTTCATCGATCATGGTTTCAGTAGTAATTCCATATGGGAAGTATTCTACCAAGGACATCATATGTCTGGCAGCATGCCAAAGCTTGGGCAGGATAGCTTATGTATGTCCAAACTTGACATTGTGAAGTGGCACATAATGGATGTCTTCATCATAATCAGTCATCATCACCATCATCTAATTGCTCTTTTCCTGTTTTGCTGAATGGGGTCAAGGTGTATCATGAACTTTCACTGCCCCCTCCATTCAGTACCACTATCCTACCTTCTTCAAGAATCAAGCCTGACTGTTGCAGGTCTTCTGTCATCCAATCCATCCATTTCTTTGCTGGATATCCTCATTTAATTTTGCCTTCTTGCTCCTTCTCCCAAATCCTTTCTACCAAACCATCTTCTGATTTTCTGCATATGTGCCTGAATCTCCAAAATCTGTTCACTTTGACCTTAATCGCAATTGAAGCTGGTTTTGTATTCTGCTCTGATGCCCTCATTTCTTCATCTGCCCCACAGTGTGCATCATTCCAACCTTTTTAGCCACCTCATTTCCTTCACTTCTAACTTCAACATGTGCTCTTTCTCTGTTCAACTTTCTGTACCATACAGAAGTAATGGTAACAGCACTATTTTGTACACCAATTTTTTTAGCTTATTTGGCATTCTTCTGTCTGGCACTGTCTCTGATACTGTCCAGTTGGCCGCAGCCCCTCTGATTCTAGCTCTGACCTCTTCATTCACACTTCCATTTTCTTCAACCACTCCTTTCAGATACTTGAAACTGTTAACTTGTTCCACTATTTTCCCTTCTATGTCAGTTTTCAACTTCTTCTGATTTCCCCCATTTGCTACCATGTTATCTGTACACAGTTTCATCCTATGTGCCTTCAGTTTTTCATATCTTTCCTCCATCAGTTGGTGACATTTAGGTACATAGGTAGGTACTAGGCTATCTGCCTGAGGGCATTTATAAACCTAGCCAGAGTGTGTCGGCTTTCGCCACCCCATTGATTAATTAATTAAGCCTCTGTCATGCAGAGCCAATGAAGTGACCCCAGGGGTGTGTCTTCTGTTACCCATCCACTTGTTAAGGTTTCTCTTGAAGAGTGTTAGTGAGGGGTTCTGCCTAATGTAATTAGGAATTTTGTTTCAAAGCATGGGGGGGTCTCTGTGACAGGAATCTATCCCTCCGGCATGTTCTATTTATTGTTGTGGCAAGGTTTAGCTCACTAGAGTGCATGGCTTGTAGTGACTTGGATTTCTTTAGGTGGAGCATGTCCATCAATTCTGAGTTGGACATGGCTTTGTAAGTCAGGCAGAGATCACCTCTGAGTAAGTGATATGCCACTGAGTGCAGCCGGAGGTTTTTCAGTCGGGCTTCACAGGACGTATGCTTGAGGCCAGTAATCCTCTTTTGTGGTCTTTCCAGCTGTTGGAAGCATCTTGTGAGGTACATCCCAAATGGGGCATTGTACTCTATAATGGGTCTGATGAGTGATGAGTACAGGGGAACTATAACCTCTTTATTTCTAGATGTGAACCCTTTAGTAATTAGATGGGCCACATAGAAGGATTTCCTAACTACTTTGGCAATATGATTGTCAAAGGAAAGATTACTATCTACCTGGGTCCACAGATCTCTTATTACCTCTTCTGTATTAAGGGGGCTGCCACCTATGTGGTAATTCGTGGGTGCTTTTTTTTCCCAATCTGGATGACTATGCATTTTTTGGCATTTAGCTTGAGGCCATGACCTTGACACCAGGTGTCCGTCTCAGTAAGGCCCTTTTGGAGGATGTTCGTGTCAGCCAGAGAGTCAATTATAGCTCCCAGTTTGCAGTCATTGGCGAACTTGGTTAGCCATAGTCCTCCTGTGTTTGCCTGTACTTCTGAGAAATATATGTCGAAGAGTAGGGGTCCAGGACCAAGCCTTGCGGGACCACTTGTGACTGGTTTAGAGTCAAACCTGGAGCCCGCTATTCTTACCATGTGAGTTCTGTCTGTAAGCCAGTTGGCAACCCATCTCGTGACGTAGGGGTTTATGTTCAGGCTGGTGAGTTTTTCTGTAATACCGGCCATAAGATTCTGCTTGCAGTACCACATTATTTACATACAGTAGCTTTGTTGAACCTTTGTTGAACCTTCACCTCTGACCTGTTTAGTAAGGTAGTCCATCACCAGTATCAGCAGCAGTGGACTGAGCCCTGAGGTACACCCACTCCCACTCAGAACTCTCAGAGTCTAAACACTGATAGTATTTGTGTAATTTGATTCCTATACAGAGCATGTATTAATTCTACCAATGTTCTAGAAGTTGGAACCACTGCAGGGCTGCTCATATTAGCTTTCTTGGAACTTTAAAACATAAGGAATGTATGGGAGCACAAATCCTTAGTACTTTCTTGTCACTTGCCCAAACAGTGAGACTTCACATTCTTTTCAGTTTGTCAGACGTATTCCCAGTGCCATTTTCCACTGCATGTGTATAGATACAGTAAGTATCCCTTTCCTTTATTCTTTATGTAAAACATTTGTATCTTCATGTCAACTAGGAGGGATAGATGTGATTGTGAGAGGCACATATGTTACAAAGATAGTCACACTATATGTCTTTTTTGTTTAGATCCTAGTCATAGCCATCAAGAGTGCTTCATTTGTCATTTTTCATACCTAAAACGTCAACAGGTTAATTACCCTCACTCAATATATGCTTAGAAAAACAGAGAATCAAGGATTTCACATGGGGTAGGATAAACTTCAATTTCTCCCAGTTGGACAGACAGCAGCTGAGGAAGAAGCTTAACAAAATAAGAGTAAAGATTCTGTTGCTCGATCAGTCAGACTGCCAGGTTGGCCTTGAAGTGGAATCAAGACTTATTCAATATGAGAGAGCCAAGGGCATGCCTCAAAGTTTGGAACATGAAGTTCCAGGTAGCATTAATGAAGTACCTCAAGGGGTATAATCCTCCCGGTTACATCCAGACTGGTTCACTTAAGAAACAATGAAGCAGAAGATTATAGCAATAACCCACGCCTGGGTGTGGGTAATGCTAAATTTACCCACGGTTGGCGTGGTTTGGTCCCGAGCCCGAGGACCAAACAAAGCCATCCGTGGGTAAATTTAGCATTACCCACACCCAGATGTGGGTTATTGCTATTATACCATGACATTATTTAAGAAAAGAAACTATTACTTTTCTTAAATAATGGCATAGTATAATGCCTGTTTACTGCCCTTCCGCAGATGTCTGGCATCCGCGGCAGTTCTGATGTACTGCGCGCCTGCGCCGTACATCAGAGCTGTGGGCAAAAGCAATGGAGAAAGCAAGATCTCCGTTGCCTTTTTTAGTGTTTCGGTATGTTAAATGAGTTTAACATAGCGAGACAGTTTTAAAATAAGCAACGGACATCTCTGTTGCTTATTTTAAAACTGTCTCGCTATGTTAAACTCATTTAACATAGCGAGACATAAAAAGCAACGGAGATCTTGCTTTCTCCGTTGCTTTTTAACACTAATCTCGCTATGTTAAATGGGTTTAACATAGCGAGACAGCTTTAAAATAAGCAATGGAGATCTCCGTTGCTTATTTTAAAGCTGTCTTGCTATGTTAAACCCATTTAACATAGCGAGACAGTGTCTTAAAAGCGAGTTATACTAATGGAAAAAGTCCGGGCGACCGGACCTTTTTCCATTAGTATAACTCGATTTACAACGGGCACGCTGGCCAATCAGCATGCACGTTTTGGGGGGATCATGGTATAATATAGCAATAACCCACGCCTGGGTGTGGGTAATGCTGGATTTACCCCACGGTTGGCGTGGTTTGGTCCCGAGGCCGGACCAAATAAAGACAACCATGGGTAAATCCAGCATTACCCACACCCAGAAGTGGGTTATTGCTATTATACCATGGTGTTAGTTTGTTTTGTATTATGTTTGTATTGTTGTTATTTATGTTTTTGTTTGCTTTTTTTTGTATTCTTCCACTTTTTGTGAGATAAAATAGTCCACACTTTCAGTTTGTGTTTATTGTTTATTTCTGTTTTAATTTAAATACATGTTTTTTAGTTTTTCAGGAAATGTTAGGAAAGGGCTAGGTGGTGCTTGGTATAATATAGTTTAAGCAGTGTAGAAGTTTATAACGTGTAGTTATGTTTTAGTAGTTATAGGTATGTTGAAATGTGGTGTAGTTTTAATTTGTATAATTTTTTTAAAAATATGTACTTTTACTATTTGGTCACTAGATGGTGGTGTTGTATGCGCTTTTATTAGATGTATGCTGATGTGGACGTTCGGTATGGTGTGTGTGTTTTTGACTTTGCGAGGGATGTGTGGTGTGTTTTTAGTATGTACATTTTTGGAGTTGTCTATGTATAGGTATTGTAGGGAATATAGGTAAGTGAATGGTTTTATGAGAATGATTGGTTTTATTGTGTTGTAAGTGGTGGTTATGTAGTGTGTGTGTGATGTATTTGCGACTGCATGACTTTTTATTTTTTTAGTGTTCGAGGTGAGGGAATGAGGAGTGTAGTATGGAAATTGGTTAGTTTTCTGTGTTTTCGTTAAATTGTTGTGTGTTTTGGGTATTAGATTTACTTTACTTTACTGTTTATTTGCTGTCGCCGCATGATATTTAGCGACCAGACTTTTTGCGTTGTTTCTTGTAGGATTTACTATGTGCACGCTGGTTGGATTAGCCAATCAGCATGCACGTTTGTCAGGTTTGCGATGTTCGCATGGTATAATAAACATTTTTTCATCTTCCTCTCTTTCTACTACTAGGGATCCTCACAAGCAGTGCTATGATTTCTCTCAGGAGCTTTTTATGGAAATCATGTCCTTAATGCCTCTTCGGTTTTCTCTCTTTGTTCTTCTTCCTCCTCTCACAACAGAAATGGATTCTCTATCTTATTTCCTCTCAGATCCCTTCACCAGTTGGGTTTAAAATTGGAGGATGAAGGTACTATGTCTCCAGCCTCACCATTTATAGGAACTTCTGTTGGGAGACACTGTTTTTAAGATGATGTAGTCCTTTCAGTAAGAAGGAAAGCAGGTCTTTGATATACAGATTTTTTAACTTTTATATCTACAGGTTTACATTATAGGTTTTTATACTATTTTACCTATTAAATATAATCATGTACACATTTTATTCATACATTTTATTATACATCATATATATATTATACATGTATATTATTTATATTTATATTTATATTTATATTACATACATATTTATTCATTTATTTATTACCCAGTATATTCAATGTGGGTATATTTTTCTTTCATATATTACTTTGGTACACCATTCATGATGATATTCATGTGTATTCCGATTTTGACCACCAGATGGGAGTATTGCCCATAAAAAATATCTCACTGAATCATCAGTTCAAATTCTATTATATGTATTTATTTCATTTTCTCTGAGAATACTAAAACAGTTTTTTCATTAAATGTTATTCAACCTTTATAACATTTTAAACATTGGTTTGCATTTTAATGTATTTATGCCATTGAGAATTAATTTATTTTGATTCTACAGATGTTAGGTACTATGGATTTATTTATATTCATTTATATTCATGAGCATTGTTCAACAAGATTTTCATTGGTTAGTTCAAATGAATGGTTAGCATATATATATATAGGTGTTAATTAGTGTTTGTATTTGTCTGATGAAGTCTAATTGTTACGTGACGAAAAACGTGGTGATTGTCAAACGTTTAATAAAGCTGTTTGGTAGTTTTTTCGGCTGTCTGGTGCAGATTTGTCCTCACACAGTGCATTTTTTTTTGGTTTATCAGTTCATTGCTTGCACTGTGCCTCGTTATTGGGATATACAGAAGAAGTACTATGACTTGTTATATTGGGGCTCTCCAAGACTTCCGCTGTACCTCCAGTCTTAGAAGCTTTACAGGATACCTTTGGCACAGCTTCCCCCGTACTTGGCATCTCAACCTCCAGCACCTAAGAAGCCTCAAAGGCTTTTCAAGATTCAAGATACTCAAACATTAATTTATAAAAATCCTTTTTCGGACCCAGCTATGATTTCTTTAGTATTTGACAAACACACCAAATTGCTTCCATCTTCCAAAGCCTTGCCTAGTGACAAAGACAGTAGCGCTATGGATAGGTACAGAAAGGTGTACACTTCTGCTAAACATTCTTTCCATACCATAAACTATCAAAGTATTATGACCTGATATCTTCTATCTATTACGGGAAATATGAATACACTTCTGCTGGATATGGTTGAGTTAGATAGTAAAAGTTTCTTGGTATCTTTGCTCAGTTGTCCTGCCCAAGTAGCTATAGATTCCCTATCAAGTTATGATGCTGCTGATGAGATGCCTCTTCCAGGGCTGCAGCTATAGCATCTGTTTTAAAGAGTTACTACAATCTATATCTGAAGAGGTAAAATTGACATTTTTGGATGTCCATCAACAGGGAAAGTCTTTTGGACATGTTACTGCTGATATTTTTTTAAAATACTACAGTAGAGAGGCAAAATTATGCAGGGCTTTAAGCAGATATTTCTTTCTGCAGTCCCAAAATTTCAGAGGAATTATCATACCAAAGCTGAATCCTTTTCTTGAAAAAGAAAATAAACAGCTGCGAAAAGGTAAAAACATCTTCCAAAAACAGATCGCAGGATAAATACAAATCAAATACAGAATTCAAAGAAACAAAGGGTTCCTTTCTAGACATATCTATCAGTTTATAATTACCTGCCACAGCTCACTGCTGTTCTTTCCTGTCACAGCCTACTTGGTTTTCTCTATCAAAGACACTTTCTAATTATCTCCCTGTATGGAAACTGATAATTTCAGACCAATGGGTCCTCAACATCAAACAGGAAGGCTGCAGACTAACCTGGCCTCTTCTCTACAATCAATTAGGATATTCTGCAAGTGCCCCAAAACCAAGATACCTATTTCTTCCCATACTGAAATAGTTGTGCCATCAGGGAACTATAGAACCAGTCCCCATATAAGAGCAGACAAAAGCTTTTAATTCAAAACTATCCTTAGTTCCAGGTAAAGAGGGCATGTGAAGGCCCATTCTGGAATTATCAATTCCCAACATTTTTCTAAGAGTACTAAAGTTCAAGATGTTGCCTCTTCAAACTTTTCTAGTTTTACAGAGTGTAGAATTTAAAATCAGTTTTACATTTTTAAAAGTGATAGTACAGTCATAGGTTAAGTTCCCATGCAAGAAAAAAATGTGCAGCATAAATGTGTCAGTACACAACAGCTTCAAATTTCATTAGTTAATACTAAGCTAACTGCCCTCGCAGGCCATTTTAAGCCTAGCCAGTTATCCCTTGTGAGACTCAAACCATGCACCTTGTGTTTGTAAGGCAAACACCTTAACCATTAGGCCACCCTCCCAATGAAATGTACTGCACTATACAAGGAAATTTCACATACTTGTAAAAGACAGCCAAGTAAAGTTCCAGAATCAGATCAGTTCAATTCTAGTAAACATGTATATGTAAATTATTATACATTTAATGCAAAAATTGCAGTTTACTAGATCATACCAAAGGGAAAACTTATGTAACTGAGCTATCAGATTACAAGTCAACTCAGTGTGCCTAACTGAAGATATTTTTGCCTGTGTTCAGATGCTACTCCATCCTTTAGTGTTAGTTTAACTAGTTTTCAGAATATAACATTTATGCACAGCTATTTCAGATGTTCAGTATAAATAGGAATCACTTTAGCATCAGTCAAGTTTCAGAATATAGCATTCATACTGTTATTTTAAATGTCCAGTATAATACATGTCTAACATCATTACTAGACATTTCTGAAACATGCATAAATAGTATGCTAGTATAGTCAGAACTACATTGCAGAATTACGTCACAACTCACATTATTCAATCATTAGTTTTAAGTGCAGAGTGACTGAATTAATTGTAACATGCCTATTAAGATAAGTTATATAATAACTTAAAAGAATAAGTAGTAATAGTTATTTAATATACTCAAGGCATGACAAGTCAGGCTTCATTTGTTGCAGAATATAGTGCACATTACATAATGATTATCCTACATTAGAAAGTTAAAACAATACTGACAGGGTATGCAAAGGTATCGATCTAAAATGCAGAAAAGTAGGTTTAGTAAATGTACTTCTGCTATTACATCTCACAAATATTAACAGAATATTTGAGGACAGATCTGAAATGCAGACTGCCATTACAGTACATATACAGGATTATTAGCTATCATTTTAACAAATCTAGCTAAAGATTTACAGAAACAAATGAATACAGTAAATGATAATTAAGCTTCAAAATACTTATATATTATAGGTGTAAAAAAGAGAGTTTATAAATGGCTATCACTAAATTAGTATGGGTGTTGTTACACAGATTATGTAACAGCAGTTATAAGAAATGTTAAAGAATTGCCTAGTTAAATTAAATCATAGAGTTAAGAGACTTCAAATGCAGAGCATTTTCAGATATCTAGCAGGCATGAATACTACTCAAGTGACACCTAGTGGTCAAAATTAAAATTGCTATATTAGTTGTAGTGATCATTTTAGTATATTTTGCAAATTATACTAGTACATTTATAAAGTAATTACAGGAGCAAATCCCAGCTGAGAGATTTCATAGAGAGTTGTAAGACTAGGATTCATATAAATATATTTTCTCCTTAATAAATCCTACACAAACAGTATTACGTTTACACAGGTAAAGAAATGCAACCATATTAAAACAGACTTGTATCTTCATTTTATATTTCACATTTTACATGCAGTTTTGGTAAGTACAGTTTCAATAGAAAGGAATGTTTCAGTGAAGGACACAAATGAGTTCAAGCCAAAGCACTGATACTGGTGAAATGTGCTAAGAGTGTGAGGAACATTTGGTAAAAAACAGATCTTGTTTAGATAGTATAAGGCTTGGGAACCAAGGTGAAAGAGATGTGTAGAACTTGTAGGAAATTTACAGGGTTTTAGTAATATAAGAAATACTTTCTAGGCAGAAGTAAGTTTAGTTGAGATACTCAGAGGAATGAGTACAGAAGTTTAGTTCACATATATAAAACAACTGTTTTGTTTACATATTATGAAGACTAACTGTAGATATTTAGAAGTCAGTAAAAGTCCAGAAACTACAGAAAACTGCAGTTTGTCATAATTCTGCCATTACAGAAGAAAGGATCAATTCTGAGTTCAGAGTTACAACAAACAGTATAATTCAGTCTGAATCAGTTCTTCAGTATAATATTTGTTCAGATCTTATTAAATTGCTAGATCTACCTCCACTGTATGCTGCTACTACATAATAAACCACCTTTTATCAAACCTATACTGTGTACAGACTGTTACAAGAAGATTTGGCACATAAAGGAGAAAATGTGATATTTGGCATTTGTCCAGTACAGCACTGAGTAATTGAAAAATAAAGACATTTAAGTCAGTTTTTTTCAAGTGGTTAGTAAGAGGAGATGGATTTTAACATTTTAATGTAATAGAGTTTAAGTACCATAGTGATGTTGCTGGGATAAGAGAAAATAGAGTATATAAGTATGTTAATTTGAAGTGAGGATTAAGTTGTAGTGGTGACGGAGATGTGAGCTTAGGTTTGTATGTATTGGTCTTGGTCAAGGGTAGAATTATGTATTGAAGAAGTTGACTTGCCCTCCTTTTGAGCCTGCTTCCTAATCCTCTCTAAATTTATTTTACACAGAAGACAGCATTAATCATGGCCTTTACCTCAACAAAAATGGTCTCAGAGCTATAAACCCTTATAGTATCATCACCTTTTCTAATTGTCCACAAAGACAGGGTATCCCTTAGTCTAATTCTTCTTTTATTCATAAGGTTGTCAATGAAATATCTCTTAATCAGTCTATAAACTTGCCTGCCTTCTTTCTCAGTCACAAAATAAAGGTGAAATAATTTATCATTCTTTAGATGTCCATAGGCAACTCAGGTTTCATATTGACAAGACTAAAACTGTAAAGCACATCTGACCAACTCTGATTCTTTTCAGGATGAAAATTTGAGTTCCCCTGTATCGAATCAAACTATATCCAGATGTTTTTTCTTAGCTATTTCCTTTTGTTATCCATTCCGTGGCAAATCCATACCAAGTCATATTAAAGCCCATTCCACCAGAGCAGGATCACCTCTAGTGCTTTTTTCAAGGTTCTGGACACCAGATCAATCTTACATGCAAAAACATGGACTACCATTCACACTTTTATGAAGCACTGTAAAACTGAGACTTTCTCCAGATCCAGGACTGGTTTTGCCAGATCAGTCCTGAAAGGAATTCTGGATTCTGTCCTCCCAGACACTCAACAAAGTTTTGTTAATCTTCCCATAAGCAATTAGTACTGCAAACAGTTATCGATGAGGGACATAGTACATTAGCGCAAGAACTTACCAAGACTGAGTAGATCACTGTTACAATATGAATACCCTCCCTCCATTCTCCCTTTTGCTTTTATCTCTCTCTCTCTCTCTCTCTCTCTTGATATATATATATATATATATATATATATATATATATATATATATATATGTTTCTTTCTCTCTTTTTTACTTCTCATCTTTTTGGTCTGGAAAAAAAAGCCACGAAGAGTTTCATGTCCACAAATTCTTTATGTCCTGCTCAACAATCTTGTGGTAGTGACATGCGTCAGACATAAGACATGACAGGAAATCACTCAAGCTTTGGTATGCTAGAGAGACATGTAGTATCCAAGGCAGAATACTTCCCATTTGAAATTAATACAGTAATAATGATAAACTCAGAATCTACCTTTAGGGCAAGTTCTTATACATCTGTACTTCATTTTTAACATGAAGTTCCTTAATCTATGCTTCATTCTTCATGATCTTTTTCTCTTGCATTCAATAGACTTAATTAGGAAGCTTTCAGTGAGAACAGGAGCCCACTCAGAAGTTCAAGTCATGCCCACTACTATATAACTAAGTTGAAGTACATACATATAACTTTAAGAAGATAGTTATATGTTTATACCTCAGAGAGATAGATAGTCTGAAGCATTTCTTCCCAGGCCTCTGCTGAGAATTGGCATGCTCCAAGTCAAATTTTCCCAGTAATCAAATGATAAATAAATAAATAACTAAATAAATGCATAAATAAATAAAATAGTGACTGAAGAAGCCTATGACATATCAGTTAAGCCCGAGTGTTCTGACTGGCTGTTTTGCTTTTGCCTCTATCTTTCTTCACTATTTCTTCTGAGCACCACCCATGGTACCACCCATGGCACCACCAGAAACCTACACTGTACCACTGCCTGTGAAAATCCATTTCTGGGTCCAAGTACCATCTCAGCAAAATTGTATTTCTTCAACTCTATTCTTATTGACTTGCCCTCAAGCTCACATGCTTGTCCCTCCCCTTCATTGTTCTTCAACTAATCATTCTCATTTATACTCCAATAATGTAACATATTCAGTTTATATCTAATTGATCTCCTCTTTCATTCAGTGTAACACACCAAGCGGTCTAAGTCTCATTTCATACCCGAGTCCATCCATTCCTCTTGTTGTTTTGAGAGTTCTGTCTCATACGTCTTCTTTCTGCCTAATCTATCTCTATCTGCTAGAAATGGACATAGTATTCTAAATGCAACTTTAGCAGTACCCTGTACAATGGGAAGGCTAATCTAGACTTGTTGAAATCCATTCCCAAGCTACAAGTTCTAGCCTCTTTGGCAGTTGTTACTGCCTTTCAAATTGCATTGTACTGCATTTAATTATTCAAGTTAAGAGTGACTATAAACTTTCAGATCATTTTTTTTTCTTTGTCTTCTGCACTTCATAGGACTAACCCTCCACTTTGCTTGCTTGTTTGTCATGGAATTTACCAAAATGCATTACCTTGTACTGTATCGCACTTAATCCTATATATCACCTATCTACCCATGCGGCATAGTCTCACTTGAGACAAACCCCTGCCGCCACCCTTCACCACTGCAACAAGCTTGGTGTTGTTAAAAAAAAAAAAAAAAACAAGGTGATACTTCTCCACAATCATAATATTATTTTACTGCAAATATTCTAAATTGGGTCAGTATAGCAATGAACTCTGTGGACCCTATGTTTATGGGCGTTTCAGTAAACAGAGCCCCTTCCTGTCTACTGTCAAAGACCTTGATATTGAATTGCAATGCATCATTAAGACTGCAGTGGTCTTTCTTGAACCCTTGGGTCTTGTCTCTCCAGATTTCTAATTAATTTAGTGCAAGTCTTTATCTGCTTCTTCATATTAGCTGACTTAAGGACAATATCTATCATTGGGTCTATATTATATCACTGAACGCTTAAAAAAGCAAACGGTGATTAATCGACCCTATGTAAGTGAATGCTTACAATGTCGAACTGTCAGAACAGCAAAAAAAATCGCTGTTCCAACAAAAAGAAAAAGAAAAAAGAAAACAATTTAAAAATTACATTACGTGGGGGGCTTTGCTGCCCACACCCCCCTACTTAAATATACCAACTCCGAGATCGTACTACAGTGCTGAAAATGGCAAAGTAATGAAGCAGCCAAGCAAATTCTTTCCCAGGAAAAGAATTTTCTTAAAAGCCACTTCGATATTTTGCCTTTTCAGTCTTTTAAGTTCGACTAAGGCGAATTCGAAAGAATGTGTCTTCGGTCTTCTAATAGGAACCTGGATCATTTTGGGTTGATCTTACCTCTATGGCAAAGAGCTATATTAAAGAAAAATTATGCCCCAGAAGTACTTTTTCATGTATTAATATCCTGTTTAATTCTAGTGTAGCAGAAAAATGACCAACTAACAAATCAATGAGTTCTAAACCAAATGAAGACATAGTGAGGATTGTCGACCTGCAAAAGGCATTTTGCTAAAAAAAAGACTTATCAAGTTGAACACAGCCCTTTTCATTTAACTGAACCTTCTTTGACATGTAATGCAAAGGCACATAGCTGAAGTTTAGATATACTCTAATAGCTTCTCTGTTACATTTTGTTATATCCAAAATTGCCATGACAGGGGATATCATACTGAAATGATTTTTCTTTTTCATTAATCCTGTTTTCACAATGCACATCTCCATAATCATATGACAGTACATTTTATACATAGTAAATGAGTTTTCACATTTCCATATTTAATTACAGTGACAGTGTTATTTGTCACTGGCTTTTCAGACTGCCTAAGGGACCAGTATCAGTTTTTTTCAATGAATTACTTTGATTTTTGCAAACTGTAAGCTGCTTAAATGGCCTTTCATGGTACATTTAAATCTTACCTAATACAAACTAGACAAATAGTTTTGTTAAGTATTCAGTTGTATTTCTTAGATACTTTCTAGACTGTTTTCTTTACTGCTGCTTAAATTTTAGAGTTGACAGGTAAGTGTGGCAGCTGTACTCAATCATGTTTGACTGACAGTTGTCATTTCATACAGCTGGTAAAACAAATTCAGGCTTCATATATTATTCCATTGCTGTAAATGTAAAAAGCAGCAGCAAAGACATTTGAAGAGAACTATAATCAATGGTATCCAGATATGGAAACTTTCACACTACAGAAATTAAAAAACAAAGGAGCAAAGCAGAAAAGAGGATTAGCAACGGAGAAGTTAAAGAAATAGAAATGAAAGTTATGGCATACCTGTGAAGTGAAGGATTTAGTAAGGAAAATTCAACTGTTGTAACATCACAGCATGATGTAACAATGAGACCCATATTAAGAAGAAACAGGTGGAATGGAAAAAATATGATCACTTGCCACATGAAGTTACTCTGAAGCCTTCAGTAGGAAAACAGTATAAAAGTTCAGTTTGAGTTGCACAGCAGGGAAAGGAAATAGTAGCAGCTCTTATATAGTCATTATTGTGGAGTGATAGGCCATAAGAAAGAGTAAAGGATGGTGCAGTATGCAGCTAAAGAGATTACATCACAGGAAGATGTTCTGGGAACTTCCTGTAGAATGCCTGTAGCAATCAGAGAACAAAGCATGTGCCCTTAGTTTAGAAGAACATAATCCAAGAGAAGAGTCGCTTGATTTAATAGAGATGGATAGATACATTAAGACTGATGAAAGAATTAGATTACTTAAAGTCAACAAGAACCGAAATGTTAGAAGTCTGATAAAAAATGAACACAATAACCCCAAGTATTAATAGAAATTCATGTGATATAAAAGATGTAAATAGGATATATTACTGTGCAGCTAAATTAATAACAGAAAAAGTCTTACCACAAAAACACAGAGCGGTAAGGGAAAGGAAGGGGAGAAATCAAATGCCATCATGGAAGTATGAAGCAGAAAAAAATATAAATCAATTAAGATAAGAGGTGTTAATGTTAGAAAAGTATAGCAGAGGTAACAGATCAACATAAATACATAGAAAGATAGTCTTAAAAGCAATATGCAGTATCAGAACAAACCAGGATCTATTATACACTATTACAAATAATACATTAACTTAGAAGATATGCAGATAAATATAAAAGAAAAGTATAACAATAAGCAATGCATTGGTGACCCAAAATGTTTTATAGAGAACTGGGAAACAAAGGTAAACGGAATAGAAACACCACCAAAAAACATAAAACAGACACATTTTGGAGAAACATCTATGAAAACCCTGTGGAACACAATAAAGATGATGACTGGATAAAAGAATTAAAAGAAACAGTAAGATGTTTGAATGTACAGCATATGAAACAGGATGAAGTAACAGCCAGAAAAATTGAAACAAAAATTAAGAAAACCTCCTAAATTGAAAGCTCCATGCCTAGATGCATTATCTAACTCCTGGCTGCAAGTATTAACATATTTATACAAAGATTTAGCCCCAGGTAAGAACGTTTTATGTGTGCATCCCAGATACCAACATGGCTAAAAACAGGAAAACAATACTCTTCCTTAAGACTGAACCTGCAAGCTATTCCAAAAATTATAAAACAATAACTTGCTTTTTGGCAATGTGCAAACTATATACTGGAACTGATGCCAATGCAGTTTATAGTCATTTAGAAGAAAATGCTATTGTGGCATTAGAACAAAAGGGTAACAAAAGAAAGTCATTTGGAATAAAGGATCATTTGTAGTTAAATGACAACCGCACCCACAGACTCGAAAAACATGTTTTTTTCATCATAGTTTGGGGTTTCCTATATTTTAACACCACTCTGGGACTGTTTACAGGTTTTTAAATATTTTTTATATGTAATTTCTGAGTCTAACCACATGGGACCTAGCATCTTGAGGTAATCCTCATTTTTTAGTCTGCCTCTAGATATCCCACAATGCAGTGCTTGTCTGTAAAAAAAAATACATTGTGCAGGCCTCTTTCTTCCTAAAGCTCTTGTTACTGCATTGATTTTACATGCATACAGTACTTCCTTTCATTTAGAGTTAAGTAACATTTCATGCCATTCAATGACTACTTAAAGCACAAACAGTGCAAATGCCACAGAACAGACTTTCAAAGTGCTTTTTACTGCTGCTTCTTTTTAGAATGGCTAAATTGCAATCTTCTGTGAAGCCTGAATTCTACTACTTTGACTCATTTCCCATTCACACCTAACTTCCCTAGCTGTCAAAGTGCTGAGGGTAATTTGAGCTGTTACCTGTTGTGACTGGCAGCTCACAGCAAGAGACTTGACTCATGTACTGTTTCCTTGTTCTAGCCTTTACTTCCTATATGTGTAGGGGAAGGAATAGGGAGCTGTGACAGCACAGCATGGGTGGGCTTTTTAGTATGGTTGGGAGAAATGGCTCCTGAGGCTACTAATAACAATGTGGAGAGAAATGCATATTCCAGATGACTGGAGAATAAGCATACTTGTGCCAGAGTAAAAGAGCAAAGGTGACATATGCAACTGTGAATAGTACAGAGGTATCAAACTCCTGTCACAGTGCATAACAGTTCTGGAGAGGGTGATTGATAAAAATGGATACACAGAGTAGTAGAAAGTAAGATGGGAGATAGCAATTTGGATTGAGATCAGGATACAGCACAACTGACCAAATGTTTGCAGTGAGACAGATAGTTGAGAAGAAGGTAGAGATAAGGAAAGATCCCAACCGGGCATTCCTAATCTTAGAAAGAACATATGACAAGGTCCCAAGAAAGCTGATTTGTCAGTACTGTGGTGGTTCAAAGTCCCAGAAACATTGGCAGATTTAGTGCAGGCTATGTACAAGGAGCCAATGACTCAACAGTGTTCGGCCTCTCGGAGGGTTCCCAGTGGGAATGGGTGTACATTAAGGTTCAACTCTGAACCCACTGTTGCTCATACTGGAGATGGACTACATTAGCAAACAGGTTGGAGGGGACAAATCAACAAAGTTGCTCTATGCATATAATGTGACATTACAAGCTGACTCTGAGCAAGAACTACAGCAAAGGAGGGGGGTGGAATGTAAAATGAAAGGCACATGGGAAGAAACTAAGCACTGATAAGACAGTGGTAATGGCAGCAAATTGGGGAAATCAGAAGAAGCAAAGAATTGAGATAGAAGGGAAGTTAGTGGAACAGATTAAACACTTCAAGTATCTGGGAGAGGTGGTTGAGGAGTGTAAGTCTTATTGAAGAGGTCAAAGCTAGAATCAGAGGGGATGCAGCCATCTGTTGTAGAGTGTCAGGTGTAGTGTATGACAGAAGAATACCAAAGAAACTGAAAAGTAAGGTGTACAAAACAGTGGTGTGAACAGTACTATAGTATGGTACAGAAACCTGGGAATGTAAAGGCAGGTGATGGAAATGAAGTGCCTGAGATGGGTGGTAGGATGCACACTGTGGGAGACAGATGAAGAAATGAGGACATAAGAGTGGAAGTCAGTAGCTCTAATTGCATAAATGATCAAATAGAGCTGATTATGGTGGTTCAGGCCCATGTGCAGAAAAGCAGAAGTCGATCTGATGAAGAAGATTTGTTACAAACAGGAAGAAGGTAAGAGAAAAACAGGGGATCCAGCAAAGAGATGAATGGATTGTGTGAGAAGATCTGTGACAGTTAAGCATGAGTGTTGAAGAAGGCAGTAGTGGAGCACTGAATCATCCAAGATGGCGACAGTTAACATGACACCCCAACTCCATGTAGAAAATGGGAAAAAGGGGGTTGATGATGATGATGATGATATACCAAGATTATCTTCATTCTGAAGGAGGTATGGTCCTCCTCAAAACTGATTTTATATATATATATATATATATATATATATATATATATATATATATACTGACCTCTCCAGGTCCCAACAGAGTGAAAGTTTTAAAACATGAGGAGAACAAGTCTAAGATGACTTTTCTGCTTAGTTTAGTAGAAACATATCTGTGTAAAGCTGGAATGTAATATCACAACAGAAGTAGAAAAAAAAATCAGGCAGCAAATGTGCTAAAAAACAAATGAATGAATATAAGGAGGGCCAGATAAGGCAAGAAATGTGGAAAAGGCACAAATATAGCTGCAAATACAGACAATTCCTGGAACAATCTCATGTCGAACACTACCTGACACAGGATTGGTTAAGAAAGGGTGAATTTAAAATGGAAGCTGTAAAGCTAATACTGGATTTCCAGGATAGTGGACTATGTACACATTGGTTTTCAAAGTCCATTGAACATGTGGAAGAAATATACAAATGCAGTCACAGATCTTGTTGATGAGTGTGATACACTAACGGCAGAGGGTCTTTATACTGAAAGGCATAATAATGTGGTAAGACTTTTGCACTGGGGATTGTTCAAATATTACAATATTGAAGTACAGTAGCTGAGAAGCATTGGAAAGACTCCCTAACTAAAAGCTGGCTCTGTTCTTGCTCAATACCAGGATAAACCATATCCTTAAATGTGAGCAAATAACTATTCATAACTTATAACTCCTTACTCTCCCTTCTTCACTCACTTCCTTACATCTATCAATTTCTATCCCCAGTATTCTCTCTAAATATACCATAAGCCTTCATTTCTCTCATTTCATATTGCAAGTCCCTATAAACTGGCTAAAATGTATCTAACTATTAAATCATTGTCATATAACTTGCAGCTATTCTTAACCATTTTTTGTATTATGCCTAATTTGATATAATTATTTAAACTTTGTAAAAAGTTGTTTTTTTGTATTATTTTTAAAGACTATAAAATTACTATTCTTAAAATGTTTTGTAATACTTTGTAGCTTTTCTGGCCAGGCCTCCACTGAAAATGGGCTCCTGCTCAATTGGACTTTCCCCATAAATAAATAAATAAAATAATAGGTGTGGACCTTGCTACAGAAATGTTAATGTTGCAAAAGACAAGCTTCACACTGGATTTCCTTCTGCCTAATCGCAAAAAAAAAATTCCCAGAAGGAGACATTTGATGTAAATATCCAAATGCCAAATGTGAAGTGTTAAGTTTGTAGATAAATTACCCATAAAGAATTAGTTATCCTGTATAGATCCAGGAGTATCTGAGAGTTGTTTAGGGTTTGAGTATAACATGATAGTCATAAGCAACGATTTGTTTTCGAAGTGGCATTTGGCTCGAGTAAAGGCTACATACAAGAGGCTACACTAGCCTGCAAGCCTGAAAAAAAAATAAGCAATGTGGTGGTTCCTACATATTTAATGTCAGAGACTCTTTACCATTAAGAGCCCATATCTGCATCTTCTATGAGAGAAGACAAGATATTTGTTGAAATATTCACCTTCATTTTCACTCCATCCAGATGTAGTGTACGCAAAAGTTGTTACCCCCTACTCACCTGAAGGACTATGCTAGACAGTAATAAAACCCTTTCTTTATAGAAAGCAATAACATGCTGTAGTTTTATTGTCTAATCCAGCTGTATCATCTATATTCAGAAACTTTGCACTGAATACTGTAGGGCAAAGTGCATTGTAAGTGAAGCTAGTATATGAAGGTAGTAAGAGGAATTTCTCAAAATGTGGGATTCTTATATGAATCTTTAGGTGACTTATGGAGATTAGAGAGTTGCAGTAAGGAAATGTAGATATAATGTCTCATCTATGATAAACAGCAGCTCAGTGGCGTAAAGGGATATGGAAAACAGTGCAGATCAGGCAGAAGGTATTTGGTGGAGAAAGTATTGATAGTTGGTTTAATCTGTGTGATTTAACCCGGTGTGAAAGAGAAGCAATGCAGGAGTCCATGATGTGTTAAGTTTTGATATGCAAAACTTGTTGATGTTTTGGCTATGTGGTCTGGATAGCTTGTTCCACAGTCTAAATACATAAGTTAAATTCAAGGAGTCCCCAGCATGACTTTTAGAGAAGGTTATGTAAAGAAGTAGTTTATTTTGAGGAGCAGAGAGGTTTGGTTAAGGGTATAATTGCATTAATTTGCTTAGGTATGGGAATTGTTCAGGTGTGTAGATAAGTGTATGTAAGGCTGTCAGCTGTGAAAAAGACAAAAATTGTAGAAGGTCTAGCCAGGACAGATGTTTAAGGGCAAGGCGATGATGGTATTTGTAAGGCTAGTTGGTGGTAAGCTGTGACTTTGTTATAACATTGTTCAAGAAAGCTAACTTGAAAGACATGAAAGTTAAGCTAGACGGGAGCAGCATAGATGAAAGTTGGAATAAAAATGTTTAAAGCAATACATTTTCTTGAAAAATTAGATAAATATGGGAAGATTTTTTATATGAAGCCAAGTTTTTGGTGTTTGTTTACTGTATCCTTTACATGATGATCAAATGTTAGGTTTTCATCAATAATGACACCTAATCATTTGGTATTTGATGCCATTTAAATTTTGGTACTGTTTGGTGAAGTTATAGAGAGAAAATATATTGGTGAGAGAGTTACCTGTGGGTGAAGAGGATTGATTCTTTTGGAGGTTCAGAAAGCATTAGAAGGTGGAAAGCCAAACTTCAACAAATGTAAGGGATTCTTTTTGTTATTTTTCTAATTCTTTTTACAGTGCAGATATGCATAGAGTCCTTATCATGGTGGATAAAAGTGGCATGGATGCTGACAGTATGGAGATAATTTATGAATATGTTAAATAGTAAAATTCTATCATTTGCAGTTCTGTAATCTACTGGTGAGGGTGTTATAAACCAAGTAATAGAAGGTGTATTGAGTCCAAGGGAGGTTAGTTTATATAATAGTTTATTGTGGGACATAGTGACAAAAGCTTTTGACAGGACTAGGAATACTGATTATTAGAGTTGGCATGCATTTCTGTTTTGCTTTATACTAGAGACATAGCTGAGAAGTGCAGCAGTTTTATTGTAATGTGGACAGAAGTTGTGTATGGGACAGAAGGTTATTCCCAGTGTTATATTTAAGAAGTTGGGATTGAATGCTTTTCTGTAGTACTTTGCCTGGGACTATAACTGGAGATGTCAGTAGACATACATACCTCCTTGATTAGAAAGGAATTATATAAGATTTTTTTTCTATATTGCTGGTATACAGTTTATTGAAATGAACCCACACCTACAGAACTGTTGACAGATAGACCACCCTCAAGAATGTTATATATATATATATATATATATATATATATATATATATATATATATATATATATATCTCACATTGTCGACACTTCAAAATGCAGAATTTCATATGGCCGCAACCATATGATCGACATTTGAAATGCCGACAATGCGGAACCAGCATCTCCGTACATTGCAGAATGGAAAGATTTCCATTCCTGCACTGTAGTGCGATCTCAAGTTGGTATATTTAAGTTACGGAGGATGTGGGTGGTGGAGCCCCCCATGGGGGGTGCAGGGGGGCTTACCCCCTGCTAGCAGTGTTTAGGTAAGTGTTTGTTATTTTTTACTTTTGTTTTTCATATGTTCAACATTTCAAATGTCGATCATATGATTTCAGCCATATGAAATTCAGCATTTTGAGGTGTCAATCATATGAAGTCAATCCCTATATATATATATATATATATATATATATATATATATATATATAAGGCAAGACCCACAGGAAAATGTGCCATCTATTATATTACAAGAACTTATGTCCAAAATGTGCAATAAATACCTTTAAGATGTAGGTGGAAAACATAAAAGGTTTCTCTTCTCCAAAAATTGTTAACATACCCCTTCGGTATTAGCAGCTAGAACAGATTTCTCTCTCACAGACGATCTAATACAACATTATAGCTTAGAGGGAACTTGTACATTGAGTTTCTTTACCCCTCCCTCCTTGCAGTATTGCATTAAATACAGACTTACGTTGAAGTAAACATACTTTCTATCTCTGCCTTCAAATATAGTTTGTCTTCTTTCCTGGCCTTGATTCCTAAGTCAGTGCAACCAGCTTGATTTCCCCCTCACTATGCTCAGGCTCATTCCACCTCCTACCCTACCCCCAGTCCCACACACTTCACCCTGCTCTACTGCTATACTATACTATCCACATCTACTTGTTATCCCCACTAATTACACTCCTTTACCTCTAACCAATCACCATACACATCTAAAATACCCACCAACCAATAACATTCCTCTAGCTGGGCCAATCACTTTAATTTCCTCCACTAGCTTAGTTCCCCTTCCCATTCCCATAAAACAAAAGACTAGTCCTCCAGTTTTTGCAATTCATACCATTAGCTAAACTTAGTACTTACACAACTGTCCTCTTAACATTACCTTCCTCATTATACACATTTGCCTTGCTCTATATCCTGCATTACCCACACGTCAGCACAGCTCCTACTCTTTTCACCCTTTTTTTCATCCACCTGTTCGAAATCAAGCACCCCCACCACACTGACAAATTATATTAAGTCCATCATCGAATTAAAACACAAAGAGGTTATTCTTGCAACAACCTCCTCTGCTAAAATTACTACTAACAGAAGACATCCATCCTATCACAGGACCATAGTTCCAACCACCTTCATATTCGCATTCACTGCTACACCCAAAAAATACTACAGGACTAATCCTATTCAACGTCGACTTCAGAGGTATCTGTAATAAACTGTCTGAGGTACATGCCTGGGTTTCTCGTTACCTACCTGGCATAATCATAGCCACAGAAACATGGCAGAAACAGCAAACTCAGGATACAGAAGTAGTTCCTCCAGGCTATAATAGTGTTAGACATAAAAATGGCAGTAGAGTAGCTATAATATATAAACAGGCAGTTACTTTCTCTTCATTCAAGCATCCTCCCAATGATCAGCAATGCTGAAATTCTGATGGCTTCTCTTAAAATAAACAATCATAAAAATAGAAAAATAATAGGTGTATGTACATCCCCCAAGAAATAAAACTGATACAGCTGAGGAACTCTTCTCGTGGGTCTCTTCCCAAGCCTTGCCAAGAAACCATTATGCTATGTGATTTCAATATTGATTGACTAACATTAAAATAAATGAGTCCTCTAGCAATAACATTAACTTTCATGGTTTTACTTAGCTTATAGCTATTCTAACAAGATATAACAAAACAGAAATAAACAAAGTACATTGGACAGGATGCCTTTAAATACTACAGCAAGGAGTGCATACACTGCTTCCCTCTCAGACAATTTAAGTGACCATAAACCTAGCTTTGCTGTGAGGAATAATCTAACCATCCCAAAAGCTCACCGCTATAATCTCTCACTCAACAGAACTAACTTGATAAAGACACCTTCATCACTACAATAAAATCTGTCAAATGGAAACAAAAACTGTACTGCTTGATGAAGTCGTATCCCTATTCCATACTATTTTTCTAGCTATAATCAACAATCAAACCCCAGTCAAAAATAAAAGTGCTAAATTTAAAACAGCTTCCTGGTTAATAACTAAAAAAAACTGCTAATAAAAAAATCGAGACAATGTCTGGTGATGCTAGAAACATAACAAAACAGAACTTTAGAATCCAAACCAAAAGTATCATTAAATCAGATAAAAGATCTTTCTGTACCAACCTGCAAACTCTTGTCAAGCCAACCCTAAAATGTTCTGGTCATCAGTTAACAAACATATCCACCTTGACTGCACTAGTGCACTCTTCCCTAAAACAACAAATAATTTGTAGAGTACAGCTTGCCAATTCAACACCTCCTTTAAACAGTAGCCTCACTCTTAAAAGACAAAACCTTTACCTCTCTACCTATTCAACAAAGTACCCACTGTCCAAACAAAATGTCTGTTAAACCAATACAAGCTTCCATCATTTAAATACTCCTCCACAAACTAAAACCAGCAAGTCTCAGCCCAGATAATCCTTCCTGCTAAAGACATTAAAATCACAGCTGATGCTGAAGTCAATCCTGTATCTAGCTTAATTGACCAATCTAGCAAAGAAATCTATGCTCCACTAGCCTCAAAACAGCCATATATCCTGCCACTTCATACAGGTGAAAGACTAACCAACTTCACTCACTACTGACCCATTGCTATCCTTTCCCCACTATCCAAAATTCTAGAAAAATGTATGGGTTAACAACTACTCAGCTCTATAGTTAACAACAATCTCCTCTTTCCTGCCTGACACAGTTTCAACCATAACATAGTATCACCTCTGATGTCATCAGTTCTGCCTTCCATAAAACTTCACTGCAAAGCTGGTAACCTAGTATCAGCAGTATTCTTTGACTTGTCCAAGGCCTTCAGTACTTTGTCCTATCCCAAACTTGTTGACTAACTCTCCTTCCTTGGTCTGTGTTGCTCTGCTTATGTGCATTAAGAAGACATTGAGGCCTGGGTGTTTGCTTAAGTAGTTTATTGTATACAAATACATCAAGATGGATGGCAGGAACATTAAACTTAAACAAACTATCTAACTGACTGACTATATACTTGCATGCTCAAACTTTGGCTGCTCACTCAAAATGGCACTCCTGCTTGCACGTGCTCAGTACTTACATGCATGTGCTGACTTACTGGAAAGCTTCTTAAAGGTATATCACACACACTGATCTACATCCTGCCTCTTTACTGAGCTGTCTCATATAAGCCATGACATTTTAATAGGCATGCAATTATACAGACACTAATAAAGAAAGAAAAGAGTCATGTCCAGGTTGCCATGCATCTGGAACTAAGTTTCAAGATGCGACCTGATCTCGTAACATAATAGTCAGGACTGGGTTTATCAACAGGCACAGCCACTGGGGAATGTTCTACTTGAGGAGTCTCAGGGATTTTTTTCAGAAATGGGGATTGCTGATGGAATATTCTCTGGAACAGAGACATTGGACAAGTCACTCTGAGAACTAGAGTCTTTGTCACAGGCAAGATGCTGTAACACTAGTTCATGCACTGGCAACAAATGCTTGCAATTTTATCTGAATTCCACTCCTTGTGATTCCACAATGTACAATCTCAGCTCTTAACACAAACTTTTCACAAATCTGATGCAATCAAAACCTTTGGCATCTGCATCTTCACTTCTCCCATTTTGTAAAGAATGGAGCAGTTTGCTGGTTTTATCATAGTAAGACATCTGGGACAAATTCTTTTTCAATAGTTGGCCTTTTACTGCTTTGTTCTTAGCACTTGGCACCAATACATTACTGCTGATTGGCAGTGTGGTTCTGGTTTGTCTTGACATAAATCTCTGGGCAGGTGAACCAGGAAGTTTATCATGAGGAATGTTTCTGAGATTTAACAAGCTGAGAAAAACATTGGTATTCTCACATCTGGATTTCTCTAACAGCTGTTTTTCACTTTGAACTGCATGTTCAGCCAAGCCGTTTAACTGGGGGTATTCAGGACTACTCATAATATAAACAAATTCCCACTCTTCTGCAAGTGTCTTGAACTCCTGACTTGTAAACTGTGCACCATTGTCAAAAATAACTCTGTGCAGACTACCATGGACAGAAACATTTCACTTCAACTTAGTAATGAAAGTACTGGAAGTTAGGTTGGGAAGCAGGTCAATTTCAAACCAATTTGAATAAGAATCTACTAACACCAAATAATGTTGACCATTCCACTCAAAGATATCTGTGGCTACTGCCGACCAAGATAGTTCAGGAATCTGGTTTAACTGAAGTGGTTCTTTCTGTTGATGTGGCTTTGTACAAGATGAAAGTACTTTCTCAATATCTATTGACACAGAAAGCCAGAACTTGCACCTTTCTTTTGGCAGAATCAATTGCTGGGTGGCCACGATGCAAAATCTTAATATACTCATGTTGCAAGGATTTTGGAGCAATCACTTTAGGACCTTTCATGATGATACCATTGTCTAACAAAGTCTCATCTCTGTATGGAAAATATGGTTGCAATTCTGCTGGTAAACAAGATTGCTTTGAAGGTCATTGTTGACTGATAAAGAGGTTTAGCTTCTGGAAAACTGGATCTGAAGCAGTGTGAGTTCTGAGCTCATCAAGATGTGTGGAAGAAACATTCCTCACTTCCATGACCTCAAAATTAAGTTGCCCATTGTTATGCCGTTCTGTTTTTTTTCTGGGTGATCTGGATAAGGTATCAGCAAGATAAAGAAATTTGTCGTTTTTGTAAACAAGACTGAAATTGTACTTCTGCAATTTGAGCATCATGAGTTGCAATTTGGCTGGAGCTGTATGCACAAGCTTTCTCAAAGTAGTAACAAGAGGTTGGCGGTCAGTTGTGATCTGGATAGGTTGACTATAGATATAATCATGGAACTTTGAGCATGCAAATACAATTGCCAAAAGCTCTTTCTCAATCTGGACATGTTGCAACTCGGTTTAGGTAAGAGTTCTCGATGCATAGGTTACTGGTCTACCCTCTTGAAGAATGACTGCACCTAGACCAAACTGAGAAGCATCACAGGAAAAAGTAACTGGTTTGTGAACATCATAGTAGCTGAGAGTTGGTAGGTTAGCAAGTTTCTGTTTCAGGACATCAAATATACTATGGTACTGTTCTGACCATGACCAAATAACATCTTTGTGTGTCAGCTCTCGTAATGGTTTTGAAAGTTGGCTGAAATCTGGAATGAACTTGTCCAGATAGTTGACCATGCCAAGAAAGCATTGTAGAGCCTGGGCATTGTCTGTAGCTGGCATCTTGAGAATTGCTGTTTGTTTGGAAGGATCTGGTCATAAGCCTGAACTGGTAAACAAATGACCAACATAAGTAACTTATCATAGCCTGAACTTGCACTTCAGAGGATTCAGCTTAAGATTCACTTGATGTGCTCTTTCCAGAACTTTCTTGAGGTTTCTGTCATGTTCGACTTCACCATTGCCTCCTACTAGAATATCATCTACTATAATAGCACATGAATATTCAGAAAACAAGTTGCTCCATTGCACGCTGAATGATGTCACTGGCAGAATTTATTCCAAATGGTATTCTCAGAAATCTGTATCTTCCAAATGGTGTACTGAATGTGGTTAACAATGAAGATTTTTAGTCACGGAAAATTTGCCAAAATGAGCTCTTTGCATCTAAGACAGAAAAAAACAATGGCATTTGTCATGAGGGCAGCAACCTCTTTGACTGTGCACATTCAATGATGAAGCCTTTTTAATGCTTTGTTCAAGTCTCTTGGATCAATACATATTCTGATATCATCTGAACTTTTCTTATGAGCTACCACCATGGAAGATACCAATTCAGTAGGTTCTTTTAGTGGACAAATTACTCCTGTTGCATCATTTTGTCTAGCTTGGCTTTGACTTTGCACTGCATAGCTATTGGAACTTTCCATGCTGGGCTGATGACTGGGCTGACCTCTGAGACTAACTTCATATGCCTAGTTTATTTGCAAAAGTATCAGCATTCTCAGAAAAAATAGTTTAGGCAAAATGTGAACTGTTGTCGTGCAGGCTCACATGGTTGACTTCTTTATTAAGTGAAAGTAGTCCCATTTTCAAACTGTCTCTGAGACCTAATAATGACTGCACATGTCTCTCAACTATGAAAAATTGTAAGTCATAGCTGTTCCCAGTAGTGTAACATGAAAGCACTACTGTCTTCGGCTTGAATCACTTCACCACCATAAGCAACAAGCTTCACACACTCTGTCAAATTTAGTTGTTCTACAGCTTTTACATCTAGCAAATGTTTCTACTGACATAACATTGCACTTTGAGCCACTATCTACTTTGAGCTCTACAGGACTCCCTTTAATCCAAACAGTACAAAAGATCTCATTCTTTGCCCACAAATCTACTGCATTAACTGTTTCAACAAGCACAGACACACCATCAACATAAAACAAGTAGGGTTGCAGCTTCCTAATTGATCAACTTGCCTCTTGGAATGCCCTCTTTTCATAAACGAATGTGCCTTATTTGATTTACAAAACCTTTTGAAATGATTCTACTTATTGCAAGAATGACACTGCTGACGAGAAGCTAAGCACTTTTCATTTTTTGGGTTAATGATTACCACCACAATTACCATAGTTGACTATGAAGCTGGGTGGGGGCACACGTTTCGACTTTGCTGACTCACCCTTATGCTTCACTAATGCTCTGGAATTTGCTGGAAAGACTCAGGTTTTCCCAGGCACTGTTACAGGACCTGCAGTAGCTGCCACCTGCTTGGTCCTGTTTCTTTTAAACACAAGTTGCATACTATCAACATGAGCTTTGTCACTGTGCCTTCAACTGATATTCTCATTTGTAAGCATGCTTGTGTGCTTTTCTATATGCTGGTATATCTCACAAATCTCAGTTGCCTTATTCAATGTTAAATCACTGTCTCAAAGCAAAATCTTTCTCACTGTATCATTATTAATACTACACACAAGCCTGTCCTTTATCAACTCATCTCTCAAATTACCAGATCTGCACACTTTAGCCTTATTTCTCAAGTCAGTTATATATGCTGCAAAAGTTTCACCAGGCTTTTGATCCCTTATATAAAATAAGTGCCTTTCCATTGTAACATTCGTTTGGGGGTTACACATTTCTCTAAATTTACGTTTTAAGCACTCAGGGTCTTCCCTTGTTTCAGCCGGTACCACTATATGATGGTCTTCCCTGCAAACACATCAGACATCAAATACATCACAAATGAATGCTCTCTTTTAATGGCCTCTGAGCCAGCTAAGTTAAGCAGAATAAATGCCTTTGTATGTGTGTCTTAGTCAGAAAAAACAGCCTGTATGAGAATGTCATATTCCTGCTCAAACACTCTCCAACTTTCTGCAGTGTTGTTATCAAATACAAGCGGTGTGGGTCTGCAAAATCCTTCTACCATGCCCACAGATTATAGTAAAACACAATGCAAAATGTCCCTTGTAATTATGTAAAACATTGACACATACCAGGTACTTGTAATAATATTCAAATGCACTATAAATTCTTCAGAATACTGTACTCTGTGAAATATGCCTTGAAATAACTGTACTTTGTGAAATATTCTTTGAAATGACTTTATGATATAACTGCACTGTAATACTGCACGGACTTGCAAACACTTTGCACACCGGATATTTTGAATAACTTTAGTTAATACAAAAAATAGTACATAGTGAAAAATGTAGTTGTTTTCCCTTTTTTGTACATTTTATGGAATTTAGATATTTCAAATGTTTTCATAATTATTTCAAATATTTTTATCAATATGCTGCAGTTTCAGACATTTTCTTTAATAAGAAATTTGTTTTGAGCATTCTGAATGCTTTGTTTTATATTTGTAATGAAATAAGTAATTTAAGCAAGTTTTAGTACCAGGAATTCATTTCTGACCTGTTTTGTGAGTGATTTGAGCAGTTGGGATGATCACCTCCTGTATATTTCTCCTGCTTTAACCAGTTGTGACATGGCTGTAACTCTGGATCACACTCTGGCACCATGTCGCTGCTCTTATGTGCATTAAGAAGATGTTGAGGCTTGGGTGTTCATTTAAGTAGTTTATTGTATACAAATACATCATGATGAATGGTAGGAACATTAAACTTAAACTATCTAACTGACTGATTACATGCTTGCATGCTCACACTCTGGCTGCTCACTCAAAATGGCACTCCTGCTTGCATGTGCTCACTAGTTACATACATGTGCTACACTGCTGACTCACTGGAAAACTTCTTAAAGGTATATCACACACTGTGATCTACAGTCTAGAGACACCCTTCCTCTCTCATGGTTTGTTAGTTACTTATCTGAGAGACAACACATGGTCAAATGGAACTCCAACATCTCCACCTTTCTTCCTATATCTATAGGAGTCACCCCAAGGGTCCATCCTAAGTTTATTTCTATTTAATATCTTCATAAGTGATCTACACAGACAGTAAAACTGCCACAGTCATACAGTACACATATGACTCAACCCTCATCTGTCCAACTTAGACCATTGAAAAATTGCACAGGAATCCCTCCTTCATGCTGAAACATGGCTCAACAATTCCAGATATGTAATAAATCCACCCAAAAAACAAATTTGTCCTTTTTGCACTTAAACCACACCATGGTATAAATCCACTTCAACTTAACTTCTTTCAACAATACTATAATTGAAATGGTTTCAGAAACTAAGTTAAGTTTCTAGGATCCATAAGAGATGAAACATGAAATCTGATCTCCACGAAAAAGTATTCAGGAAAAATTCATCAGAAACTTGACAACCTTTATAGGATAAAACCTTATTTAACCAAAGATGCAACAATAAGCATAGCCACAGCACATCTACTACCAACCCTTCTCTATACTTACCCATTCTTATCAATTTAAAAGCTATTCAATTAAACCTACTGGGGCACTGCTGTTACAAAATTACATTCACAGCGAATCTGCCTCATATATAAGCATTGCTTAGCCTTAAAATAACTTCAGAGGTTCGAACTTTCTCAGTACTTGTCATGCTCCCAACATGCATCACTCATTCTCTCATCCACAGCTCTGAAAGATGCACTAGCCTGGCCACTATTCATCTTCATTATATTCCAAACAGAACCTTACATTCATGTGATAAACATGTATTGAGTGTGACCAGGTCCAACAATTTAACGGGTGATCCCCTGTTCTCAAGTCACATCTAAAAAATGTGGAGCAAGATTCCACTTCCTCTAAGGCTAGACACCAAACTTAAATCCTTTAAACAACAATTAAACCAGCATCTGATTTATACCTCCTCCTGCTCTATGGTAGAATAATATACTCAAACAGATCATTATACTACCTTTTCCCTCTTATTACTCCAAATGCTCTATATATTTCTCATACTTCTCGTGTTCTTCATAATGCTCCTTGTTCTCCTGACACTCTCTCTCCCTCTATTTACACCCCTACTACTTGCTCTCCATCCCTACCACATCTTTTTGTCTTCCATAAATCCAACTTTTAATTCCTGTTATCTACAGATAGTACTCTCTAACACGACGAATATCATAAACACAGTTCCCTTCGTAGTTAATTTTTTGACAAAGAAATGTGCTAATTGCATTTCAAGTAACTCCTGCCTCCCTGCAAGAATATGTCATCATAGATAATTTATTATAGCTAAGTAAAATCCAACAGAACTGAATATATAACTAATTACACAATATAATCCAACAGAACTGAATATGTAACTAATTATGGTCCCACTGCCTCACTGCCTAACTATGGTTAATTCATCCATGACAATGTCTATAGTAGCATTGTTGCCTCACAGCAAGAGGTTCTCCTGTTCAATTCTCGGCTGGAGTGCCTTCTGTGTGGAGTATGCATGTCCTCACCACGGTCGAGTGGCATTCAAAAGACATGCATGAATGGGCATGCCTTCGCTGAAGGTTGGGCATTGGCTGGCAACTCGACACCATAAAAATCTACTGCCAATCATTAGCGGACCGGAGTTCTGCTGTGGCGACCCCTAACCAAGAAAAGCTGAAAAGACAAGCAAACATCAATGCTCAAAACATTGATTCCTGCTTATGTTTACTTCTCATCATGACGTAGTTTCAGTACTTCATCCATGTTATTGTATACTCTGAATTAAATTTGACATGGAGCTTTAATCCCCAAACCTCTGCTGAAAAGGGGCACTGCATGGTTTGACTATCCCAGTAAACAAATGCAAATAAATAAATGTATGTTTCACATTTTGAAATGTTGCATGCAACAAATTCCCTCAGATAGCTAATGGCTTGTGATATTAAACTAATATTTTAATATTGTATGTACACTGGGTAGGTAGTTAGCATCAAAGTATAAATGGAAAATGGATAGGAACATTGCCATCTTTAGAATTATGCTGTGTAATATAGTTAACTTCTTGAATTACTTGTGCCTTCCAGGATGTGTGAATAGTTGGAGTATAGGACCAGATTTCCGCCTTGTTGGAGAATCATATGCATGCAGTTACATATTGATTTGGATTTTTTTATAGATTAGAGAGCTGAATCTTGTCTTACTATGTCTGAAACAATTGTATGCATGATAGCATTACTTTTACAATGCTGTCTGCATCAGTAGTCTGCACTGGCTCACTCATGGTCTGCAACATGTGTTTGTATCTCAGCTCTTGTATGACCTTTTGAAAAACAAATAATAACTGGGATCATGGCACTCATTTGGACTCTACTTATGAAAATTAAAAAGTACTAATAAAAAAAATCAGTGACTGGAACCTGGCATAGGCATATGCCCTATAACAAACTAGATTCCATGATCTTGTGTTGCCCTCTGTATTGATAACTGCTGTGGCTGTCCTCTCATCTTCATGGCCAGCTGTGAGTTCTAGTTCAGTATAATAGCCTGTTCATGGTTTCAGATCCACAAATTTGTGTTGAGCTGCAATAAGCATTTATACATCATAATGAAAGCCATGCCTGCTGCCAGGCAAAATGCAGAGCAATACAAGGTGCTGGGGGCAGGAAGGGTAGATTCTTAGAGGGAAGAATCACATGACTATTAGTTTTGGTGGATAATGGTTTGTCAGTCAGTAAATATGCATAATTGTGTTTAATGTTTAAAAGGCATTTCATCACAATATACAACATATGTAAATGTACCTAAGATTATTTTATTATAATAAACCTAATCAATTCATTAACTAGATGCTGCAAGTTCTATAAAGTATATTGGCCACAAAGCCAATTAATGTAATGATGTTTGAATGATGCTATATGTATCTTCCAGCCCATAATATGTGTAATATGTTGGAGCATTTCTTACTTCACCTTCTTTGAAAAGAGTTTTTTGACTAAATCACGTCAGAGAAACCCAGTAAGTAAAAGCAAAATAACATAATATAAATTCTAAAATCACCGACTTTCTGAAACGTGGATGAATGAGTAATCTGCCTAACTCTAGACTCAGCCTTGCACAGACACTGCTCCTTCCCTCCCTCCTATATGCTGCTCCTGTTCTCATCGATATTCAAGCCACAACACTGAACAAACTCCAACAAACTTACCATAAAATTGTTAGATTCATAACTATCTCTCATTACAAAGCACATCACTGTATTTCATTAAATTCTCTCCAATGGGTAAAACTCCCCCAACTACTGCAACTAGCTCAGTTTCAAATATTACACTCTATTCTCTACAAACTGATACTCTGTCCATCTCTTGCACCCCCTAATCTTTACCTATACCCCATCGCGTACCCTCCATACTTCAAATCAGCAGCTACTGGATATCTACCAAGCTAAACAAACTTTTGGCAAAATACTCTATAAACACTCTGTTGCCCATGCTAGGAACAGGATTCCCTTACACATACATTCCATCACCCACTCCTCTCAATTTAAAAATGAACTAAAAACTTACCTTCTCAACTCCAAGACCTGCCTCTGCTGCCATGACCCAACCTAACCTCCTTACACCCTTCCACACACCTAGGTACCTCATTTCCTTTCTTTCTGTCTCTCTCTCTCTGTAGGGAGGCATATACCACTTTTATTTTTTTTTTTTTTTTTTTTTTTTTTTACATGAAGATGAAGCAAAAAGATTTTCTTTGTATATACGTTCAGTCTCTGTATATATAATACTTGTGTTCTTTTTTAATTATTTTTTTCTGCTCTGTACTTTACTTATTCTGTATAACCAATTTAAAAAAAAATTCTCTCATTTGTATATTATAGCCATATGAATGTAATCATTTTATATTGTGATATACTTTTACTGTGTATTTAATTGGAGCTTTTCTCCTCTGGTCTCCTCTGAAAATGAGCCCCATGCCCAGCAGGAACAACCCGATTAACAAATGTCAGTAAATAAAGAAATAATCCTGTCAAATGAATTCTGCATGTATTCACAGTAGGAAAGTTACAAATATGATTATTAATTTGCTTAATAAGAAATTAAAATAAACATGCAAATTTACATTAATGCTTGCATGGGTATACCGATAATCAGTAGCAGAAAAAAATGCATCTCTTATTTCGAAGGACTTTTTTTAAAAGTCAAATAACTTGCCTTGAAAAGCAGTAGTATGTTATTGACAGATCCTAGACCCATTTAGTCTCACGGAGTCTGAAGCCAAAGTAAATCTGCAGCATTTTATCTGCATAATCACATGTATATATAAAATATCAAGCATAAATTCCAGGATAATTAAAACAGCCTTGCATGCAACCAACATTATTTCTGACATAATATGTGTTTTATGAATAACATCCATCATGACAAAAAAATAAATGCATCTCCAAAGAAAACTTTCAAGAATAAACTTTTCTGACAATAAAGCAGCCAAAAAACTTCTGCAACTTTAGTTCTGCAAAACATGTTTTCAAATCACTGCCTACAATGCTGAGAACCCAGATAAAGAGTCCATTGAGAGTTTCAGGAAAATTATCAGGATTCATGGAGTTAAATGTATTCCCCGTGTAGCATGACCACCTGTGATCCCCTGGTGATACTAATCAGCCGTGCTGTTTCGTATGATACTTTAATTAAATCACATTAATGACACCGATGCAGCTATTTTGGGGTAGTCTTAGGAACAGTAATCAACTCTGATAGAAAAATGTGCATCTCATCCTTTTTGCATGCATATATACTTTATTTAATATAATCAGAAGGTTAAGTGTCTGTAATTAAATGAGATTATTTAAACAAACTTCTGAGCATCTCTGACATCTTGCAGAATCACAAATAAAGAGTAAACAATTGCTTCAGCTTTTAAATATGTCAATTTGAAGTCGTACTAAAAGTCAATGGCGTTTAATTTCTGTATTTCATGAGCTGGACTTCATTTTATTTCATTTATGACCAAAAGCCACCGTCCCGTGCAACATACAGAGCAGAAAACCCCAGAGTCTGAGAAGGTTGATGGCCAGTCACAAAGAGTGATCACACTGAATGTAAAATATATGCCAATGAAGGAAGAGATGAGTATAACATAGAAACTATGTGCTCTGAAAGCATTTCCCTGTCAGAGGTGGTATACTGAAGAAGTATAAAAATGAAGATGTTATCTTCTGACTAAACTGATGAACAACCCATGTAGGTGTATAGCCATATAAAAAGAAAGCTAACTTCTGTACCAGTCATGAATTACATAATCAGTGTGTAAACAAAGGTCCACTTTAAAAGAAAAAGTTAAAAAATCCTCTTCTAGGAATTTGGATGAAACAGTGCAATACAGAATATGTACCATAAGTAAAAAATGGTCAAGTTTTGGCCCTTTTATGACTCCATTTCAAAATATGTGTAACAGCAAGTTAGTAACAGACTTCAAGAATTTACTAAGAAATATTGGAACAGAAAGAGGGTTTGCAAGATATGATACAAGTAGTTCATTTTTTATTTTTTTTCGCCTCCCATAGCTTCTTTGAATTTATATTAGTCATCAAGGCCATTTCATTAAATCTTAATTTCTGAGGTATGAAATGCTCTATGTGGGATGCTGAATATTCCTCACTAAATAAATCATTACAGGTTGGAATATTTGAACCATAACAAATTTACTAACACTGCTTTAGTAAAATTGTTTTACCCAAGTACCACCACAGATGGCAATTATTTTTCATGCTTTGGTCTCTTCTGCATCTTATTAGTTCATTTTCAGCAACGGTTGTAACCGTGAGTGTAGTATTTTGGACAGAGATGCACACAAGCATAGTGGTGCCCATGTTATATTTATGGGCATTGATCGAGTAATACTTGCTCTAGTACAAGAAATATTAAGGCATCTCCTTTGCAAAAGAACAAGCTAGATAATACAAACTAGTGTATTGCTTACCCTAAGATTAAGTGATACCCTGCACCCTTAAAAACATTAATAATTAATACTATTACAGTGACAGTTATACTGAACTATATCACATTTCTACACTGCGATCTAACCAGCTGTGAAACACAACAGAGTTACTCATCCATTGACCTATTTATACTAAAGGAAATAAACAGTTATATGCTTGTTAAATAATATAAGTACACTGACATTTATCATTTGCTGGATGATGTCTAAAATGTCTTTTTATTTTTGTTATTTATTTAATGCAGTAGGTGGTCAAATGATGGTGCTTAGGTGTATAAGCCATATTTTACTGCTGAGTTGATGATATGGCCTGATGAATCTCATGTAATTTGTGAAGCTGAATATGCCATTTATGTTTGTTTGGAGTGCTCATACTTTTTGTGCTAGATTTTATTGAATATCCAAATAATTTGTGTCTTGAATTTTGCATTTGGCAATTTGGCAATAATGAAGGCCCACAATCAATTAAGTTCATTTATTTCCATTTTGACTATGGATATAAATCATTTGACATGTTTTCTCATTCAGGGGACACATGGGAACTGGCCATTTGTTTTGGTAATTCTGCACTTCAGTGAACTACTTCCATATTTACCACTGAGCAATCATTTTGCCAGCTGATGACAAAATGTAAAAACATCATTATGCCAAGTTGTATGACTGCATTGTCGGTAACACTGCCATCTGGGATTGTTGTTGTGTCTTTCAGCTTTTCCTGGTTAGGAGTCGCCACAGCGAAACTCCAGTCCGCTAATGATTGGCCGTAGATTTTTACGTGCCAAGTTGCTGGCCCTGACGCACAGCCTTCAATGAAGGTACGCCTATTCACGCATGCCTCCACACAGAAGATGCTCTAGCTGAGAATCGAACAGGACAACATCTTAACTGTGAGGCGACAACACTACCGCAGCACCACCACCATAACACTGCCATCTGGGATTGGGTTAACTAATTCTTTCTTTACTTATTAAGCAAGGGTGCCTGGTATAGCGGATTACATCCATTTCATTTTTAAAATGCCTTAGAGCATTCTATGAGAGATAAGTTGCATTATTAGAAAAGTATGTTAATGACTGCTAAAGATTGGTGGTCTATGTTTCATGCTGCATATACATTAAAATTAAATAACTGCATATACATTGAAATTAAATAACTATAAGGTCATGTTGTTAAATTTGGATTAAAGTTTCAAAGGATAAGAAGCTTAATAATTAAAATCATACATGAATGATTATAAAGCTGGTCAGGTGTTTGCATGGTGTAAGTCCATTTAAAGTGTTACACTTAATTTGAATACCATCCCAAATTCAGTTTTAGACTAAGTGATTCTTCATTTTCTCATACTATATCTACACTGAAGAAGATTTCTTTACAGCTGACATTATGACTCTAATTCTGAAAGAAGGACATGAGACAACTGATTAAATGTTCTAATCCAGTTTATTTAATCTGAATTTACAACAGTGGTATCTCAGGTTTAATCTGCTTCTGTCATAACCCCTCTGGAGGATATAATTTAAGAAGAGAAAAGAGGTCAGAAAGTAACACAATAAGTCAGGAATTTCAAGTGATTTTATGTGAGAAAAAACTACTACAGTTTGATGCTCATAACATAGTGATTAATGTTTCAAGTCTTCATTATCTGGTAGTGATTATTCATTACTTAATAACGAGATGAACTTTGCTCCATAATATCAATACCTCTGAATTTGATGCTGTTAAATATCATAAAGTTTTATAGGTCATAGAAGTTTATATTTCAGTTTAAAGCTTGTGGGGACATGTTTAATGGTACATTTGATGTGGTGCAGTTTAGATTTGGTACATCTACTTTGTCATCACATTACCATTCTGATATCAAGGCTTTTGATAATGATATAATTAAGGATTTTATGTTTGATCAATCTATCTATTGACAGTATATATCCACTGTGAATGACAAGAAACTAGCAGCATTAAATGCATTTATTTGTCCATACTTTGTTGGCCAGGTTAGTCCCACTATGTTAATAGCCTCTTTTTAGGGGAGACTTGATACTACTAGAAGAAATTTGATGAGGGCATTGGGGAACTTCCCCACTCTTAGTAGTTGGGGAAGAGTTACACATCCTAACTTCCTGTTTACTGTCCAGGCACAGAGGCAAAGAGAAGGAACAGGGAGAAAACATGGCTGATTCAGCTTTCACTGAAATTGGAGTGAAATTTTCTAAAAATGTAGTTGAAATGGTAGAATCACTACCAGAATTGTTTTCTGATAATGTGGGTGCAGAAAAAACGGTGACATTACAGGAAAAGGAGATTGTAGCTGAAATAGAGATGGAGTCAGAGGAAATTTTTCAGAGGAGATTATTTAAAGGAGAGACTTTTACCTGTGAAAAATACATATTTGCAGCCCTCCAATGGCGGGGGGGGGGGTTGCGGATGGTTATTTGGAAGAAATGTCAAACCAAAGTGAGATGGAAAATGGAGTAGCAATTTCATAGAGTGACATCATGGAAAAAAATAGAAGAAAAAAGAGAAGAAGAGACTGTGCCAGAGAAAGTTCCAGAGCAAAACTTAAGCACAATCTATTGGAGACAGAACAAAAAAAAAAAAAAGAAGAAATAAAAGAAACAAAAAAGTTTACAGTACATGTGATCAGTAAAAAAAGAAAAAAGTCTGGACAGGTATGAAGTTTGGGATTCTGTCATAGCACCTCTGAGTGCCAAAGCAATAGAGGTAAGAGCATTTATTTTAATTAATAAAGAGACTTTTTGTGACTTGATATTTGAGACTGTGCAGGCTATGGAATTCTTTTGGGTGCATATGAGCAAAAGAATAATTTATCCGTGATCAGAATATGTGGTGCAAGGTGAATAATGATTCTGTTTAGAACTGAAGTTGGAGCAAAATAACTGAAAGAACATTTGTTAACTATATGCAAAGAAGTAGTGATCACTACAAAAAATTATGACGAAAGAGGACTATGGACTGGGGGATGGAATATGAGGTAATACTAAAAATGGAAAAAGATAATGTACATGTACATAGTATTGTTAATGTTCATGGTAATAGGGATTTTGTGAAATACAGAGATTAACCAAAGACTTGTTATTTTGGAGGAAAATCATCATTTATTAAATAAATGTGATAAAAAGATGTTATTTATGTGGTAAAACAGGGCATAATGTAAAAAATGTGATTTAAAGTGCAAAAAATCTGGCAATACTGGTTATTTGTGGGTAGAATGTGAAATGAATGTGCAAGAAAATGAAGTTATATGGGAGAAAGAGATAGAAGAATATGCTATACAAGAAAATGTATAAAAAGATGTGACTAATAAAGAGGTTGTACATGAAGTTGAAGAAAGTAACAAGGAAAAGGAAACAGAGGAACCAAGTGAGGAAAAAGCAGACTGGTTTACAGTAAGAAATACAAGGAATTTGATATCGAAAACAGTTAAAGAAAGTAAAAAAAAATTTCAAAAATATAATGCTTAGAGAAAATAAAAAAGAAAGGGATACAAACTTTATTATACTAACTGTTCTTAAAAGTTGAAAATATTACCTTTAAATGTGAACAGATTAGAAAACTTAAGAGGATAATGGATATATTACAATGGTGTGCTGCAGTAGATGCACATATTATTGTTTTAGAAGATATCAGATTATTAACAGAGGAAGAAAGAACACAAACTGAAAAACTTTGGAATGGTGTGGTAGTTTGGAACATGGGAAAAGAATTGCGCTCAGGCATATGTATATTATGTCAAGAAAGCATTAAAATATTAGATGTAACCATAGTGGAACTAGAACAAATTACGGTAATGGATTTGAGATGGAAAAAATGTGTTTATAGAATTATAGCTTTATATGCATATGTAACAAAAATGTAGAGAAATGATGTTCAAAAATATTCTTTAATATGTTTGTGTTATTATGGACATTATAGTGGTGGATGATTTTAATTGTAATTTAAAAACAAATAAGAGCAATTGTGATGTTAAAATATTTAAAGAAATTATAAGAAGTGGAAAGTTAAGTGTATGAGAGAATAACTACTGGACCTACAAAAGGAATGAAATTAGGACAGAAATGATTTATTTTTTTAATATCCCATAGTTTAAAAGCTAAAGAAAAAGGAATTAAGTATGCTGGATTTTTGGATGATGTGGCTATATGGGTTAAAGTACAGGAAACTTAAGAATATATAAGAATAGGAAAAAGAATAAATAGAAGTAATGAAAAGGAATTAGATTTAGAAAAAAAAGAACTTACAAGATTATGGAAAATCATGTGAATATAAGAGAGTTTTATGAGCACTGGACTGTTTGGTGGTTTAATTTTAAAGAGAAATATAAAAAGGTGTTTTTAGAATGTATAAGAAAAAAGAAGAAAAGAAAAATGATATAAGATATTATGTCAAGAAACATTCAGAAACTTATTAGAGAAGAAAAATGCCTTTCATGAAAAACAAGGAGAAATATATAAAATTAATCAAATTAAAATTAACAACTTGTTATATAAACAAAAATATTGTTTACAAGGAAATAATGAAAATGTTGCACCATATTTGAGTAAAATAATAGAAGGAAAAATAATAAACAAATTAAAGAATAAGGAAGGTAAGCAAGACAGCAAGAAGGAATATACAAAATAATTAAAGATAACTTATTTGAATTATTTGTTAGAAGAAAACGTATAACAAATTTATAAAGGTGAAAAAGTAAATGACCAAGATAATGAGTATTTAGAACAACAAATAACTATGAAAGAATTGAATGAAATTCTAAAAGGTATTAACATGAATTATACCATGACCCCCTCAAAACGTGCATGCTGATTGGTCAGCGTGCACATTGTAAATCGAGTTATACTAATGGAAAAAGGTCCGGTCGCCCGGACTTTTTTCCATTAGTATAACTCTACTGTCTCGCTATGTTAAATGGGTTTAACATAGCGAGACAGCTTTAAAATAAACAACGGAGATCTCCGTTGCTTATTTTAGAGCTGTCTCGCTATGCTAAACCCATTTAACATAGCGAGACAGGTTTTAAAAAAAAAGCAACGGAGAAAGCAAGATCTCTGTTGCTTTTTTACTGTTTCGCTATGTTAAATGGGTTTAACATAGCAAGACAGTTTTAAAATAAGCAACGGACATCTCCGTTGCTTATTTTAAAACTGTCTCACTATGTTAAACCCATTTAACATAGCAAAAACAGTAAAAAAAAAGCAACGGAGATCTTGCTTTCTCCTTTGCTTTTGCCCACAGCTCTGATGTACTGCGCAGGCGCAGTACTTCAGAACTGCCGCGGATGCCAGACATCTGCGGAAGGGCAGTAAACAGGCATTATACTATGCCATTATTTAAGAAAAGTAATAGTTTCTTTTCTTAAATAATGTCATGGTATAATAACCACTTCTGGGTGTGGGTAATGCTGTATTTACCCACGGTTGGCTTTGTTTGGTCCCTCGGGCTCAGCCTCGGGACCAAACCATGCCAACCATGGGTAAATCCAGCATTACCCACACCCAGGCGTGGGTTATTGCTATATTTTGCAACAGGAATGGATGGAATTGAATACGATATGTATGAAGAAATGAATGAGTGGCAAAAAATAATTGTTATAGAAGTTATGAATAAATGGTTAGAAACTGGAATTAAAGAGAAAGATATATGTAGAGGAGTTATACAATTTATATTTAAAAAAGGAAATAAAGAGGAGATAAAAAATTGGAGACCTATAACATTGAATATTACGGATTATAAACATTTTATGAGAATAATGACAGAAAGGTTACAAAAAATAATGGGTAAAATATATGACCAAAATGTGTTCAAAAAAAGGAAAAAGAAGTCAAGGGTTATTATGGATGATAAGAGAAATAATTGATGATATCATAAATATAAATGTAGAAGCAAGGGTTATGATAGGGGATATAAATAAAGCCTATGATAATATTCAATATAAATCATTATGGGGAATTTTGCAGGCATATAATGTAAGCAAAAAAATATTACTAGTAATAAAATCAGTTTACGAAAGGAACTATGTGAAACTAAATGCAAATAGCTGGATTGGGGAAGAAATACAATAGAATGTGGAATAAAGCAGGGCTGCCCTGCTAGTAGTGTAATTTTCTCATTAGTTATGAATGTAATAGTTAATGAAATGAATAAAATTCCAAGTAAAGGTGGATACAAAATTATTACAAAAGTATAACTGCCAATAATGTATAATTATGCAGATGATATTGAACTAATTGTTAAAAATAAAGTATGGATGAAAGAAGTAAATGAAAAATTAACTATAAATTTAAAAAATGGTTTAAGTTGAAATAAAGAGAAAAGTGAAGTATTTGGTTTTGAAGGTATGATAGGAGGTATTGAGTTCAATGAAAAATATATAGATATATTAGGAATAATATTTGGAAGGAATGAATATAGACAGCAACAATGGGATAAGGTACTCAAAGTGAATGATATGAATATTTTTTGGAAATCATATAGATTTTCATATAGAAAAAAGCACACTTGTTGAATATCATGGTAATAGGAACATTGCTTATGTTGCTAACATCTATATGATTCCTATTAAGTATGAAAAAGAACTAATGATGATTACATTTTCTTTTATATTGGGCTCTAGACTGAATCCAGTCAAGAGAGGGACTGTATATATGAAAGAAGAGGAAGGAGGCTTGGGTTTAATAAACTCAATAGTACATGCAGCATCTTTAATTTTATATAAGGTATTACAAGGAATTATGAAGGGAAATAAAAACTTGATAGAAACAATACTATATTATAGCTACAAAGAATAGTGGGAAGTAATGGAAGTTAAAAAAAGAAGTAAAACCATTGTGAATGAAAAAAATGAAAGAGTACCAAAATTGTGTTCAAGAAAATAAAAAATAATATATATGAAAAATAGAAAGGAATGGTATTTAAATATTATGAAAGCATTTTTGTTGCATTGATACATGGAAAGATTTAGAAATAGATAAGAAAAAAGCCATAATGATGAAATAAAATAACTATAAAAAGATTTAAGAATGTAATGACTTTTTAAGGAGATTTCATATCAGAAAATTGCCAGTTAAGGCAAATATGCCATACAAGAAAAAGCAAGATAAAATATGTAATAAATGTGGAGAGTTTGAGACTACTGGGCATGTTTTTTGAAATGTGAAAGAGTTAATAATTTGTGGAAAGAAATATGTAAACATAAAAGGGTGACTAGTTTTTTTAAAATTTGAGTAAATAAATACGGACATAAAATATAGTTATTATGGTGCATGAAAAAACAGGAAGAAGTGAAGAAAACGGACAGAGTAATATTTTATGTTTCATGGACTATATATAGCAGGAGACTAAATGAAATCAAATACAATGGAAAAGACTTTAACAAAGATTCTGGATAAAATAATGTTTTGGTTGTGGATAAAAGAGTGGGAGAGAATGTTTAAATTGAAGTTTAGAATTTATGGAGATTTGTAAATAGATATAAATAATCTAAATATGTAAATAGTATGTAATGTATATATCAATAAAAAACTTTACTCGTTTCAACGGCAGCCATGGTATCTTTTACATCCACCTTAGGAAGAACCAACTCAAGCAGATGGCCTCAGTTTAACATCATATCCAAAGGACAGCAAGCACAGGAGTACAGCACTCCACTTATGCTACACTACAGTGCCAACAATTGATCTAACTGGGGTGTGAATAGAATCCATAGCCTTCTGCACCAAAGGTAGGTGTGCTACTTGCTTCATCATTGTAACTGCATTGAAATCGAATAGAGATGTGGTGATTACTCAAGCTGATAAAGAGGGTGGATCATTATTTGGGAAAAAAGTTTTTAATATGATGGAGAAACTATTGCCCAATTATCAGAACCCCTCTTTTTATAAGCAAGCTCAACGATGAACTAACCCCTCACCTAAACACTCTGTTTAAACTCAGCCTCTCCACAGGCCACGTGCCCACAGAGTGGCACACAACAATGGTTATTCTAATCTACAAAGGTGGAGCCACAATGGACCCTGGGAACTATCACCCTATAAGCCTGACTAGCTTGGTCTGCAAAGCTATGGAGCACATCATCATGGATCTCATTAACAGAGACATTGGAAACCTCCAAACACTGGACCCTATCCAGTTCGGCTTTGTTAAAGGCAGATCATGCCTCTTAAACCTGGTGGACTTCTTTGAGACAGTTACCAAGGCTATAGACGAGGGAAAGGTGGTCCACACAGCCTACCTAGACCTTGCAAAGGCCTTCAACACCATTCCCCACTCAGGTATTATAGATAAGCTCACCAGCCTGAATATAAACCCCTATGTTAAGAGATGCATTGCCAACTGGTTCATGGACAGAACCCACATGGTAAGAGCTGTGGGAGCTAGGTCTGACTCTAAACCAGTTACAAGTGGCATTCTCCAGGACTCAGTCCTAGGACCCCTCCTGTTCGGCATATACTTCTCAGAGGTGCAGGCAAGCACAGGAGTACTATGGCTGACCAAGGTCACAGATGACTGCACACTAGGGGCTATAATTGACTCTCCGGCTGACACAGACATCCTCCTAAAGGGTCTCACTGAGACAGATACCTGGTGTCAAAACCATGGCCTCAAGCTAAATGCCAAAATGTGCATAGTCATCCCCTTTGGAAAAAACAAAGTACCCACAAACTACCACATAGGCAGTAGCCCCCTAAATATGGAAGACGTAATAAGGGATCTGGGGACCAAGTAGATAGTAACCTCTACTTTGATAATCACATTGCCAAAGTGGTTAGAAAATCCTTTTATGTGGCCCACCTAATCACAAAAGGGTTTGCATCCAGATCGAAAGAGGTCATTGGGCCCCTCTATGCATCACCTATCAGACCCATCATAGAGTACAATGCCCTATTTGTGATGTACCTTACAAGACACCTGCAACAACTGGAAAGACCACAGAAGTACCTCACCAAGAGGATCACTGGTCTCAAACAGATGCCCTATGCAGCTCAACTGAAGAAACTCCAGCTGTACTCGGTTGCTTAATGCCTACTCAGAGGTGATCTCTGCCTGACATACAAGGCCATGTCCAACCCAGAATTGATGGACATGCTCCACCTAAAGAAAACCTTATCCCCTCGCGCCACATGCTCCAGGATCTAAACCTCACAACAACAATAAATAGGACATGCTGCAGGGATAGATTCCTGTCCCAGAGACTTCCCATGCTCTGGAACAAGATTCCAATCAACATTAGGCAGAGCTCCTCGCTAACCCATTTCAAAAGAAGCCTTGACGAGTGGATGGGAAACAGAAAGTTTACCCCGGGGATCACTTCAATGGCTCTGCTGGACAGAGGCACAGGGAACTAATCTAAGGGGATGGCAAAAGCCAACATATTCTGGCTAGGCTTATAAATGCTTTCGGACAGATAGCCTAGTACCTACCTATGAACCTATAAAAAGGTTATTAGTTTATTCCATCTAAATGTTTAAAAATAAATTGGTGATGTTTCTAAGTATTTAGCTATGTTTAAGGTCATTTCAGAATCCCTCAGGAGGAAATCTATGGTTCCAGTTCCAAAATCATAGATTTTTTTATCTTTTGCCAAAAGTGCAAAGTGCCATTAATAAGCTCACAAGCACCATGTAACAACTGGTAGATGCTCCTTGAATGAACTCCTATGGAATTATTAAAGTTATTTTACAGTTTTATGGGCTGTTCATTGGTTGATTAAATGACTTATTACGTATCCACTTTATAATGTGCAGATATCTATTCAATGTGATAGAAATCTCAAGGCTGTTAGATAGTGGCTTAATAAATCTTAGCTGTACAATGGAGTTTTTAATGATTGTTGCTGAAAATTACAGAACTGTTTCTTTATACTAAAATATGTTTTTTTAAACATGATTGCTATTTGCATGTAAAAGGGACTGCTGTGTTTTAGGCATTTATCCTCATATATGTTGACTTATTGATTCATTCGATTTGGCCTATATATACAATATCTCAATAATTCCATTTTTATAAGGTAGATATCTAGTGACATTTTGACTGATTGCTGGTTGGTACAGCAGAGGCCATTCTGGATCACTGTATTTTAGGCATTATCAGAACTGGAATAAATCTGGACTCTTGTTTACAACTATGTCTGCTTTATTCATTAAACTGATTACCTCGATATGATGACCACAAAGATGTAGACAGTACTACTGAGACAATCAAATATGATAAAGCATTTTGAATAATATACATATATCTGTAGCTTTGGTACTCTGTACAGGAAAGCAGAGGATTAGTTAACACATTGTTTTCTACATCAGTGCTATGATAACAATCTATTAGTCATAGATAAGGCATTGTCAGTTCCATACCTTGATCCAATATCCAGTATTATCAAAATCTTGATAACATTTATATTAGACTTGATGTGGTCAGGTTTTCACCACCTGTGGTGGCAAATTCTCTTAAAAATCAAACAAGTTATTTCTAGCTAATTAGTAATATTACTAGGCCATTCTTTTCTGAGTTTAAGTTGGAGCAAGAATGTAGATTCCCATTACTTATCATGTTGTGTATTTATCTAGACCACACACCAGCATACCATCTATTATAGCAACAGCATTAGGCTTAGGTACAGGCACAGGGTCAAAATTAGCTTTAGCACACATGAATAAGGAAGGACAAGGAGCAAATTATTCTATCAGAATATTGAGATTTATTTTCTTTGTTATGGTGCCTTGAAGGCAAGCATGTCACGCACAATCTGTTTTCCCCACTGTGTAGTAATCATCATTTAAAATTGCTTTATTAGGTATTCACATGCTCCTCAAGTTCATGATGAACTACAATCATCTCTTTGTTTCTGCATAGCCCTAGGACTTTAGCTGGCCACATCCCAACATCTCTTCTTAGTCTTACAGACATGCATTAATTCCTTTCAACCCAAAATAGCTACAAGACATGTAATTATTTTCAAAACAACCTCCTGAAATAACTTCTTACAGTCCAAGCCTATTCCATTAGGAACTTAGTTTAATCTAACTTATTTGTTCAGTAATTTCCTTTTATTACCCATTCACCATCTTTCATTCCATTGTTCTTATATTAGGTTTCCCACCTTATAGTTCATTTTATATACATTTTTATCTAGTATTCCTTTTCTGCTCTTAATTTTTCCCATACTGCCTTTCAAACTATGACATGCTCTTCAAGCTATGATTTTGGAGAAAAAATGGAACCTGTTTCCATCTACCTGCATGCTGAAATCTCAAGTTTGTTTTTAACATGCCTGATTTTCCTCCATCACATAATAAAGGGCATCAGTGCATATCACTAGGCATCCTTCATATTGATCACTGCTGCAGTAACATTATTTTTGTGGGTTATATCCTGCCAAGGAAAGAACAGCCAGACAGCTTCCAAAGGTTTAGGGCACCTTCTACATCTCCAAACTGTCAAAAGGTTCAAGCTGAGCTGACTAAAAGACAAGTTTGGGCACAGAGCCCTTCAGAGCTTTACTGCTGCTGGACAGTTAAGTTCCCTTTGGGTGGAAAACTTCCATTTTGTTATTTTTTACTGATGTGGTATTACTTTCCTCTTCAGGAAAGTTATTTTAAAGCTAGGAGTGTTGTGCTTTAACAGATTGTCTTGAGGCTGTAACATACTTTTAAATGAAGCACTCATTTATATCATTTTAAAAGTAGTGTTATCTAACTGATAAACTAGTTTCTGTGGAGAAATTATATTTATTTTAAGGTTGTAATGCTGTCAAAAAAGTAGTGGTAGTTTTACTGACATTGTTGCTTGTTTATTCCTAGGACAGAGGCACCATTTTTGGCTTGGCCATGGAAAAGATTGTCAGTTCCATGGTTGGTCCTTCTTTTAGCCAGAAAAAGAAAAAAGTTAAGTAAACAGCCTTTGCCACCACAGCCAGCTAGAAGTATGCCTCAGCCACATGTGGGTAATTCTGATTTGGCCATTTATTGCACCTCAGCCTACTCATCTTTTAACCCAGAACCCTCTGGTGTAGTATCTGCAACTACTATGGCCTAGAAGTCCTCTGCAACCGTGGGGTTCCTTCAGTGGGCATGGGAGAAGCACTCTTGCAGGTCTTGGGAAAGTGAACAGTAAAGGTTTTCTTGGTGTATCAGAATGCTGTGCCCATTCCCAGGGAAGCAGCAGCAGCTGCCATTACACAACTGCCCACATTTTTCCTGTCAAAAAGGAAGAGAAAGCCAAACACATATATACTCCTCCTCAAATTTCTTTGGATAAGAGTATTTTACTGTGACTGGCTCAAGGATTGCTTCAAGCTATTACACCTTTCTGTAGAGTAGTTTCTGATAAAAGAAAGAGCGATAAAGAGATGTCACCTTTCCTTAAGAGATTCACGATTCTGAATCTGAACAGGATGACGGAGGGACAGATTTGGGGTTTTGTCCTCTGATTTCTTATTCAGTCTCGAATGAGATCTCAGTTTCTCATTCTCCCTGTGTGTTTATCTTTCTCTGAGACTACTGCTAAAATGTCCCAGTGTTTTCAGTGGGAGAACACTGAGATTTCTCAATCCCTCAAAAAATATTAGTTTCGGGTGACATAGCCAGGATGTGACTAGGTTAGCAGCACTTTTCTCCCTCTCTGCTTCTGCATAGATTTCTGACAGGAAGTTATATTTCTAAACAATTCTACACAACTTGATTGAGTGAATTGTAATAAATCTTGCAGTGCTTGAGGACAGTATCAAAGAATTTTTATATATTCCATTATTTTTCCTGTTAAATTCTTTGTGGGAAATATTCATCACTGTATCCAGCCTTATAATGAGTCATACAAAAGTAATTTCACAAGATTCTGTACTTAAAAAAAGAGATTTGTTCAGTACTAACTAGCATTCAAGAATTATCACTTAAGATAGATAAACTGGACACCACAACTGATGATTTTAAACAGAACTGTTCCAAACAAATGGAACATATCAATGAAGCTCTGCAGCTGCAGAAGACCCAGATATCAGACATTGGACATTCTTTAAATGACATAGAAGGAAGACTATTGGAATGATCTAGGTATCTTTCTTCCACATTTCTCTCGTTTCTGCTTGCAAATCCAGATATTTTATAACTTTGTGTCTCTCTGTACGCAGGACACTGTAGTCACTGGATGTGGTGATTTCAATGATCAATGCTACTTTTGTCTTCTTTTCTTGGAGCACTATATCCTGCTTTCTAGCATCTATCTTTTGAACTGTTGGTAATGGACGATCCCATGTGATGTAGAGTTCATCATTTTCTATGATGCTTTGTGGCTCATGATTCCAGTGTTTTTCAGCCACTTCAATACCATAACATTTGCACAATCCCCAATGCAACAGTCTCACCATTTTATTATGCCTTTCAGTATACAGTCCTTCTGCCATTAGTATGTCACAACCAGCAACAAGGTGTGCAACTGTTTCCAATTATGTTTTACAAAACCTACATTTGTCTGTTTCTCCTACATGTTCAATTGATTTTGTAAACCAGCATGTAAGTAGTCCAATATCTTGTGCTGCCAATATTAACCTGTCATCTCTTGGTTTGAATTCACCTCTCCTTAACCATTCCTGCATTTGTTCCTGATCAAAATTAGGTTCTTCCAGAAGTTTTCTATACTTCCAACAATATTTATACATTTTCTACATTTCTTGCCTTCTCATCTGGCCATTCACCTTATATTCTTTCTTTTGTTTTTGGCACATTCAGTTGCTGCCTGGTTTTTATCCAGTTGTGGTTTGATTTCCATTCCTGCTTGATGCCAATATGCTTCTGCTAGCCTAAGCAGGGAAGTCATCTTAGATTTATTCTCCTCATGTTTAAAAAATGTCACTATGTTTGGGACTTGTGAGGTCAGCAGTTATGTGTGGAGTTCCATGATTGCATATCTACACATGTAATCAATTTCAAGGAGGCCCATCCCTCCTTCAGAATGGGGAATATATAATCTTTGTATGCACTGCTTTTTATGAATCATTTGGTGAGCATGAAGCATCCTTCTTGATTTCCTATCTAATCTGTCCAGCACATTTTGGGGCCAGTCAGTCACTCCAAAACTGTAAGTTAGGACAGGAAGAGCAAATTGGTTTATAGCTTGGATTTTGTTGCTAGATGACAATGCTGTTTTCCGGATTAATTTACGTCTTCTAAAGTACTCCTTGCTAAGCTTTATTCCCATTTGTTCATGTTTTATTGTTGATCCTTCATCATTTCCCAAACATTTATACACTCCCTTTTGCTCAAGTTCTTTTATATCACATCCTTGTCCCAAATTGATGTTATCTTGGTGCTGCAGTTTTCCTGCCTTAAAGTTTGCCTTTGCACATTTATCAAGACCAAATGACATTCTTATATCATCTGAAAAAGTTTTGACAATTTGCAGTTGTATTTTCAGTTCCTCATCTGATGAGTTATATAGTTTCAAATCATTGACAAAGGGAAGATGAGAAGTCTTTACACTTTGATGTTTTCTAGGAGCCAAATTGTAGCCATGGCCTAGGCTGTTAAGTAGATAACTTAATGGGTTAAGGACAAGACAGAATAACAGCAGTGACAGTGAGTCACCCTGGAATATCCCCCTTTGAATTTTTATCCCTGGAATAATTATTTGTCCTTTATCATGGATTAATTACAAAGTGGACTGCCACTGTTTCATGGTCACTGTAACTTAATTGATCAGTGTAGGGTGCATCTTATACATTTTAAGCACTCTTTTATCCATGAATGTGGGATACTATCAAATGCTTTTTTTGTAGTCAATCCATTCCATACTTAAATTCTTCCCCTTTTTACAGTTCTCCACTATGACTTTATTTAACAGCAAATGATCTTTGTTCCATATTACTTTCTTTTATTGCCATTTTGTTCTATTGCCATAATTGAGTTTTCTTCTAAATGACTATAGACTCTGTATGCATCAATTCCAGTGTATAGTTTATATGCTGTCGGAAGGGAAGTTATTGGTCTACAATTTTTAGGGTAGCTTGCAGGTTCACTCTTAAGTAGAACCATTGTTTTTCCTGTTGTTAGTCAGGTTGGTGTCTGTTTGGGTGTGCATATAAATAGCTCGATCTTCATGCAAAGATGTTAATACTTTTAACCAGATATTAGGTTCTGCATCTGGGCCTGGAGGTTTCCAATCTGAGGCTTTTCTTAACTTTGTTTCAGTCTCTCTGACTGTTACTTCATCCCATTTCATATCCTGTACCTTTAAACTTCTTATTCTTGCTTTTACTTCTTCTGTCTGTTTAGCATCTTTGTTATGTTCCACAGGATCTTCATAGATACTTCTCCAAAATGTGTCTATTTCTTCTTTTTTGTGGTCTTTTTATTCCTTTTACCTTGTTTTCCAGTTCTCTATAAAATCTTTTTGGGTCATCAGTAAATTCTTTATTTTTTGCTTTTCCTTTATATTTATCTGCGTATCTTCTAAGTTTTTCCGCCTGTGCTGAGATTTTAATTTATTTGCGATAGCACATGATAGATCCTGAGCTGCTCTAATACTGTGCTTTGCTTTTATCACCTCTATCTTTCTACGCATTTTTGTTGATCTGTTCCCTCTTCTATACTCTTCTAACAGTGACACTTCTTGTCTTAGTTACTTTATAGTTTTCTCTATTCGATACTTCCATGATGGTATTCGATTTCTCCCCTTTCTGTTCCTCACTACCCCGTGTTCTTGTGGTAGAACTTGATCAGTTATTACTTTAGCTGCACAGTAAAATATCCTGTTTAATTCTGTTATATTGCGTGGATCTCTATGGACAGTCCTAATTATTGTGTTCACTTGTTTTATCAAACTTCCGACTTGGGTTTTATCGACCTTCTGCAGTCTATTTCGTTCACTGATCTTACTATGTCTATCTCTATTACGGCAAGTAACTTTTCTCTTAGCTTGTTTTCTTCTGAACTGAGGGTGTATTTTTTTGTTTTCCATTTCCTGTGGGCACTCTATAGAAAGTTCTATTGCATCTTCCTATGGCACATTCTCTTCAGTTTCATCTTGTTGCATCCATTGCTCTGCTATATGAGAACTCACTGGCCTATCACTCCTCAACATTAACTGCTTCAGAGTTTCCACAGTTTTTCTTCTCTTTCCTTTCCTTGCTGTCCAGCTTCAAGTGAACATTTACACTGGTTTTCTGTAGAAGGCTCCAAAATATCTGCATATGACACCTGACCAATTGCTTCCCATTCCACTGGTTTCCCCTTAATTTTGAGTTCCATTACTCTATCCTGTTGTGGTGCTTTCTGAATTAGATTTTCTACACTGAATCCTTCACTTTGCAGGTGCTCCATAACCTCAGTTTCTATTTCTTTAACTTCTCCATTACTAATCTCCTTTTCTACTTTTCCTCCTTATCTTTTTATTTTTTATATTGCAAAGTTGTCCATGTCCGTATTCCTTTGCTTGTATTTCTCTTCAAATATCTTTGGTGCTGCTCTTTTTGTATTGATTAGTTTTGCTTTCTCCTTTGCATATAGATATTACACCATATGAAGTCCCTTTCTTTCCCATGTCCATGTTTCTTCTTGATATATCTCCTGATTTCCCTGTTTCTCCTTACATTGGGGACTTGTTCCATCATGCTGTGATGTAACCTGTATTAGACCTTCTACATCAAATCATTCACTTTCGCAGGCACTCCATAATTTCAACTTTTATTTTTTTAATTTCTACTTTACTAATCTGCTTTTCAACATTCCCTTTTTGTGATATTATTTTTTTCTTGTGAAATTTTTTATGTCTGGATGTCTCAGCCTGTATTAGAGATGGGTTTTATTCAAACATGTTTTTAGTCCCAAAGAAAGATGGGACTGGGTTTTATTCAAAGATGTTCCTAGTCCCAATGAAAGAAAATGCTTAGAGACCAGTACTGGATCTTTCTTTCCTAAACATGTTTGTGATCATGTCCAGATTCAAAATGATATCACTTCACAACCTGTCACCTCTTTTTCTTTTTTCAAGTTTCCTGGTAGCACTAGACTTCAAAGATACTCATCACCTCATTCTTATTCAACCAGACTTCAGACTTTTCTTAAGGTTTGGTGTGCCTGGATCCCATTATCAGTTTTCTGCCTTAGCCTTTTGACTGCTCACTGCACCAAAAGTCTTCACAAAGTGTATAGCTCCAGTTATACCTCATTGCAGGCAACAGGGTACCCACATTTTTCCATATTTGGATGATTTGCCATAACCAAATGAACCAAGATGCTCTCCTCCAAAAATGGAAGCCAATCTGGTGGTCCCCATAAGGAAGAAACTGATGCGGAATAAGGTGAAGTCCCAAGACTGGAAAAACTCCCTTATCACCCTCAACAAAAAGTTGAGATTCCTCATCAAATCCTCTAAAGCTAGCTATAAAAACAGAATTGCAGCAGATAGTAAAGACAACCACAAGGCCTTCTATAGTTATGTAAAGAATCTCCATGTCAATACCCAGATTTGCTCTGAGCTACTGCACAATGGTACCTCCTATACCGAGCCAACGGATATTGCCAATTTACTGGCCTACAGATTCAGTGTCAACTTTACCCCTTTCTCCCCCACAAAGGACCAGTCACAATACCAGTAGATTGCCAACCACCCAGTATTACTGCTGCACAGGCTAAAACAGCACTGTCCAAGGCCAAGAATACAGCTTTTATGGGATCTGACAATATCCCTGGCTGTGTTCTACATGAACTACAGAGAGAACTGGCACCTCACCTGTGTGCCTTGTTCAGTCACAGCCTCACCTCAGGCTTTTTCACTACCGAATGGCACACTGCTACAGTCATCCCTCTCCACAAAGGAGTGACTACAAACCCTGAGAACTATCGCCCCATTCGCCTGATGAGTCTCATATGCAAAGCTATGGAACACATCATCATGGACCTACTAAATAAGGATATAGGGAATCTCCAAACTCTGGATCCTATGCAGTTTTGTGAAGGGTAGATCATGCCTGCTCAACTTGGTCAACTTCTTTGAGTCAGTCACCAGAACTGTGGATGAAGGCAAAGTGGTTCATATAGCCTACCTTGATCTGGCCAAGGCCTTTGATACCATTCCCCACTCAGGAATCATAGAAAACCTCACTAAACTAGGCATAAACTGCTATATCACTAGGTGGGTTGCAAACTGGCTCACAGGTAGAACCCACAGTGTGAAAGTAGCTGACTCTAAGTCAGGATGCTGACCAGTCATGAGTGGAATCCCACAGGGTTCGGTCCTGGGTCCTCTCCTGTTTGGTATCTACTTCTCTGAAGTCCAGGACAACACGAAGGGACTCTGGCTGACAAAGTTCACAGATGATTGCAAGTTGGGAGCTATTATTAATGCCCCAAGTGATGTTGACATCCTACAGAAAGGCCTCACTGAGACCAATGACTGGTGTCAAAACCATGGCATTAAGCTCAATGCCAAAAAATGTGTCGTCATCCCCTTTGAGAAAAACCCAGTTCTCATGAATTACCACATCGATGGTAGTCCACTGAACACAGAAGGTGTTATAAGAGATCTGGGAACACAGGTTGGCAGCAACCTCTCTTTTGACCACCACATTGCCACTGTGGTCAGAAAGGCCTTCTATACGGCACATCTCATTACTATGGGTTTTGCATCCAGGAAGAAAGAGGTCATTGTCTCCATCTACTCTTCCCTCATTAGGCCAATCTTTGAGTACAATGCCCCATTTGGCATGAACCCCACTAAATAACTGCAAGAACTGGAGATGCCATAAATGTACCTCACAAAGAGGATCCTAGGCCTTAAACATTTGTCCTATATGCACATACTCAAAAACTCCAACTATTCTCTCTCATATCGCCTACTTAGAAGCGATCTCTGCTTGACTTACAAAGCCATGTCTGACCCAGCTCTGTTAGAAATGCTACATCTAAAGAAATCCCAATCGCTCCACACCATACACTCTAGAGACCTCAACTTCATTACCACAATCAACAGAACATGCTGGAGAAACAGGTTCATAACCCAGAGACTGCCCATGCTATGGAATAGACTTCCTATACATGTCAAGTAGAGCACCTCACTAGCCCTCTTCAAGAGAAATCTTGATGATTGGATGGGAAATAGAAAATTCACCCCAGGGATCACTCCAGTGGCTTTACTCGACAGAGGCACTGGGAACTAAGATCAGGTGGAACAATGCCAGGGTAATCCTATGGGCTAGGCTTGTAAAGGCGTCAGGGCCATTAGCCTAGTACACACTTATAAACCTATAAACTTGTGTATCTTTGCAGTACCTCTGTAAAAGTGTCAGGAATCATGCGCTTGGGTGAGAGATCTCTTACACAAGCTGGAATTCCAAGACAACATTGAAAAGTTTTTGACTCCTTCACACAGAATTGCATTCCTGGAATGTCAGCCAGACACCTCAGTTCAAAGAGTTTTTCTTCTACAGGAAAAATAGATCTTTATTTAGATCTATATCTAAGGTTTTCCACTCAGACTATAGTCACTGCGAGGGAATACCTCAGGATTTTGGGTCTCAAAGCATCTACAATTCTCATGATACCTCTGGCAAGACTCCACTTGAAAAAGATACAGAGGTATGTGAAATCTCTTTGGTACCAGCATCAACACCTTGTATCTTTTCAAATCCCAATATTAGGGTTTGTCAGAATTAAAATCACTTTGTGGAGGCAACAGATATCCTTAAATCAAGTCCCCCCCCTTCTCACTCCCTGCTCCAAAGCAGTCATTCACCACAGATGCTTCAGACTTTTCTTGGGGAGCAGTTTCAGGGGAGATAGAAGTGCAGGTGGTGTGGGACACAAGGACAGATGCAAGCACATAATTATCAAGAAGATGCTTTCCCTGATCAAGGAACTCAATTCTCTGAACCATCTTTGATCCCCAGAACCTCTTCAACTGGTTGCACACAATACCACAGTGATGTAGTATATCAACAAGAAAGGGAGAACCAGGCTGTATCCCCTTTGCAGACTAGCCATGTTAGCTTGGGATACAGTTTTGCAGTACAATCTCACTCTACAGGAATTCTACATTTTGTCATAGCAAAATTGTGTGGCAGACCAACTGAGAAGGACCAGGGCAGACCTACACGAATGGGGTTTTCAAGATTTGATCCATCTGTGGGGAGTTCTTCAAGTAGACCTCTTTGCCTGCTCTCTGAACAATCAGCTGAAAAAATTCTGTTCCAGGACTCCATGCAAGAAGACCTGGAAGACTGATGCCTTTTCTTTTTTTTGGCCAGGAATGTTCCTGTATGCCTTTCCACCCTTTCTACTAATATCCAGGGTACGTCTGAAGATTCAGAAGTAATTCTCCCAAGATTATTGTAGTTACTCCCTTCTGGCCAAGGCAACTCAACTATGGTTCTCCCTTTTTGGAAATGGCTAGGTACAATTAACACAAACTTCCTCACATATTCTCCTTAAAAAGAATACTCCAACCTCTCACTGAAATGGCAAAACATTTTTATACATAACTGTTGCCTATACAATCCATTAAGCTGCACACGGGCTTTCTCTTTAATAAATTTTACCTCTGTAGAATCTTAGACTATATAAATGTAACTACTATATATATATATATATATATATATATATATATATATATATATATATATAAATGTAAATAGAAATGTAACTACTTTGTGTTTAACTGGAACTAAGTGTAATGGAATGTAAACAAATGGGAGAAATGCTCCCCATGCCTCCTAGGAAAATGGATAACATCTTTCCTGGTAAACAAAGATAAATAAATAAGTAAATAAGTAAATATTCACTTAATAACAGGGCATTTGATACACCACAACAGCAATCATCTTCAATTGACTACCTGAATAACTGGGGCTTAATTCCTTTTAGGCACCTGTTTTCTGAGGAGGTGCAACAGGTATTAATGGAGGCAAAAAAAGTGTGATACTAGAAAATCATATATTAACAAATGAAAAAGTTTTGCTAGTTGGTGCCAACAATATAACCAGCACCCATTTAGGGATAGTTGTTCTCTGGTTTTCCAGTATTTGTGTGAGTTACTATCCTATGTTCTTTCTTATTCCTCTATCAGGGTTCGTTTATAAGCCATTTCAGCAAATCTGCCAATGGATCTTCCTCTTTCAAAGCAGTCACATGTCAAAATGTCCTTGAAATGGGTTTTGCATAAGAAGCCTCAAAGTTAACTGGTGGCGTTTCCTTGGGATCTTAATTTTGTGATAGAGAAACTAACACTTGCTCCACTTGAACCAGCTAATCTGGCTTACTTGAGGTTCTTAACATTGAATACAGTTTTATCAATTGCACTCACCTCTGCAAGAAGGGTATCTGCATAACAAGCTCTTATGGAGAGTCACCCCTACCTCATTTTCCACAAGGACAGGGTTTCCTTCTTCTATGCCTAAAATAGTATCAAAGTTTACTTTGTCAACTTTCCATCTCCCCATTTTCTTCCCGGAACCTAAAACTGAGGGAGAAAGGATGCTCTATACCTTGGATGTTCACAGACAACTCGGGTGCTATTTTGAGAGAAGTAAATCATTCAGCTCATCAGATCTATGTTCATTTCTTGTGAATATAAGAAGGGACAACCAGTGTCAAACTCACCATGACAAATCTATTTCACTCTACAAAAACCTTAGCTTCTTCTATGGCCTTTTCGAAAGGGATGGATTCTGAAAGTGTTCTAGAAGCTGCTACTTGGTCCTCTGTGCATACTTCCACAAAGCACTATAAGATGGATTCCTTCTCTAGATCTAGATCATGCTTTGCTAGGGCCATGCTATAGGGATTCCTGGACTCTTCTTCTTCTGCCTCCCAAATATAGTTAGCTACGACAATCTACCAATATAGCTAAGGTTACTGCAGCAGTCATCAACATGAAGAACATAGTACAGTTGTGTAAGCGGAAGTTACCGTAACAGTAGATGTTCGAATGATCACTGCTGCTGTAGCCACTTCCTCCCTCCACATGTTTTTGGTGTGATTTTATGTCAGGGTGTGGATTTTTATTTTTTGTTATTCCTAGCTTTGTCCTTTCAGGGCTCAGCCACCCTCTCTCTGCTGGCAGGAAAATTCTGAAGTGCTTCACCACAAACTTGTCTTTTGGTCAGCTCAGCTCGAGCTGCTTGACAATTTGGGCACATGGAAGTTACCCTGAAGCTGTGGAAGCTGTCTGGCTGTTATATCCTTGGCAGGATACAACCCATACAGCTAAAGCTACTGCAGCAGTGATCATTCAAGCAACTACTGTTATGGTGAGTTCAACTTACACAACTGTACTTTTTCTACATCTGACCTGGTATATTATAAATAATTTACTATCTCTGCTTGGCATTATTCAGTTTTTATATAAATTTGTTTCATTTTCCTGGAGTATATCTAGCTCCCTTTTTTTGCTATTTCCTTATCTTTATAGTTTAATACATGTGTTAAACATAAAGACTTACTGCATTTACTTCTGTCAGTCTTTCGGCATTCACTGAATTCAGCAATGCAGATGTCCCTAGCGATAGTGAGCATGTGCAAATGTATTCTGTCAGCCTTTCAGTATTCACTAAATTCAGCAGTGCAGATGTCCCTAGTGAGCATGTGCAAATGTCTTCTGTCAGCCATTCAGCATTCACTGAATTCAGCAGTGCAGCTGTCCCTAGTGAGCATGTGCAAATGTCAGTTGGAGCACAACTTTGCACTACTTTCTCTTATGCAAGGGTGTGACAAGCTTTCATTACTTAATGTAAGCAGCTATTGTTTCCTTTACAAGCATTACTATTGTTCTAATGCTAAATGCCATAGCAAAGGGGGAGCCTAATGAAAGCTACAAACTATAATGATGTGTTTTGTGCACCAGCAGGAAAGCAGCTTAGATAGAAGCACACTCTGCTACGATGCACTCAGTTACTATTCTTAGGGTCTCTTGCAAGTCATAATGTGTTATGGTTTGTTTACCCTCAAACACAAACTCAGGCTTGTGCTCTGTATAAATTATGTTAGAAGTAATGGCTAGAACAGTGAGGGTTTCAGATATCATGAATTACCACAGCCCAGCTGAGTGTAAAAAAGGATAAACAGAAACTTAACATTATTAACTTATGTCAAAAGCAGATAATTGCTATATGTGACAAACAGTAAAATATGAGTTTTGTAAGCCACATTTTACAATGTATGGGTTATACTTTTGCATAATAATCAATCCTTCCTGTGCTCCATACTGTGTTTTGTTTGACTGTCTCATTCCTCATTAAAACAAAACTCCATGCAATTAAGATAAAGGTTCTATTAGAATGTGCCCACACACAAGTGGATAGTTCAGACAAGCATTCAAATCTAAAATGGATTTTTTGAACTTTCAGTCCTATGGCAACCATCGATCAACCAAGATTCAGAATGATACAGCAGAACTATTCCCATTGTTGTGTGTGTGTGTGTGTGTGTGTGTGTGTGTGTGTGTGTGTGTGTGTGTGTGTGTGTGTGTGTGTGTGTGTGTTTATAAAATGTGGTATTATACACATGGCAGAAATGTAATTTTGGAGACATAACATATGGCTGGGAACCACATATAGAAAGGATGAGAGTCATTTTCTTTTAAAAGCAAAATAAACCTAGTTTCATTCATTAGATAAGGGTAAAGGATATAAAGTGACTGAAGGAAAATTCCTATAGTGAGTAAGACTGAGATACATACATGTTTAGCATACTTTGCTTCTTAAATTTGCACATATAACTTTCATGCACATTGTGATGGGGATTCAATGACACTAACATTGTGGTCACACAATTGTCAAAATAGGATTGCTTGCAGTGCATGCTTATGACCTCATAATGGTGGGAAGCCTCTCACCTTGGAACCTAGTGGCTCTTCTAGTGTCCGCTAATAGACTATGCATGTTTAAAACCAAGCATTACATTACTTATTAAACTGTTGCCCAAAACGGTATCCATGCACATCACTTGTGCATACTTCACTATTTTCCCCCTGCCTCTTCAGCCTGCTGCTCTCTTTGTGGTCACTAAAGTGACTAAAAATTTGATCTCAGAACTCTGGTTTTGCCTTCTTCCACTATCCTCTTATCATCATATTAATTGTTGTCCCCTGCAACTGTAATCACATAGTATTTCTATCTTATGACCCTCGCATAGCCTGTTCAGAGTCCTCTTCCCCTTTTTGTCGCACGTTGTCTCAGTATTTCTCTGCTTATACATACCAAAATTTTACATTTAAATGCTGTCTTACTTACTGGTTTCTTTTTTGCATACCTGTATGATCCAGGTCTGGCCTGCTCTGTTTGCCCTCAATTCACTTGGGCTCACTCTGCTCCCCTACCTTACCTCCATTCCCACCCACCCCTACTTTCCTTACATTTATGCTCTATCCATCCATACCACTACCTCCTCCCTCTCCCCTTTTCTGCAAAATGTTCTTATCAGCTCCCATGGGTCTATATTGCATGATCAAAGTTTCAAAACTTTGAATCTGATATGGTCGACACCATATGATTGAAGTTTTGAAACTTTGAAAATGTAATATGAACACAACAACCTACACAAACAAACCATTTAAACACTCTAAGCAGAGGAGCAAGCCCCCCTGCACCCCTCACATGGGGGGCTGCCCCCCCACATCCCCCACTAGTTAAATATACCAACTCCAAGATCGCACTACAGTGCAGAAAAGGGAAATCTTCCCTTTCCACACTGTATGGAGATCTCCGTTAAAAGATTCTAAGTTTAAAAACTTCGATCATATGGTGTTGACCATATCAGATTCAAAGCTTTGAAACCTTAATCTTATGATATAGACCCAGCTCCCACTTCCCGACAACTTAAAACCCCTCCCACAGACTGTCCTTACCTCTATCTCCCAGCCAACTAAACTCTTACGGCTATATCTCAAAAATATTCTTCACCCATTCTGTCCTTGCTATGCTGCACTTCAATTTAATGCTCCACCTGCATCTACCGTATTATACATTATGTTAATGCTCCACATGCATCTACCATATTATACATTATGATACATCTTCTCCTCTCTACAACTCTATTTATTCTTCTCTCTCTCTCTACATCCTACCATCACACCCTAATCTATATTAACCATAACCTACAACCTTCTCTTTCAAAAAAAAAGTTACATTATGCATACCCTTCTGGTGTTAGATTTGGCTGAAAGTAAAAGAACAAATGGCCAGAAGCATATATTATACAGCTGATGGTCTGGAGGCTGAAACCAGATCTCCTGGTTAAAACCTTCATAAAGACAGGGAGAATAGCAGACAATGCATGGAAAGATTCACAGCCAAAACGTGAACTAGGGAATCAACCACTGTGAGATGACAACTCTGCTCATTGTACCAATGTGCCAATGGTCATATGCTATTACAATCAACCTGCCCAGACTGCCACAGACATTTACTATGTAGAATGCTGATTTTTGTGATGAAAAGTGAAAATAAGGTACAACCAGCTTCCCCTTTTAGATGCACTGCAATCCCTCCCCCTTACACAAAGTGATTTTCATCATAGATAACCCCCATATCCATCCATTACAGACTTGTATGACTTTAACTATGCAACTCAGAACTTTGAGATGAAATGAATATACATAATTAGGGGTTCTCCCATTCGATTCTCGGCTGGGCTTGGGAGTGCCTTCTGTGTGGAGTCTGCATGCCCTCCCCATGGCTGCGTAACATTCGAAAGACATGCGTGCATAAATGGGCGTGCCTTCATTGAAGGTTGGGCGTCGAGCTGGCACCTCGGCGTTTCGTAAAAATCTACTGCCAATCATTAGCGGACCGGAGTTCCGTTGTGGCGACCCCTTACTGGGAAAAGCCGAAAGACAAACAACAACAACTGTCACACACAAATGTATCTTCTTAACTCACTGCATTGAGAATACAGGGTACAATGCATTGTAACCCCAATACCTCTCAACTATTTAGCTCAAGAAAAAAAATAGAAAGCTAAAAAATAATTGGAGACAAAGGATCAAAAATTGTTTATTTGCTTATTTATTTATTTACTCTTTGTTGCCCATGTAAGCCCTACAAAGCAAATGGCTTCTTTTCAGGAGAAACTTGAGGAGTTATTTGTACTGACTGGGTAAAATTTGTCCATGATACTAGGGAACTTCAGTGGTGTAAAATTAATCCCTTGCTCTTTTTGAAAGGTGCTATGTGATCTTTTAAATCCACTCGAGCTACCACCAACTCAGGCAGATGTGGCCTCAGTTTAATCTGTCATGTAAAAGACAGCACACTCAGGACTGTGGCAACCTCCTTCTGCTGCAATGCAGTGTCAGTACAGGAAAAATTAATCCAAGTACCTGATGTTGGAATAGAACCCAGATCCTTCTTATCTTCTAACACCAAAGGTGAGAATACAAACTTTTGAGCTAATCTCCTGGAGGAAAACACCAATGAGCTGAGAAGAAACATTATTATATAAAACAACTGGCAAGTCCAAAACCGAAGAAGACAACAACCAACAAGGAGGAAGGATCCACCAAAATGTAGTTTATTAAAACTCTCTGACGTCTTGGCCACAGCCTTCAAGGAGTACAAATAACACAAACCACTCTATCTATATATATACTAAAATACTTTGTCAATGAATTCAATTAAACAATCAATTAAAATAAAATTATGTAATTACATTCAATTTAACAGCATCTTCCAATTGAAATCTTCGTTTAAACCAAATGGGTGTAGTGTTTTGAATTTTAAAATATACACAGCTTCTTTATGTTGCAAACATTGTTTAATGCTTGTATTTTCATGATTATAATATTTGACTTGTTCTAAAACACATCCTTTCAGCCCTTTGCTGTCACCATTGTGAAAATTCAAAAAATGCATAGCAACAGGACTTTCTTCTTTCTTATTTTTAATATCATTCACATGTTCTAGAAGTCTTGTCTTAAAAGCTCTTTTCGTTTCCCCTATATAAAATTTTCTACAGGGACAACAAAGTGCATAAATTACACTCTCCGAATTACAATTGAAATTATTATTGGTCTCAAAAGGAATCCTATTAATATATGCAAAACTAGAAATAACAAACTGACATGCTTTACATTTGCCACACTGCTGTGTTCCCATTTTCTTCACACTATATAGTATTGACTCTGTTAGAAAACTAAACCTGCTTTTCACCAGAAAATCTTTAATATTCTTACCTCTTCGGTAAGAAAATTTCAAATCCACATTTAACCAGGAGTTAACACTTTAAGGTAACTAAAGTATTCCCAAAGTTGTAAAAATAGTTTGGTAAACTCTGACGTAAAACAGCCATAAGTGATAACAAAATATATACTCTCATTTTCTTGTTGAACCACATTCATCACTTTTTGATAGTTATAAACCTTTTTATAAAGTTGAGCAGTTATTTTGTTATTATTATCACAAAACTTCTTATAACTATCAGCTAACAAACATGTGCTGTAGCCTCTCTGAACAAAGGCGTCAAATAATGATTGTAATTCTTTACAAAAAGATTCACTGTTGTTACATAAACGGGAAATTCTGAGCATTTCCCCATATGGCAAAGAGTTAATAGTGTGAGGGGGATGTCCACTGGTACCGTGGACATATTGTGTGCACCCCACAAATTTTCTATTAACCGAAGTTGTTAAATGGGTACCATTGGTGATGTCCAAAACTACATCCAAAAAAGGCATGCAAGTACCTATTTTAAGGCCATCAAATTGTAAAGAAAACCTATTCAAATTTAAGTCAGTGATGAATTGTTGAACATATGGTCTGCCACCTTCTACTAGGAAGATTAAATCATCAACATATCTAAAATATTTGACAACATAATTATGAAAAAAATGGTGCCTATAAATAACTTCTACCTCAAACAGACCCATTGCCAAATTTGTATACATGGGGGCAAACGCTGCCCCCATGGACGTGCCCTGTTTTTGACGATATAATGTGTTGTTAAACTTAAAAAAATTATGATTTAAAGAAAAAGATAATAATTCAATAATAAATTCTGTGGATGGAGATTCTCCCGGAAAAAATCTAACAGACTCTATTCCAAAGGAATGACTGATGTTAGTATATAGACTTTTGACGTCAACCATCACCCAATACATTTTATCATTCCAATGTATATCACTGATTTTGTTTAGAAAATCAAATACATCAGTAATATAAGATGGTAACACTTTAACATATGGTGACAAATAATTATGCAAAAAAATACCCAAATTGTGTAAAAAATAAAATCGTCCAGAAACAATAGGTCTTCCTGGTGGTTTGTTCAGATTTTTATGTATTTTAGGTAGACAATAAAAGTAGGCCATAGAACATTTATCAACCTGAAACTTGTTTTTAATGTCTTGACTATTAAAATAGCCTAACCTAAGACCTTTATGAATAAGTTCTTTATAAGATATCATAGCTAGATGATAACTATCCATGCCTGCCTTTTCATAGGTACTTTCATCATTAAGATGTTCCATACACATGTCAAAATAATCTAAATAATTCATGACAACTAATTTATTGCCTTTGTCCGCTGGCTTAAAAATAATCTTGTTCTGTTTACTTAATGTCATCAGAATCTTCCAATCATTGTACTGTATGTTATACTTTATATTGTTTTTATCCTTCATAAATTTATCATACATCACCTCAGTAAAATAATTAACCATTTTGATAAAATTAGAAACCTCGCCATGTAAAATATGTGGAATAAACTGACTAGAAGAAGGTACATTGGTAGTATCAAATTTAAAATACGCATTTACTAACTCTTCAGAAACACAGGAATAAAAACTATCTGAAGAAAGAGAACAGCTGTCTTCCATAGAATCATGTTCACCATTGTTAATTTGGCTAAAGAAATACTTAAGATATAATTTCCTACCAAACACATACACGTCTGTTTGTATGTCGTGTAACCTAGAAACTATGGTAGGAATGAACTTCAGTCCTTAATTTAAAACAAAAAGCTCTGAATCACTGAACTGATACTTAGACAAATTAACAACATAACTGCAAGTGTCTTTTTGTGGAGGGTTATCGTTTACCTCGTTTGTAACCCCCTGTCCTTTGTTGTTCATAACTGGCGTTGTGAGGAAATTCGCGCTGGCGTTTCTGTCCCTGTGTGCCAGTATGGAATGGAGGTGGTTCCTGACGAAAAGTCTGGCGAAAGGAATCCGTCTGCTGAGCTGCTGGAAGTCCAGGATAGTCTAAGTCTCCATATTCATCTTCTGTGGAAATATAACCGCCTTCCGATGCAGACGCTGATGAAGTGCGGTTCTGTGTGTGCTGATCTTCCTGGTGAAACCTAACTCGCTTACGAGACCTGTTCCGATTGGCTCTAGATAGAAAAGCCTTGTTGGACTCGTAGTCTCGTACATCTCTAAGCAATTTACCCTTTTTCCTTTCCAATAAAGTCAGCTCATATTCCTTAAGCTTATCGTTAGTTTGCTTAAGAAACTCATCCATAACAGAAGGAGAAACATGGGTAGATAAATCACTGCATAATTTTTTTATGTCAGCACACAATTCTTTTTGTTTGAGCTGATCTCTTTCTACTAAGATGTGGAGCCATTCAGTCACACAATGATGTGCTGCAGCAATCCAGTGTTTATGAAATGCTACATCAGTATCCAGAGATAAATTAAAGGGAGTGGTGGGATCTTTAAACACTCGCAAACCTCTGGGTGTGATGTCAATGTCTAAATCCTTTTGTAAGCCACAGATGTTGAAGAAAGTGGCAGTTTCTTTCCACATCTTTTTTCAAGTTCCATAAATAACAGTTTGCTTTCTGCATTTATTGAAATGGGAGTCTTTCTCCCCACATTAGAAAAAGGGTTGGGGAAACGTTGGCGTCTTTCATCTTCCCATTTCTCCCATGCAAAAACATTTTTGTCAGTAACATTCCTGAAATTAGTTTGACGCTCACCACGTTCTGAGGAGTTGCTAAGAAAATTGTCCAAAGATAACTGGGTACCTTCCACATTGTCTCGAAAAACTCTAGGAAGGTGAAGATGTGGATCCGTAGACATGTATAAAACAACTGGTAAGTCCAAAACCGAAGAAGACAACAACCAACAAGGAGGGAGGATCCACCAAAATGTAGTTTATTAAAACTCTCTGATGTCTCGGCCACAGCCTTCAAGGAGTACAAATAACACAAACCACTCTATCTATATATATACTAAAATACTTTGTCAATGAATTCAATTAAACAATCAATTAAAATAAAATTATGTAATTACATTCAATTTAACAGCATCTTCCAATTGAAATCTTCGTTTAAACCAAATGGGTGTAGTGTTTTGAATTTTAAAATATACGCAGCTTCTTTATGTTGCAAACATTGTTTAATGCTTGTATTTTCATGATTATAATATTTGACTTGTTCTAAAACACATCCTTTCAGCCCTTTGCTGTCACCATTGTGAAAATTCAAAAAATGCATAGCAACAGGACTTTCTTCTTTTTTATTTTTAATATCATTCACATGTTCTAGAAGTCTTGTCTTAAAAGCTCTTTTCGTTTCCCCTATATAAAATTTTCTACAGGGGCAACAAAGTGCATAAATTACACTCTCCGAATTACAATTGAAATTATTATTGGTCTCAAAAGGAATCCTATTAATATATGCAAAACTAGAAATAACAAACTGACATGCTTTACATTTGCCACACTGCTGTGTTCCCATTTTCTTCACACTATATAGTATTGACTCTGTTGGAAAACTAAACCTGCTTTTCACCAGAAAATCTTTAATATTCTTACCTCTTCGGTACCAGTGGACACCCCCCCTCACACTATTAACTCTTTGCCATATGGGGAAATGCTCAGAATTTCCCGTTTATGTAACAACAGTGAATCTTTTTATAAAGAATTACAATCATTATTTGACGCCTTTGTTCAGAGAGGCTACAGCACATGTTTGTTAGCTGATAGTTATAAGAAGTTTTTTGGTAATAATAACAAAATAACTGCTCAATTTTATAAAAAGGTTTATAACCATCAAAAAGTGATGAATGTGGTTCAACAAGAAAATGAGAGTATATATTTTGTTACCACTTATGGCTGTTTTGCGTCAGAGTTTACCGAACTATTTTTACAACTTTGGGAATACTTTAGTTCCCTTAATAGTGTTAACTTCTGGTTAAATGTGGATTTGAAATTTTCTTACCGAAGAGGTAAGAATATTAAAGATTTTCTGGTGAAAAGCAGGTTTAGTTTTCCAACAGAGTCAATACTATATAGTGTGAAGAAAATGGGAACACAGCAGTGTGGCAAATGTAAAGCATGTCAGTTTGTTATTTCTAGTTTTACATATATTAATAGGATTCCTTTTGAGACCAATAAAAATTTCAATTGTAATTCGGAGAGTGTAATTTATGCACTTTGTTGCCCCTGTAGAAAATTTTATATAGGGGAAACGAAAAGAGCTTTTAAGACAAGACCTCTAGAACATGTGAATGATATTAAAAATAAGAAAGAAGAAAGTCCTGTTGCTATGCATTTTTTGAATTTTCACAATGGTGACAGCAAAGGGCTGAAAGGATGTGTTTTAGAACAAGTCAAATATTATAATCATGAAAATACAAGCATTAAACAACGTTTGCAACATAAAGAAGCTGTGTATATTTTAAAATTCAAAACACTACACCCATTTGGTTTAAACGAAGATTTCAATTGGAAGATGCTGTTAAAGTGAATGTAATTACATAATTTAATTTTAATTGATTGTTTAATTGAATTCATTGACAAAGTATTTTAGTATATATATAGATAGAGTGGTTTGTGTTATTTGTACTCCTTGAAGGCTGTGGCCGAGACGTCAGAGCGTTTTAATAAACTACATTTTGGTGGATCCTTCCTTCTTGTTGGTTGTTGTCTTCTTAAGAAACATTATTATGTTTGTTGTTAAATACTTAGCTGCCTGAACAGACTTTGCCTTACCATGCTTTTTCCAAAAGCTATTAACTAGAAAACTCAAATGTATGCCATTATTTACAATTCTCATAGATTTGTCAAAAAAAAAAAAAAACACAAACATTATGAGTAACAGACCAAACTATGAGGTAAGATCAGAGACATTCTGAAAAAAACAGGGACAGTTGAGATTATCTGTGCTTCCTAGACATACACCCACAGGCACACACACTCATGCAAATGTGACCATAAATTACAGCCGTTTGTATATATGTGACTGTATACCTCCGAAGTACATCAACAAGTGAGTAAAGGACTATATCATCTAAGCTCACTGTTGTCAAAACACAATATGCAAACAGTGCAACCCACTGCATATCTAACACATGCCTTTGACCTCAAGAGTCAAAGAGAAAAATAATGGGGGACAACGGACAAAAATCAGGGACAAACACTATATATTTAGAAAGTTGCTGGATTAACAGGCTTTTCATTGGCATGCTTTTTCTGAATGCTACTCAGTGCTAAAACTCATACATCTGTAATTCTCACTGATTTGCCAAAAAACACAAGGAACATGCAAGCATAAAACTCAAATGACTGGCCTTATTTACTGAGTTACCAAAACACAAATGTTATAAGAAGCATAACAAAATGTCAGACAAAAATCAGACACAGTCTGTGAAAGCAGTAACAGCTGAGAGCATCTATGCTGCCCGCATATACATACAAATACGTATATACCTGTGTGTGTGCGTGTGTGTGTGTGTGTGTGTGTGTGTGTGTGTGTGTGTGTGTGTGTGTGTGTGTGTGCATGTGTATATATATATATATATATATATATATATATATATATATATATATATATGCGTGTGTGTCTGTGTATGTGTGTAACTGACACACACACACACACACACACACACACACACACACACACACACACACACACACTTAAATGTAATAGGGCTTGTAAAAAACATTGTATTTAAAATAGATAAATTATTAAATAAATAAAACTTGAATACAGGCATCTTTGGAGGCACCCAATGTTGTTTTATTGCAATTCTAGTCAGGCTGCCTCAGTCATCTCACTTAGAAACTGCTCCTCACTGTTTTTATACAGAAGCTTAAGGGATCCCTTTTTAAATGCCTTTTCTGTCTTTTAATTAGTTGCCTTAATCTCAATTTAAAATGTGTATATTACAAAGGTTCATTGGTTCATAGGACTATACTAGGCTAACGACCACTGGGGTCTCTATAAGCTTAGCTGAGCAACCCAAATGTGTCCCACAAGTTATATGTTTTACACATTTATATAGGGTGATTGCTGGTTATGACATGATTTACTGACTGACTCTGTCCTGTTTTAAAAACAGTCCAGTGATCAGAGCACGTCAATTTATTTATTTTTTGCTGCAATACAACTCTGAAGAACTCAGATTTTTGCCTATGCACAGTAACATCTGAGGAGTTAAGCACTCCAGTAATGAAATAAACAAAATAAAATAAACATAGCATTAAAATAAGTAAAATAATTATAATTATATTTAGTTTTTCCACTGAAGGGCTGCAGTTCAGCAGTAATTACCAGGAGCTGACATGGAAGCCTACAGACATTAACCAACAGTAGAATCAAAGTAGAGACCTGTACAACTCCAGATCACAGAGATCAACACCTGAAAAATGAATGCATGCAACTACATTCAGCATATAGCAACAAGTGTAAAAATCACTCCAATCAGAAATGCTGCAGTGTGACTATAATGGTGCATGGTCAAGCTATCCTTGTTTGGTACTCTTGAATGCAGCTGAGACTTGGAGAAGGATGGCACTGAAGAACAGTGGTGATCCTTTCTGACTGCACAGCCATTATCCACTTCATCTAAGGTGGGCTCAGTACTATGTCAGCATCTGAATCCAGATTGCTAAGGATCAAGGAGGCCATAAGTAGATAGACACGATTCAAGTTAGATTTATATACATGGCAGCTGCCTAATACAGCTAACCATGTCTGCAATAAATACATCCAGTCTAGTTCTGGTATTACCAGTAGTTGCAGCAGTGCCCACCTTACCTTTATAAAAAAAGTGTGCATACTTTTGAACTGCAATATGTTATCTAAAATCAATATTTCATGTCCATAAATCTAGACATTATTTTTTACTTGCCTGAACAGTATTAGCATTTCCATGCAAGTTTTTACCTTTTAAAAGGGAAAGTATTCTACTAAGCACTTTGTGAGATTTTTTCTCTGATTATGTTTTTTTTTCAGATTTTGAGCAGAAGTTGAATTATTTTTCTTTTTCTTCTGCTTCCTCCTAACAAGTAATTCTAGAGTGCTGGTCGGGCTGACTATGGACTGAGGAAGTTTCCCCAAGTCATACTAATGATGGCATTTTTTTGAAAGAAAAGGACAAACATGTTTTAAACTTTTGATACTATAACTCTAATAGTAAATGCTGTTTAGTAGGTTACAGGTGTATTTTCAAACATATTGGAATTCATTCATCAATTTAAGCAGGAGGTCCCCTTGTACAATTTTCAGCAACAACAAAAACAAAAGCAAAATAGCAGACTGATTAGTTGCAAACATAATATCAGTATATACAAATGATAAAGTACCTGGTCTAAAATGGCATGTAGTATGCCAAAACTGTAACCTAAAGTTGGATTTACACATAACATGCAATATGAATGTTAAAAGGACAAGAAATAAACAAAAGAAGAAATACTACAATTAAATACGTTGCTAAACATGCATAAATATTATGGCAATTTGAAACAGTCTGCATTTCTCAAAGGCTTTCAGCCACAAAACCCAGTCATAGGAGAACTTATGAAATTATGAAAGTCAACATATTTTCTCCCTCAGCACATGGTGATTTGATGATGTCAAGACTGCAGTCACAAGAATGTTGCCTTGCCTAATAAAATGCACAGCTATACTTCTAATATAATAGCAGCTTAATAATGACAGCTTTTGAATATATGCAGCATTTTTAAACAAGAAACATCTTTATTAAACCATCACTTATGACGCAGGCAATCATACATTTAGATAAATGAAAACAAACTACACTGACACAATCCTAGTCGCAACATTTTATATCACAAACCATGCAGACACACTCTCAGTTGCAAACATTACACATTATCCAAACTAGTAGAAGTCCTATATCCACCTTAAATGGAAATCAATTATAATGCACCATGTCAGACTATGATAATGAAAGGACTTTGAAACCTTACATCTGGTACCCATGTATAAAGTACCACATGTCATCCCCTTTGAGGCTATTTAGGTACAAAGTATATTGAAGAATAATGTTCTATCCATAGGCATTTCAGTGTAGCTCAATGTTGATTGCAGCTGTAGAACATACCCCTTGCACAAAGAACGTTGGTGATGCCATGTTTGCATCAAGAAAAATATTTCTTCATCATCAAGAAATACATAAGATTTTTAGTTTTGATATAATGACAGCTAACTATATGTATTCTGGGTATCTGCTGCATTCCTCCCTTTGAATAGAAGTCATATACCCACCCATTATGGAAAATGAGTGCTATTCAGCATGCCAAGCTATGATTGTGAAATATCTGTGATATTCAACATTTGGTATTGGTATATAAAAACCACATGTTAGCTTCTGTGTGAGAACTTTAACAAAACTTTTGAGAAATAATGAAAAGATAATCAGGTATACAATGTTCTTAAGACTGCCATTCTACCCATATAGATTTTCATTTCTGATTGCGGTTATAGAACATGCCCCACTCTAGTAGGTTTTGGTCATTACATATTTGGAGCAAGAAAAAATGATTTTTCATGCTGATATATTTTGTTTTGGATTTTGTAATGACAACTAACTAAAGATATAATGTGGGCATGTGATGAATTTTCTACTCCAAAAAATAAATCATATAACCATTTTCAACATAAACTGAATAGAATGCAATGCACCAGACTGTAATAATGAAATGAATCTGTATTTGTGGCCTATGTATAGAAGGTTATTTGTTAGTGCTCATTTTAGACATTGTGGTAAAATTTTCAGGGAATTACAATACAGTAGAATGCACCTAAGGCAACCAATCTGACTTTAAGAATTAAGTCATGGGTCAATTCTGAAGTTAAAGCATACCTCAAGTTTTGATCATGTTTGGTCTGAAGTAAAAAAAGTGATAATCAGTGAAATGTGTACAATTTTTAATTCTAATGGAATAATGACAGCTCAGAAAATATATACTCTGGATATATGGCTACATTCCGCACCCTAAAGGTTCATAGGTTAGTACTAAGCTAACTGCCCTTGCGAGGCATTTTAAGCCTAGTCAATTATCCCTTGTGAGACTCAAACGCTGCACCTTGTGCTTGCAAGACAAACACCTTAACCATTAGGCCACCCTCCCAACCCCCAAAGAAGTCATATATCTACCTAGATGAAAACCTTGAGTAATACATCATGCCAGATTAGCACTTAGAAATGACTGTGCATGTCAGTGTCTAAAAGACTATATTTTGAATTCTGTTGAGACCTCTAAAGAAAACCTTATAAGACTATCATTGAGCATTCAGGTACACAATACACTTATAACCGCCATTCCACTTTTGGTGATTTAACTGCAGCTCAATGTAAAATTTGATTGTAGTGCAGTGCTCTCTCTTTAGCATATGGAGTTTTGGCCATAATATATCAGAAGAAAGGAATATTTCCTTACCAATTAAAATATATTACTTTTACTTCTGATGTCATGATAATGCTTTAAAGATGTAACCCGACATATGCTGAGATTTTAATGAGTTGGTCCCATGAAGATGGTCAATGCAGACATTAATAACTACCCCCAATCAAAAGGGAATTTGTTAATGGAGCAGATGGCCATAATTGGTAATATACTGACAGATGGCAGATATAAATACACAAGAAATTTCCTGCAGCTTCAGGATGATCATTTAGGTATGTGTTCATTTTTAAAGTCTAATGTATAGAGGGTTTTTTGTAACCATGGAAAGTCAGCATGTAAGACAACAGAACCTGAGACATCTCTGATTTATGCATTTAAGGTAATATCTGACTAATCTAGCTAATATAATGATTTGTCTAGGAGATAGCTGTTTCTCAGTATCCTATGACAATGATGGAACTTTAAAACATAAAAATGATAGACTGCTTTCAAGTTTCCATTAAAAACTATGTACTTACCATTACAGTGATCCATGTATCACTTGTGGACAGCCAGCTCAATGGTTCCCTGAGCTGCCCTCCCACTTCTCGTTGTTGGTGTGTAAAAACTGAGGTGATCCCTTCCGTACTGCTTGTCCACTTTTTATTATCTCTAAACAGATGCCCATGAATGGATCTAGTAATCAAAGGACGAATTAATCTGTAGCCTGGGAAGCAGACTCCGTCCATTGGTGTAAATCGATTGCGGTGTGCTTCTGGGATCCTAGTGTTCTCAGGTACCTTCCTTCACATAGAAATACTTATTTACCCCATTTTGGTGGGAAAAAAAGGAACCCCCATCATGGTCTCATCTGTAGCACCGGGGGATCCACCTGGTTCGTGCGTTCACCCAGGACAGCTGATATCAGGATTTTACACTTCTGCTTACTTTCCTCTGTTACACAGCTTACCATCTTTCTCAAAAAACAGTCAGTATTGTGAAGAGTGAATTACACAGAAACTACTCAACTGTGAGAGTGCAACCGCAAAACATCACTAACAATGACACTTGGTGTGACTGACCTCCTTTTGATCAGAGCAACTACCAGGAACTTTTTGGTGCTCTTGACAATTCTTTTCTAGTTGCCTATGCCATTGGCATGTTTTTTAGTGTTTTTTTTGGAGAGCATTGCATTTGCATTCCTACCTGACTAGTGGCATGCTACTTAGTGGATTATTCACAGCTCTATTTGGCCTGGGATTCTACTGGAATATTCATTCCTTCTGGTTCTATGTACTCATTCAGATCGCAAATGGCTTGGTGCAGACAACAGGATGCCTGGCAGTGGTTACTTGCATTGGAAACTGGTTTGGGAAAGAGAAGAGAGGATTTATCATGGGTATCTGGAACTCTCATACCTCTTTTGGCAACATCTTGGGGTCTCTCATCGCAGGAGTCTAGGTTTCTTCTGCCTGGGGTCTGTCTTTCACTGTGCCAGGAGTCATTATTTCTGTTATGGGACTTATCTGTTTTTTCTTCCTAGTGGAACATCCAGAAGATGTGGATTGCTGTCCTTCTCAACACCATGAAGGACCTGAACACACAACATTACTCAGAAATGGTAGTGGTGAAGGAACTCTTTTGGAGCCCAAACCAAGCAGCAGAGGGCAGTATCAACACACCCACAGAGTGGGGCACTGTCATTGAAGGACCCACTGCCATCAGCTTTATAGGTGCCCTTAAAATTCCAGGTTTGATGAAGTTCTCCCTCTGCTTGCAATTTGCCAAGCTTGTCAGCTACACCTTCCTTTACTGGCTGCCACTGTACATTGCCAATGTAGCACATTTTGATTCCAAAGTTGCCGGAGATATGTCTACGTTCTTTCATTTTGGAGGAGTTTTAGGTGGGATCATTGCAGGTATAGTTTCTGACTACATGGGATGGAGAGCGACAACCTGCTATGTGATGCTCATTGTAGCAGCTCCCATGTTGTTACTGTATAACAATATCAGTCAGAATGGAATTGGAACCACAATTGCTATGCTGATTGTGTGTGGAGGTCTGGCAAATGGTCCATATGCTCTCATCACTACAGCCATCTCAGCTGACCTGGGAACCCATGAAAGCCTTTGTGGAAATGCAAAAGCATTCTCTAAAGTGACTATCACAGAAGGAACAGGATCCATTGGTGCTGCATTGGGACCTCTGTTTCCTGGACTGATTTCTCCCACTGGCTGGAACAATGTTTTCTTCATGTTAATAACTGCTGACATTCTGGCATGCCTGTTACTTTCCCAGCTGGTTTTCAAAGAAGTATGTGGCTGTTGTGGACACAGTTCAAGACAAAGAGGGTTCAAAGAATTCTGACAGGAGGTCCATTACTTGAAGGACTGCCAGAACAAATTTACAGTTCCCTAGTAAAGCTATTTCACCACTACTTAGCATATTGTAATATTTCATCAGTTGCACTAGGATGCCATGTTCAATTAGTAAACAGTTCATCGAGGTATTAGTCATATAATTAGCCTTTGTCAGACAGGATTTTGAGAAGGGGTTTGGTCAGAGCACCCAGTGATTCCTATCTTCTGCAATCCCAGCCCAAAGCAGAAGTCATGATCCCGCCAAACTATGACAGTGAAATGCAATGAATCCATGCATTTACCTATGTTTAAATGGCCATATGAGAAGCCATGTTGGAGAATTATTTAAAATAAAATAGTAGGAAATTAGAATAGCATATGCACATAACAAAACACTCATGTCATTCCACCTTTAGTTATTTCAGTGCAGCTTACTACTGAATTTGTCTGCATACTAATGTGCCTGTTATCACATGAAGCTCTGTTCATGCCACATTTGTTCTTTGGTGAAATGTTAATGATTTCTACTTTGATGCAATAATAGTATAACAGAGATATATTTTGGGCATGTCCTGCATTACCTCAGTGAGTGGAAGTCATACATCCACCTCTAAAAGAAAGTAACTATATACACCATACCTGATTGTGCCAGTGAAATATTTGTGAAACTTGCCACTTGGTGTCTATGTATAAAAGGTCACATGGCAGTCCCTATCAAAGTGTTCTTTATAAAACCTCTGCAAACCTGCAACAGATACTCAATTGCAAATTGTAACAAAGATTTTGCCCTGCTCTCAGCAATGTTACAATGACTCAGTGATGAGTTTCACTGCAGTGCACAGTATCACTCACTTCAAGGACTTTTGCTCTAGAATGTCTTCAGTCACAAAATATTTCTTTGGAGACATATGTATGGTTGTTTACTTCTCACATAATAACAACATAATAAAGATATTCTGGGTATGTGCCACATTCCTCAATCTAGTTGGAAGTCATATACTACTACAACTTGACAGTCAGTCTTGCACCTTCCAATGGTCATGTAATGGCCATGTAGTCATAATGGTGGTCCCTATCAATACAGTGTTATAGCTTACAAACTACAGGTCTCTAGATTTTGATACAGGAATAACACCAGAATTCAGGATCAAACAGAACAGAAGGTTTGTTTGATAATGGATTGTTTTTTAATCCTGTGTCAGCAGCTGTATACTTATGAGTTTGTTTTTGAGGGTATCTTTACAGAACACTGGGCAGACAAATATCTCTGAAAGTGTTTTGACACTTTCTAGAAAACAATTTGGACAGACAATATGGTTATATAGTTATACACTGTACTTAGACTGTGATATTAGATGTAATATGTAATAGGACACCTTCATACTGAACCTCTAAGTACCAAGTCACAATTCCCAGAAAATGTTTTTGTCTACTTTAGCATTTCATTCACTTAGTTATTCACTGATTAATCCAGTTTGGGTCCATGCGACGGGGGAGCCTATTCTAGTGCACACTGAGTACAAGGCAGAAAAACTATTCCTATCCTAAGACACACACACACACACACACACACACACACACACACACACACACACACACACACGCACGCACGCACGCACGCACGCACACACACACACACACACACACACACACACACACACACACAGACACACACACCCTTCCAGGTAATTTGGAAGAGTGTCAGTTCATCTATGGGCAGTCTTGCGATATGAAACAAAAATAGAGCAGCTAACAAATCCAAAGTTAGCACATTGAGGATATGCAGAGTTTTTTATTTATCTATTTGTTTATTTTTTGCAGTTCTAAATTTAAAGTTTTCTACTTTCTGAGTTAAGCTGCAAGAAGGTACTGACTGGAAAGTCACTGCTGACTTCAGGTTCTTTTATAGCCCATAGCTTTATCTTACAATCGTGGCCACTGACACGATGGGACATGTTTCATACAAAAATGCTATCCAGCTCCCAAATATAACCACATCTACATTATTTACTCATGAGGGTTTATTGTGCCTATTGCCTGAGAAATTAGTGACTCTTGAAGGCTATTGTACTCCAACTGACTCAGCATCTGGGAAGGATGTGTAGGAAGAGGCCCTACTCCATCTGACATGATGGTTTCCTAAAAGTCAGTGCATGTCATGAAACATGGAGCAGGAGTGGTTCCATCATCACCCCCAGAGAGTGACTTCACCCAAGCCTGCTTCTGTGTTTAGCCCAGCCTTCATTGCTGCTAATCGAATGCAGTCCCCCTTAACCTCCAAAGAAGAGGTGAGAAAACTTCATTCTTCCAATCTTGCTGTGGCATCAGCAGGTGCTTCATCATACACAGATCACCTCATTCATAGTCAGAGCATTAACTATCTGTACCAGCAGAGCTAGCAAGGATGCAAAGGTTCTAAACAGAAATAACACTGGGAACTGCTGAACCAAACTCTGTCAAGCAACAATGCTAACTGCTGTGTCACTGTGCTAGTCATGTATTAATGTTGTAAATGGTGACAAATGTCACTGTCAGGGAGAAATAAGTATTTCTGATATTATCAAAATACAATATATCCACTTCATGACAAAAGTAAAAAAAATCTCCATATATATATATATAAATATATATATATATATATATATATATATATATATATATATATATATATATATGTGTGTGTGTGTGTGTGTGTGTGTGTGTGTATATAGAGATACTTCTAAACCTCAGAATCCCATATAAGTGAAATTCATTTTCACAAGACCAAAATAGCGAAACCTTGAATTGCCAAACGGCAAATTTTTCTCAGGGTAATTAAACACTTGCCCAAAATTAAACAAAAAACACACTGTAGTAAATAAAACCCACCTAGGTGGGGGCTGTGCCCCCTAAACCCCCCTAACTATATCTACCAACTCCAGGGATGCACTACAGTGGAGAAAAGGGCATGCTGGGAAAATGTTTACTTACCCAGGGAAAAATTAGCTTTTCGGAAATTCAAGGTTTTGGTATTTTGGTCTCGCAAAAATAAGTTTTGATTATCTGGGATTTTGAGGTTTAGAAGAGGATCCATGTATGTATATACATATATATATATATATATATATATATATATATATATATATATATATATGAGAGAGAGAGAGAGACTTCACAGAACTGGTTTTAAACATCCATATTAAGATACTCAGTATCTTGAAATTTTTCTTGTTAATAATGGTCCCTCTTATACAACTCCACTGGAGTCATTCTCTATTGTCAAATCAAATTGTAAATTAGTGATTTTAATATATAAAACTGGAGTTACCACCCTGGGAATAAGTACATCAGTATTCAGGGACTTCTCAGAAGGAAAATCTCTGCAGCCACTTGGTGACTTATATCCCAAGCCAGAATGACAAATGCCATTACTTTCAAATTCTATAGTCTCCTAAATAGTAATATAGAAAAAGCAAATAATTTTCTCAAGTACTAAATTTAGTGGAAAATGTAAAAACAAACTCTTATTGTTGAACAAGCATATACATAAACCTTACAATAAAATTAATAAAATGTTGTCTTAAGAGGGTGCTCAGATATGCTACCAAACAACTTTAGAAAGCAGTTAGAAATTGTAGAGCTGTTTATGAACTCAAAATGGTCACTGATACTGAAAGTAATTATACATCCTTACATAGCTAAGTTAGAAAGCTAAGAAATAATACCCATAATTGTTTAGACCCGAGTCGCAGTAATATATTTGATCCCAAAGAAAGAACTAATATCCTAGACAACAAATTTAGTGTGAATTTCAAGTCACCTATCATTATAACTGCCCCCTGATTCCTCAGCTCCAGATCCTTTTCCCCCAAAATCATAATGTAAGAAGTCTTAGCAGCCCTTTTTAAAACAAGGAACACCACATCCATAAGTCTTGATAATATACACAGAAACTTAATAATTGGGTCAGGGAAAAACAAAACACCATTCTACACCTATTTTGCTTTTGTAAAATAATGGTTTCTCAAGGAAAAGTAAAAAGGACTTTAATCTGTATCAACAAATTAACAGGTCACATTGGTGTGACAAGTTCTTATCCCCACATATGCCACACCAATAGAATAAACTACCCCTTCAAATTAACACAGTAGTACCATAGCTACATTTAAGACTAACCTAGACAGCTGAATGGCAGCACATAAATTCTTCATAAGCCTACCTTGCAAGACCCTTCCTGATGCAGGAGGGATTGTGTGATGCTGGCTGCTCTGGGCATTATTGTTTATGGACTGACCAGTGATTTCCTGGTGTCTATCTACAATCATATGACTCTGTCTGTCACCGATTGAGTAATATCCCTTTGCTTTTACAGTCTGCCTCAACACCACTGACCTCCAACTTAGTCCTTAATCCATTGTCTTCCCTTTTCAAAGGGTGAGAAATAAAGGCCACATCAATTTTGTTGGCCCTTTTTCTCTTATATACAACTGCCCTAATCCAAATCACCATAACAATTTAAAAAAAGGACCACAGCTGTAGGTAGCAGTTATTGTAACTTCTACTCACATATATTCTTGGTCTTCTGCTAGTATTTGTAGTTACAAGAATACTTACAAGAGAAAAATGACCCTGAGATTGGGACCATCAAATGACTTGAGATCTCCATGTAAATACTAAGTCTTGCTGCTTTGAACAACCAGATTCAAGATTAACTCAAAATTGCACAGGTCATGGACTGACTAACACTGGTGTGGTATTATGTGTGTGTGTCGGGGGGGGGGGGTAAGAAATCATGTGACTGAATAACATGGTATCTTTTTAGTGTGAAGCTATAGCTAAATTAGTTTGCTAGTACAACTCATGTAGTAGCGAAATAAATGCACTTAAAGTGTTCTGTGGCTGAAAAAGTATATTGACAAATTTTAAGTAAAAAGTGCATGTCAAAACTGAGTTATCTCAGCACCTACTGTTTCATTATTAACAGTTGTGCTGAGATAATTTGCTGACTTCTGCTAAGAAGTAATTTTATGTTAGGCCATTGCCTCCATGGGCAGAGACTAATATTGTAGAGGATATTGTAGTGTTACCATTTAAAATCTTGGGACTCAACTTGCCAAGTCCCAAAATGTAGTGACCGAATGGCTGAAAATCCAAACTTACATATACTAAGTCTGAAATTGCCATTTATTTTGAATATTCCCTTTTGTCCAAGGTATGGGAGTTCTGGAGTTGGTTTGTGTATATATGTATTTCGAATTTCTTATGGTCGAGACCATAAGATCGAAGTTTTGAAACTTCTAACAGTTTAAACAGACATCACTGTACAGCATGGAGCTGTATATTTACCATTTTCCTTGCTGTAGTGCAATCTTGGAGTTGGTATATTTAATTAGGAGGGGGTGTGGGGGGGCAGGGTGACTTGCCCTCTCCGCAAAAAATGTAAATAAAGATTTTTTTGTTTTTATTTTATTATTTACATTTCAAAGATTCAAAACTTATGGTGCTGACCATAAGAAATTTGAAGTTTCGAAACTTTGAAATTTAGTAGACCCAAACACACACACATAGTGTGTGTGTGTGTGTGTGTGTGTGTGTGTGTGTGTGTGTGTGTGTGTGTGTGTGTGTGTATATATATATATATATATATATATATATATATATATATATATATATATATATATAAGTCAAAAACGAAAACAATACCACCAAAAACTCAGTAAGTGTGTCCAGAAAATCGAAATATACAAAAACATAAACCAATAAGGACACAACTACGGCTGCTACTTCCAGTGTAGAAAAACGTTACTAGTGCACAGAACACACAAGTGCTTTCACAAACTTGCTTCATCAGGTGTAATAAAAGAACACTCTAAAATTCACACCATTTAAATACCTTCTAAAGTCATATGAGATCTTCCAATTAACAGAATTAAAGAAAAACTGCACAAATAAAAAAAATATATAAAAAAATTATATTGAAACAAAAACAAAAAAGCATTCATATTAAATAAAATAAAATAAACTCAAACAAAAATGACTTCCTAAGAGGTCTGGACTTCAATTTGGGTCTGAGAGGTACACATTAATTTAATCTACTCCCTACATCGGCTCTCATTTTAACTATCCATGTGGATTCTAGTTCTTCTGTTCTTAACCATATATCACCCAATCTAACATTTTCATATATCCTTCCTATTACCAAAAACTTAAAATGATGGGTCAGATCTGTGTTATTAACATGTTTAGCAAGGGCATTAACACTACTCATCTTGCTAATGCTATAAATGTGTTCCCTTATACGATCCTTAAAGGGCTTAGCTGTTTTGCCAATACAAAATGTACTCCACTATTTAATATGAATGTTTTTTGTTTTAGTTTCAATATAATTTTGTTGTTTTTTATATATTTTTATTTGTGCAGTTTTTCTTTAATTCTGTTAATTGGAAGATCTCATGTGACTTTAGAAGGCATTTAAATGGTGTGAATTTTAGAGTGTGCTTTTATTACACCTGATGAAGCAAGTTTGTAAAAGCGCTCGTGTGTTCTGTGCACTAGTAAAGTTTTTCTACACTGGAAGCAGCAGCCATAGTTGTGTCCTTATCGGTTTATGTTTATGTATATATATATATATATATATATATATATATATATATATAGATATATATATATAGATATATATATATGTGTATAAATAAGTTTAGGGGTGGGGGCTTGCCCTCCACATTGTAGGTGTAAAAGTGCAGAGTGTTTAATTCTTGCAAGAAAATGTTTAAAGGAAAATAACAATGTTCAATATTCATATTTCTCCTGAATTTTCAGTTTTCTTTTCTGTCTCTTATTACTCAAAATGACAATCTCAAGAATTCCTTAGGAAGCCGTGTTGTAGTAATATTTTCCTTCTATGTTTTGCAACATTAGAATTCAGTATAAAGGAAGAAGTTTAGGAAGGGTTCAAGACAAATCCACAGGGTTTTTTTGGAAAGATATATGTGGAGCAAAGTTGCTAACTTGAAAACTATTTAGTTTCAGTAGGTATTGCATATATTCACTTTCATTTTTGTGAAATGGGCCTGTACACATTTGCTGCCTGGACCACACAGAGGTCATGTAAAAATCTTGTTGCAGATTTTTCCTTAAAATAAACTATTGGTTCCTTTAGTCATAAATAGTCTGTACATCTTAAAATGACTGATAGCGAATTCAAATCTTTGGCACATTTCTTCATAAAATAATGAGTAATAAGGGATCTAGTACATAGTCCAGTGATAAAATCATATGAATGGTGGATGGGATAATATGTAGTCTTGCATGTACCATCTTACTGTGTATCATGTGACAATTGTAGAACCAATTATAAAAGTTATCTGCTAACCAGATAAGCATTATGTATTAAAGTAAAAAATGATACGTGCAGGGTAAGACCATCAGTGCAATTCCCATGTCTATACATGACCATCAGTACTGTTTCCATATCTCTACATGTGGTTCACATAACTATCACTTGCTGTGTAAAGTTCTGAAGTCATGCTTTCCTGAATCAGATGTCACATTTTAGACAGAGTGCCCTCGGTTTGGCTGATGGCCAGCTTTCTGGACAGGTGAATGAAATAGTCACTGTTCATTAACCAAGAGGTAGATATAGCTTTTGCTTAAGTTGTTTGCATTTTGGCTGCAGTATTCTTATGGAATAATGCTACCAGACGGCTTAGTGGTTAAGGTCTTTACCTCCCATTCACAAGGTACAAGGTTCGATCCTGACCTACGACCAATGCCTGTTTGGAGTTTGGATGTGCTCCCTGTGTCTCTGTGGGGTTTCTCCCATGTCCGAAAAACATGCTGAGTGTTTCCATCTCAAACTCACCAATGAATGGAGCTGTGGGCCACAGCACAGACTCTACATGGTGCCCTATAAGGGGAAGAGTTGTACAGACCAACCGCTTTTGCATCTACTGTGGTGCGCAGTATCCTCAAGATAGGAGAACATGGATCACAGACTGCATGCTGTGGCAGGGCTAGCCACTTGACGGTGTAAAATATGGCTCTAGGTGATTCGGTCGTGTTGATTAATGTTACCAAAAATGGGCATGGGTAGTTACTAATGATAAGTGGGTTGAGGCCCCGGCCTACTCTGGCCCACGCCAGGGACCCATGCTAATGGTGGGAGAGGTATAAGTGCCCCTATTGGCCAGTGTGTGCCTGCCATGAAGCCCAGCAGCCCGAGGTCAATAAGCTACTGGCTGGCCGGTGTCTAGTTGCCCAGTATGGGTTACCTGGGATAGCTATGTTGAGCAAAAGCTGGACATAAAACCAACCAACCTGACAAACATGAACTGAGAATTGCTACGCTTAATGTAGGTTCACTGACAGGACCCAGCTTGGAAGTGGATGACATGATGATACGGAGGAGGCTGGACATCCTATGTATCCAGGAGATGATATGGAAGGGCAAAGCAGCAAAGCCACTTGGCTTGGGATCCAGGGTCTACTATTCAGGTGGAGGGCAGGCTAGAAATTATGCAGAAATTGTGGTGAGAGAGAGCCTTCAGAAGGCACTACGGGATATCATCAGAATTAATGACAGACTAATGGCAGTCAGACTCCAGTGTAATGATAGGGCAGCATTCATAATCTCAGCCTATGCCCAACAGCAGAGTTGTGATAGTGAGGAAAAGAGTGCATTCAGACAGCAGTTGCAGGACTTACTAGTTAAAGCAGGACAACATGAATTGGTGTTGATACTGGGTGACTTGAATGCACATATCGGGACAGACAGAACAGGATATGAGGACTGCCTGGGTCCACATGGGTCGGGAAATAGGAATAAAAAAGGAGAAGCCATTCTAGACTTCTGTTTGGCAAATGGCTTCATAGTAGCCAACACATGGTTCAGAAACAGAGACAGTCACAAGATCACATACAAGAGTAGTCAACATGCAACTCAGGTAGACTTCCTCCTAGTAAGGAAAAGGCACTGGGGCAAAATCCATGATTGCAAAGTCATCCCCAGTGAAACAGTTGGCCCACAGCATAAACCACTAGTTGCCACAATCAGCTGAAAGCAGTGGTTAGAGAAGGCTCTAAGGTCAACAGAGACCAGGGTGAAGACCTCGAAGTTGACTGGAGAGAAAGTACAACAGTTCAAGGAATTACTCAGGGCTCTAGCACCCCAAGAAGAGGAGGAAATAGGTGGAGTTGAAGAAGAATGGTAGCGCCTAAAAACAACATGTGTTAGGACTATAGAAAAGATATGTAGCTGAGCCAGGTATGGAAATAAGGTACATAAGGAAAGCTGGTGGTGGAATGCAGAAGTCCAGAAAGTCATCAAAAGAAAAAAGGAGTGCAGGAAGAAGTGGGAGACAGAAAAGACTGACCAGACCAGGCTAGGAAGGACTACTGGTTGGCTAACAAAGAAGCTAAGAAAGAAGTTGCAATAGCAAAGAATAGGGCATCAGAGGCACTCTACCAACTTCTGGAAAGTGACTCAGTAAGAGGCACAAATAAACTATATCAGGTTGCAAGGCAAAGACAGAAAGATAAAGGAGATAGTCAGACCCTCTTCATAAGGGATGCCAGCAACAACCTGCTCACCTGCCCAGAGGACATCAAAGGCAGATGGAAGGAGCATTTCCAGCAGCTTCTGAATGAAGAAAACCCCACAGAAGCTGTATTGCCCCAGAAACAGCCTACAATGAGAGAAGAAGAGGAACCCACCCTAGAAAAAGTAAGAACAGCACTAAGGAAGATGAAGTCAGGGAAAGCAGCAGTCTCAGATGAGGTCACAGCAGATATGATAAAGATGCTGGGTAAGATAGAGGAGAAATGGCTCCTGAGGGTACTAATAGCAGTGTGGAGAGAAAGGAGTATCCCAGATAACTAGAGAATAAGCATACTCACGCCAGTGTACAAGAACAAAGGGAACATCCACAACTGTGGTCAGTACAGAGGCATCAAACTCCTATCACATTGCATGAAAGTTCTGGAGAGGGTGATTGAGAAACGGATACGCAGAGTAGTAGAATGTAAGATGGGGGATGAGCAGTTTGGATTCAGATCAGGATGCAGCACAATGTACCCGATATTTGCACTGAGACAGATACTTGAGAAGAAATTAGGGATGAGGAGAGAGTCCAACTGGACATTCCTAGATTTGGAGAAAGCATATGACAAGGTCCCAAGAAAGCTGATCTGGACAGTACTGCAGTGGTCTGTAGTCCCAGAAACATTGGTAGAATTAGTGCAGGCTATGCACAAGGACCCAATGACTCAAGTACGGATGGTGTTCAGCCTCACAGAGGGGTTGCCAGTGGGTGTGGGTGTGCATCAGGGTTCAGCTCTCAGCCCACTGCTGTTCATACTGGTGATGGGCTACATTAGCAAACAGGTTGGAGGGGTTGGATCAACAAAGCTGCTGTATGCAGATGATGTGACAGTACAGGCAGACTCTGAGCTAGACCCTTAGCAAAGGATAGGAGAATGGAATGCAAATCTGAAGGCACATGGGATGAAACTAAGCACAGATAAGGTGGTGGTAATGGCAGCAAATTGGGGAAATCAGTAGAAGCTGAGACTAGAGATAGAAGGGAAGCTAGCAGAACAGGTAAACAGCTTCAAGTATCTGGAAGGAATAGTTGAGGAGAAGGGTAGGCTGAATGAAGAGGTCAAAGCTAGAATCACAGGGGCTGCAGCCAACTGGCATAGAGAATTAGGTGTAGTCTATGACAGAAGAATGACAAAAAAGCTGAAAAGTAAGTTGTACAAGACAGTGGTGTGACCAGTACTACTGTATTGTACAGAAACCTGGGTAGCAAAGGCAGAGCAGTTGAAGAAGCTAGAGGTGATGGAAATGAAGTGCCTGTGAAAGGTGGTAGGATGCACACTGTGGGACAGACGAAAAAATGAGGACATAAGAGCAGAAGCCAAAGTAGCTCTAATTGCAGAAAAGATCAAAGAGAATAGACTATGGTGCTTTGGGCACATGTGTAGAAAAGCAGAAGACAATCTGGTGAGGAAGATTTGGGACAGACAGGAAGAAGGTAAGAGGAAGCAAGGACATCCACCAAAGTGGTGGATGGATTGTGTGAAAGAAGATCTGCAGCAGTCAGGCATGAATGTTGAAGAAGGTCGGAGTGTGGAACTGAACCGAGAGAGTTGGCGACAGTTAACACAATACCCCGACCCCATGTAGGGAAAAAGGGGGCTGATGATGATGATGATGATTCTTATGGAATAGAATGTGCTAAACTAGTTAGAAGCATATCTGCAACTTACTGTTTTTCTGTATTGTACTTTCTAAGGTTGTAGAAACATTCTGCGGCCTTTCAGAATGGGGTAATTTGTTCCCCCTTCTTCTGATCCAGAGTTTTTCTATTTCACAAGTCTTTCACACTTTTTGGAAAAGGCCCTCTTGGCAAACGCTGAAAGACTTTGAAGACAATGCTTTTTTTTTAAACACCTTTATTGAATTCACTTGTGACATAGGCACATTTACATTTATATAAAAGAAATCAAACTGTATTAACAAGTTAAAATTAACAAACATTCTTCATATATATTGCTATCTATCTGATTCTTAGCTCGCTGCCATGACAGCAAAGAATCATATAATTTAATCCTGAGTCTTACTTTTAAAACTTCTCCTGCTGTATTTAGTTGATATGCATTTATTAACAAGCATCTTCCATTTCTTTGCATCTGTTTTCTTGTGAAGATGCTCTCCTCTGTAAACAGCCATCAGTTATAATTTCTGGAAGCAACTATTTTCCATGTATTTATTGTTTTCCTTTTCTCCACCTTTCTGTAATGTTAGCAATGTAATGAGAAATCACCTTGAAGATGTGAGTTGGTGAGACTTCAAGTTAATGACTAGGTATATGCTGCATGGAGGATATGAAGACTGGAAAGTTCTTCACACTTTATAGAATCATAGAATGTACAAGGCAAATGGACCATGTGGTCATTTACTCCTTGCCCGTAACTACCCTTACACCTTACCTCCTTTTTCAAGGAGCTGTAGGTCATTCATACCTGGGTAAATTTATGAACATCCAACCAATTGCCTAATTCCTTCTTTAAAAAAGATAGTGTACAACATTGCTTGACCTGGAGATAAAGTTTGTTACAGAGAAGCAGTAGTTACTATGTGAAAAATGTATTTCTTCGCCATGATTTATTTGCTGAAGCAGAGTCTGATTTCTGGCTGAAGTGTTCACTGGACTCTTTGACTTGTGGAGAAATAAGAGGTCTTAGACTACAGAATCCCTCACAGTCCAGAAGGCAAAGCACAGATCACCCCCATGGAGTCTATAAGAGTCGGAATACAGGGATAATGCCTCCAGCTTCTCTCAGTAACTCTGGTTCATTAGGCCCATGATCTTTTTTTGTAAGGAACCATCAAGATATCTCTAACTGCTTGATAAGTTTAGGAAGAAACATCCCAAAGGGGGCATTGTATTTAATGATGGACCTGATCAATGCAGAATATAGAGGAGTAAGAACTTCTTTGTATCTACAGGAGATACCCTTTGCAATGAACTGTGCCAGACAGAAGGAATTTCTGACCACTCTTGTGACATGATGAACAATGGAGAAGGAGTTGTCTGCCCGAGTTCCAATGTGCCTCCCAAAATCTTTATTTTGGAGTGGGTTGTCTTCTATACTGTAAGTTGTCTGAAGATTTTGTTTACCAAATCGAACAATATTACATTTTTAGCATTTAGTTTAAGCCCACTTTCAGAGTACCAGTTTTTAAAATGTTTAAGTTCACTCTGTAGGTTCTGCAGCTTCTGCACATCAGAAGGAAATGTGTGTGCAATACCCAGTTTTAAATAATCTGTAGATTTGGTTAGTGAGAGGTCCCTGTTTTCACTTTGGAGATCAGAGAAGTATATGCCAGGTATCAGAGGTCCTAGCACAGATCCCTGTGATACCTCACTGGTAATCTTCAATCTTTCTGAGCATTTGCCGGCTACTTTCACCACAAGAGTTTTGCTCCTCTTCCAATCTGCTGTTCATGGTTTGCTGTACAAAGCCCTCACTGTGGTTTGCTAATGAGTTCAATGGAACATAACAGTTTATGTTACAGTTTACTACACAGGAACATTTTGTATCTGATTTTCATGTAGGAATTGGTGAAAAGAAGAAAAGGAGTGTAATAAATATGAATAAGATATGCCCTTGGAATACATTTTCTGTCCATTTTGATGGAATTTGGCATATTGGCTAGACATTGTTCAATGTTCAATGTATGAAAATCAAACTCAGATCCTCCTTAGCAATTTTTGAGGAGATTGTATCCAATTAGAAGTAAATTGTTGATGCTCTTACCAAATCATTTTTTATTTTAAAGGACCCCTGTATATTTGTTTTCTTTACAGTTAGGGGCAGCATGTTCCACACCCCCCAACACTATGGGAAACTTTCACCCAAATAGCTATATCATGTTTGCATTTGTGTATTAAAATTAAATCCCCCTAACAAATCTATAGTTAATAAAAAAAAAAAAAGGAAAAAAAAGATTTAACCACTTGAGCTTGGATTTATAATTCAAGGCCCTAACTTAAACATATCTGTTTGATAAAGAATTTCTGAGCTGGGCATGCAGTTTCTGATCATTATCATTCAGCACACAGGAAAAACAAAGATGGTCAGTCCAGAAACAATTTAAGGTCCACTGAAAATAGCCATGGATAACTGTCTACATTTTAGCTCTAGGTGTCTGTTGTAAAATCAACCTGTAGAAGGCCTGTTTCTGCCTAATGATTTTTTTCCAGATAACTTTAGAGAAAATATTAAATGACATCACGAGTCATGGGATCTTCACAAATAAAGATTTTTATGTGTACTGTGGATATGAGAACATAGCCAGACCACAAGACTTGGTATGCTAATATTTACATATCTTGCACAAATCATAATATGCTGACAAGCAAGAGTGCAGATTGAAACAAGCATCTGCTAATGCCAAATGTCGTCTTCCTGTGCAGTGGCAGTATTGTAGTACTGTAGTGCACTACAATGGAGTTAAGAGATGACAGAGATAGTAGAACGTGATGGTCTAAGAAACGTTACGTTGACAAGAGTGGATCAGTAATGCTAGAAAATTATGCAAAATGTTCCTCTTGCTCATATTTAACTATAACTTCTCACTAAAGTACTGTTTGTTAAAGAATCAAGAGTATAATACTACATGTTACCTAATCAAAATAGTGCTTTTAAAACCTATGAGTCCACTAAAATCAATGCAATCCAAATGCTGTATTTACTGACTCTTCCTGGTTTACTCTGTGCATTTGAGTAAATACAACATTCCGCCATGCAAAGGCTAGCATCACAGGGCATTAGATGATAACTGTAATTATGTAAAATAAAATGAATTAATCTTCCTGTCTTTATGTAGCGATTGCCTTTCCCTACATGTCTTAAAATTATGCCTCATCATTGAAAGTAATGTTCTCTCAGAACACCGCGTTGTATCAGTATCATTAGACATATTTAAAGAACTGCGGTGGTGCAGCGGTAGCATTGTTGCCTCACAGCAAGAGCTTCTCCCGTTCGATTTTCGGCTGGAGTGCGGGGAGTGCCTTCTGTGTGGAGTCTGCATGTCCTCCCTGTGGTTGGGTGGGCATTCGAAAGACGTGTAAATGGGCATGCCTTCGTTGAAGGTTGTACGTCGAGCTGGCACCTCGGCTTTCGTCAAAATCTATTGCCAATCATTAGCAGACCGGAGTTCCACTGTGTCGGCCCCTAACCGGGAAAAGCCGAAAGACAACAACAACAACATTAAATTAGCTTTCTTTTCATAGAATTTTAAAATGTAAACTATGAGCTAAATTTATAGAAGTAATTAATTTCATATTACTGTATTAAACAGAACATGTTACTTGTAATTATCACTCAGCAACTTTGTTTTGTTTCTCTGTCTCTCTCTCTCTCTCTCTCTAATGTTATCATATTTTTTTCTAAAGTAGCAAATACTGCTGTCTGTACATCTATGATTATATGTTTCTACAGCAATTTGATTTAGTAGTGTATTACATATAACTCTAAGGCACCAGGCAATGATATTCCCTGGGATTCATGAAGCTCGGCGTAAGGACGGCATTAGCCTTGCACTGACCGTGTGGGGTAGAGATGGCGCAGCAGCACCACATGCATATTAATGAAGGCGTGCTGCCGTAATGGCCACATGCATAGGAAATGTGTATGAGTGCAGGGGGCGTGTCCAAGCGCTGCACAGAGACGTGAACATGTTGGCTGCATACACGCAACCTAAAATGCTGAGTAGTACAACCTGCCTCTAATAGTAATCACTCCTGTCAGTGTCCGTGGATAGTGAAATGTATGCAAAGCATACAAGACATCATTACGAACACCACAATAAGAAGTAAACACAAAGGCACATAGCTGAATATTGAGTCCCCATCCCTCGAACAAATATTTAAAACCCCGTGCCCGTATTCCATTGTAGTGTCACTAGTTATACCAAGTGGAAGCGAAATGCATCGTGTTAGCACTCTGCCAATTGCTAAGCCTAGCCCAATGGTTTGGGTTACCACCTGCCCTACATTGTGAGTGACAGTCCCCCTCTAGGCAGGTGTGTCCATACCAAAATCATAATAAATGTGAAATGTCCTGAGATAGTAGGACATAATTATGTCCCATATGTTATGTAATAGTCCCATACAGTATGTATGTCTGTATATAAAATACCTATATGTTACAAGAAACAGAATAAGCAAATAAATGAAACAGAATAAGCAACTACACTGCTACAACAGTAAAAGCTTATATGTAGGCATAAAACTAAAGTACTATCCTATGTAATGACCATGGGTATGTATTGGCCTGTAAACTCAGATGTGTGTCCCGAAAATGTCCCATCCAGGTCATATGAAAAGGTGGCAACCATACCAATGGTCAGAGCATTCGCCCAATATCTGCCCATTCACGGTCCAAGTCGTCCTTGTCAGGACAGCTCATAGATGAACGGGTGTTACCTGGGTCTACCTACCATGTCATGAAAGATAAGTATTTGCATGTACCTATGTGCGTGAAGTACAGCATGATGTTCAGAAATGCTAGTGTAGACCTCACAACCATATTGGTCCTAGAGATATGTAGTGTACGCAATGTGTTCTGTTGACTGTGCCATGGGCCATCAACTAGAGAAGGGATGAATGGTGTCTATGGAATATGGGGGTGGGGGGTGACGGGTAATTTAATAATTCGCCAAAAGGAGACTGGGTTGGATGCACAATAGGTGAACAGGAGGTCTACGAGGGAGCAGTGGGTGAATCAGGGAGATAACCAAAGAACAAATATACACATCCATAATACAATCCCACAAACATGTGAACATGAAAATGTGCAACACACATGTACAGAAACATTACCGGCACATACCCACATAATGGTCTGGCCTGAACTGAGCCATCCAACCCCAACACACCTGGATACATAATTGAATACCCATCATCCCCTTCATAGCACCCCCCCTTCTGAACATCCACCAAAACCAGCCATACTCGGGCTGCTAGATAAGCACGGCCATATCTGCACATAGTGACCCCTACCCATATCTAGTAGGCAGTCTCACCCTAGGCAGTCTCAGGATTGCAAACTATGTATCCCTTGCATGTATAACCCTACCATACAGCCGTAAAGCAAAGAAGGTCATCGGTCCCCACAATTTTTGGATATCCCTCATGGGATATGTATCTGTTCTAAACATTAGACTTGGTGTCATGACACAATGTCCAGTCCTGTATACATCTAGACACAAGTTGTATGAGCAGTAGTTGTCCACAAGACTACTCAGCCTCCAGCCAGTCCTGCAGAACCTATGACCTGGGATTAAACACCTGACTGTGATGCACGTCTCCCCACATGCATTATCAGGAATATATACCTTACACATTTGCATAGTGGCAGTTGAATATAGGGTGCTTAAGGTGCTTTAAAGCAGATGTAAGTAGGGTTACCACCTGCACCACCTTGCGAGGGACAGTATCTTTTTGGGCAGTTGTGTCCAGACCAAATATAATACAATGGCAAATGTCCTGTGATTGTAGGAAATATGTCCCATATTTCATGTAACAGTTGCATAAAACAGTTATTTCTGTATGTAAAATACTTAAAGTTACAAGAAACAGATTAAGCAACTAAACTGCTACAAGAATACGCTTTCATTTAGGCAAATAAGTAAAGTTCTAACCTTTGTACTGACCATGGATATGTGTCGGCCTGTAAAATCTGATGTGTGTCCCGAAAATGCCCCTCTTTGGCCATATGAAAAGGTGCCAACCCGAGAGGTAAGCAGGTATGCAAGCATGTATGCGCGACGGTAAGTGGCTGTGATTCAACGGTATGGGAAATGTAAATGAGCATGTAGGTGTATTTGCATGTGTATGTACAGACCGATATATACACACACACACACACACATATATATATACATATATATATATATATATATATATATATATATATATATATATATATAAAGATATATATATATATATATATATATATATGTATATATATATATGTATATATATATATATATATATATGAAGAATGAACATGGTCACAATATAGGAAATCCCTGTAATAGTTAATGCTGTTAGCACTATTAAACCATAAGCACCACTTACTCTTATACTCTCTACGATTACCTTGACCCCTATTGGTCCGTCTTAATTCAGTTTCCCTATATTACTCTAGCATGTCCAAAGGTCAGTCAATGGTTTCCTCTCCAGTCCAGCTGGTGAATCTGGGAATTTTGAGGCAATGTTACAACTGTCTTATGTACACGGACAACCCTCTCCTCCGCCAAACAGGTTCAAATATATGTGAGAGATGCAACCATATAGCCAAACTGGAGGCTGAGCTCTCTCATCTCAAAACTGGTGAAACCAGTCAGGAGGAGAAGATAACCTCACACAACACAATTCCAGTATCACATAGTCCCACCACATCAGTGAACCAAACACATAAATACACAAAAACATACACGGAGGCTCTAAATAAAAATCTACCTAAGCAACAGAGACCTCCAAAGCAGACATCCAAGCAAACGTTACCCCAAAACAAAACACGCACAACACATAGCCCACAAAGTCAGTGTGCCAAGCAGCCACAGCCCTTAAGGCTCAATAACACACCTGATACTCTTGTAATAGGTGACTCTATTGTCAGACACACTGACGTCCCGCTCACCAGGCTGAACAAAGAGAAGGTCACAGTGAGCTGCCTGTCGGGCGCTAGGATCCGCCACATAACGCAAGCACTCGGGTCACTCCAAAACAAATACAAATATGACTCAGTCATCGTACATGCTGGTGTGAATGACCTGAGACGTACCTCCCTGGACTACATGAAAAGAGACATAGAGGAGCTCTCTGATCATGTAGCCCAGGCCGGTATGACCCTAACCTTGAGCAGCATCTTACCCTCACCTAGAATGATGCCAAAGTACAAAGACAAAATGATCGATTTTAACAATTGGCTAAAATTTTGGTGTCATTCAAAGGGGATCCAGTGTCTGTCAGTCTGGGATGACATGCTCGCCAAGCCACGTTGCTCCACTAGGGACGGCTTGCACCTGTCACCACTGGGCTTTTGGATATTGGCAAAGGCTCTTGTCACCCCCATAGTGCCTTTTTTAGGCAAGGCTCAAAAGTCAAACCCACCTCCATAGACAGCACAAGGAACAAGAAACTAAGGGTAATGCTGCTAAACGCCAGAAGTCTTAACCTCAAGATGCACGCACTCGAAGCTCTCCTCAGTATGGAGAACATCGATATCTGTGCAGTGACAGAAACCTGGTTCAAGGCTCCAGAGAGCACCCCAGCACTACCAGGTTATACCTCATATCATGCTTTTCGGCCCCAAAACCCGGACTGAACCACAAAAGGAGGGGGAGTTTCCATTTTTATCAAGGATATCCACACCTCCAGGTTAGTGGCATTGCACGAAGTATCGGAGATCATACATGTGCAACTAACAGTGGGCAAGACTGCTTTTCAGTTTATAGCATCCTACAGACCACCCTCTCAAAGTCAGGAATCCCACTCGGCTTTCCTGAAAATATTGGAGAACATGAAGATCTCTCCGAACACCATTATATTGGGCGACTTCAACTACCCAAACATAGAAGGGGAGCACTACTCAAGCCCCAGCACCCTAGCCCAAAGGTTCCTGGAAATTATAAACTCAAATACTATGGAACAACTAGTCACCTGTCCCACAAGAGGGGATAACATACTAGACCTGATCATTACCAACATGGGTACTCTATGCTCCATACCAGAAGTATATCCCTCATTGGTAAGATCAGACCATAAATTAATTTCACTGGATATCCACATCCCGACCCCACCTCCAACCCAGAAAACCACAGTGAAAAACTTCTCAAAAGCGAACTTCTCACTTCTCAAAACTGAAGTGGAATCCTTCAAGACCCCAGGGCCAGTGGAAACTACGGCCCAAACTGCAGAATCCTATATAAACGCATTCTACGGACATCTCCAGGAATGCATGGATCATGCTATCCCAAACAAAACCAAGACCAAACCATCCAAAGGCAGGTGTCCAGACTGGTGGACCCCAGCCATAAATAAACTGTACAACAGAAGGAGGAAGCTACTACATGATAGAGCAAAATCCCTAATAGGGAAGGCAGCTCTGATCAGTACTAGCAAAAAATTATGATCCCTCATAAAATCCTCCAAGGCCAGCTTCGAGAGAAAAATTGCACAGGACACTAAAGACAATCATAAGGCTTTTTTCAGTTATGTTAGGAACCTGGGATGCAACTCCCAGACTTGTTATGAGTTGATTCTAAATGATAAAAAATACACTGAACCCACAGACATTGCCAATATCCTGGCAGACAGGTTCAGTGCAAACTTCTCCACCCCCTCCCCCCCCAAAATAGCAAGTATCTATCCCAGCAGAGGGCTGCTTCCCAAACATCTCTGATGCTCAGGTGAAGGCTGCCCTCTCCAAAGCAAAAAACACTGCTTCCATGGGACCAGATGGTATCCCGGGTTGCATCCTACATGAACTCCAAGAAGAACTAACCCCTCAAATAAAACAGCTGTACAATCTCAGCCTCACTACAGGATATGTGCCCACAGAATGGCATACAGCAACAGTGGTCCCACTTCACAAAGGTGGAGCCTCTACGGACCCTGGAAACTATTGCCCCATAAGCCTGACTAGCCTAGTCTGCAAGACTATGGAGAGGATCATCATGGAGCTCATAAACAAAGACATTGGGGACCTACAGACACTAGATCCTACCCAATTCGGCTTCGTCAAGGTCAGATCCTGCCTTTTGAACCTGGTCGAGTTCTTTGAAACAGTCACCAAAGCCATAGATGAAGGGAAGGTAGTCCACACAGCCTATCTGGACCTAGCAAAGGCATTTGACACAATACCCCACTCGGGCATCATAGATAAGCTATCCAGCTTAAATATAAACCCCTATGTCACAAGATGGGTCGCAACTGGTTCAAAGACAGAACCCACAGAGTGAGACTTGCTGGAGCCATGTCAGACTCGAAACCAGTCACAAG